>NC_087479.1:55947114-56247114 GCF_036417665.1 Passer domesticus
TTATTCTAAGTTCTTTGGCTAAAATAGAAATAGCGGGGTTTTTTTATCCTTATGTATTACTTTTAAAAAATCTAAACAGCTTCAGTCTACAGTGTCTGCAGATTGCCTGCACAATGCCTGATTCATGTTGGCATATTGACACAACAGATTTGTTGCCTGAAGTGCTCCATGTTTGTACATGGTTCTTATTCAGGCTTTATTTGCTGCCTCTTCAGAAGTCCTTCAAACATACACGTTTTGACACTGACAAAAGAATTCATAGACTTCATATTGAACAGCTCAGTGTTAGTCATATGTTTTAGAATGAAAGACAAAAAAGGAGCCTGATTGTTTTGCTTTTAGCAAAACTATTGCTTTACTAACAGAGTAACTTTTGTGGTGGGGCAGCTAAACAAGGAGTCAATCTATTATCCATGACCAAGCAGCTTAAATGTGATCTATGTTAGGGTTTTATTTAGACAACAGAAGAAAAAATGGTGAGCCCTGATTTGTAGTTGTTATGGCCCCATGATACAGACCAGGTCTCTGCTCTTCCTGCAGGAATTCCTTCCGAAGGGTTCTGTGGCAGCAGCCAGGTCAGTCATAACTCCTGTGCTCTGCCCCTGCCTCCGTAATTCTTAGTGCAGAAACACCAGGGGTGTGTCTGGCAGGGATAGCATTGTGTGTTCTGGTGCACTGCTGAAAATTCAGTCTCAAGGATTAAAAAATATAATCTGGGAAAAACAGGGGAAATACCTGCAGTTGTTACGTTTTTGTGAATAAAATGTGAGTGTTGTGGTCAGCTCTGGGGTCTCTAACAAACCTGCTTTGTCCTTACAGAGGCACCTGGGGCTCCTGTTTGTGTAACTCCTTGCTTGACAACAGTTGTTGCAGCTGGCTCAGAGTACATCTTTTTGGTACAGGATCTTGTCGGAAGAGAATGACTTCTTGATAAAATTCAGATGCAGAGACTGCAAGCATTACCTTAAGTCCCTAATTTCAGACCAAAGATCTCTTTTAAAATTGGGCCTGTCTTGTGATCTTTGACATCTTGAAGGTAGGCAGCAACTTTTTCATGGCACAGTGTGTGTGTTGCAGCACCTTCATGTCAGTGCAGGGCAGTAACTGGGAAAAAACTCTACTACTTCTGTCTGCTCATCAAAGTTTTTGCTTAAAACTAAAACCAAGCCAAGAAATACAGAGGAGAAGCAAAGGAATATTGTGAATTACTGATAATTCTATTTGCTTTTTTCCTACAGTACTGCGCATTACTTTCAAATGAAAATATTGATAATTACATGGTATCTATAAGTAGTAGTTTTACTCTTTGCAAAAAGATTCTGCCTCCATATTTGAAAGTTTTGCAGTTTGGGTATTCCCTTACAGATAAACTGGAGAGGAAATGCTTATCTTTATTTTGCAGAAAGCAGCTCAAAGAATGGATGAAGACTTTAAAGCACAGGCACTTGACTCTACTCTTCCAAGTCCATCAGAGACTTTGCTTTCCATTCGACTGTTGGACTTTAAAACGAGTTTATTGGAGGCCATAGAAGAGCTGCGTATAAGAAGGGTAAATTTGTTTCTATTGGATTTGCTCTTTCTGTGTCTTATTTCTGTCTCTCTGTAGGTAATCAGAAAATGCTGCATAAGTGTGGCTAAACCTAATGCTGTATTTTAAGTGATTCACCAGCCAGGGTTTAGTTTAAAAATATAATGGGTTTAGGTATTGGGTGTGTTACAAATTTCCCTGTAGACAGCACAAGGCAACAGGGTTGTATGGGAATGAATTTGGTTTTTCCGTAACAACATAAGAAGTTACCAGAGTTCATAATCAGGATATTGAGAAAAGCTACATTAAATTATTGTCTTTCATTATAATTCTTCTCTTTAAGAGCAGCCTTTGATACAAAATGAAAAGAAAGAATCCAAGTGTTTTCCAAGTTCCCAAGTCTTTCTCTTTTCGTAATTGATTTGCCATTTGCTAGAAAAGTGGTGATTTGGGCTGTTTACTTGTGCTTTTCAGAATTACCTGTGTGGGCAAAGAGCTATATTAAAACCACTTTATTTCACCATTTTTACATTACTAAACTATGGAGCAAGACCCCTGCAATAAATAGTGTATTGAGTGTTAGGGGTTTGTTTTTGAAATGAGCTGAATCATCTTGTAGTAGTACCAAGGTCAAATTGTTTCTGTGCTGGTAAAGGCAGCTGTTTTTTCTTGTAGTTAATTTGTCACTTTATTTTTCTGTGGTTACTTTTTCAGTTGTGTGTATGTAAACATTTCTATTTCTCCCCTTAGGTTTTCTGAACTGTTGTGTGTGTATTGAAAGACCTAAAGTGTATTTTTCTTCATCTGATGAATTTGACCTGTTCAAAAGACGTGTATTATTACTTCTAAAATATTAGTATTGATGACATGCTTGATTTATGCTTATTTTAATCTAAGTGAAATGCTATAATCCTCTCTTTAAAAGCCGTAAACAAGAGAATGACTGCCATTAAAAAGAAAAAAAAAAAGAGAGAAAAGGCTGCATGATGGTTCTTGGTGTAGTACTGTTGAAGCCCCCATGCTGTGATCCCCAGACCTGTGTTACAATGGTACCTGTGTTACAATGGTAGTGTTTAGTCTAGTCAGACTATTTAAAAAATATTAAAAGTAAAGACTGAATAATTCAACTTCATTATTAGATGCATAATGATATAATAATACCAATAATTATAATAATAATAATAACAACAACAATTACTACTCTATAGTGATCAGAGTATATTTTTTTTACAAGACTACTTAGCTGAATTTACATGGTTGCACTTTTAATGCACTTGGTCAGAGCTTAAAGTGTTCACGGAGTGCCATGGGATTTCATCTTTTGGCATTTTTCTTTGGGTTTTTATGCCTTTTTGTGTCTGCTATACTACAAGAGTTTGTGGCCGTGATTTTGTAAAAGTTGTCTCAGAAGGGTGAGTAATTTTTTGCCTTGAAATTGTTTTTAATTTGAAAATTGATGTAAATGCTAAGAGCCAATTTCACAGTTAAGACGTGGTCCTAAGATTCTGAAATAGCTGTGCTTTCCTTTACCCTAGAAAAATATATACATATGTATATCTTTACCTGTTTAGTTAGAAATTTAGGTTAAAAAAGTAAGCAATTTACAGACAGCCAGATTGAACTCTTGGAGTGTCCTTGAATGCATTTTTGGTTGGTTTTGATAGTTCAGGGCTGCTTGCTTAGTATGTTTGAAGTTTGGAATATAAAACATAGGTATTTTGAAGAAGCAAGAGTTCTTGAATAATGTGGCTTATGCCTAGTAGTGTTCATTTTTATCTTTTAAAGTAGAATTTTGTATGGATGTTTTTGGTTTAAAATACCCCTACAAAACCCTCCCCCCATTTTAGCTATGAATTTCTTACAAACTCAGTCAACGTGAGGTTATTCTGTAAATTTTTAATCAGCCCTGAGAGGTAGTGCATAGACCAAAATATAGGGATAACTGAGAATTACAATGCCTGTCTTGCACCATGCTAATTTTTCCTGGGCAAAGAATGAAACACAAAGACTGTGTCATCTGCTCCATCAGAACGTGCAGTAAAAGTGAAAATTCTGCAGGTTTCTTACTACTCCTACTTCCCAGGTTGCTTGTGAGGTTCAGTAGGCTGATAAGCTGAAGGAGGCAGTAGAGCCAGTACCATGGATTTTACTCTGATTTGTCTTTGACCTCTGACTTGGCCAGATGAGATTATTTTACCTCTGTTTGCATCTGTTTTTCTTCCCATTCTTGGTCTTGCTTGTCACTTCCAACAGGAGACACTTTGGGACAGGGCCTATTGTGTATTCTGAGTTTAATAAAGTGCCTGGAATGGTTGGTTAAACTGCAGTACAAATTCAGATTAAAAAATAAATTTGTGGGCGAAGTTATCTGTGTGAAGCTTATAAAGAGCAAACTCTTAAATATGAAAATATTTTGAGAGACTTGTTGCAATCCTTACTCAATGTCATGATACTGTAGGTAAGCTCTCAAAAATACTTTAGAAGAGTTGCTCAGAGTAAGGGACTGTTCATCTCTTTCATCTTCCAAAGGAAACCCTAATTCTTGATAGCTGTGCAAGTTTGTTCTAAACAATAATTGCTTAAATGATTATACTTGATGCAGCTTCACTTTGTTCCTTTGGCTATTCACAGGGTCTTTGTTCTCCATAGGACTGACATAATATGAATATGTAAGTAATTAAAATTCACAAAAAAATTATATTTCTCTTTCCCCTGCCTCACAGGGATTACTTCACACTCCAGTGGGTCTTCTGTTTTTTCCAGTTTAGCTTTCCCACTCATCCAGCACTGACAAAGCCAGTGATCCTTTTGTGCTGGATGTCCCTTCACTTACTTCCAATATTTGTCATTCTTGCTCTGCAGCCAGCTGAGTAACCTTTCTTCCTAACAGCCTTTTAACTGGATTTTACACCTAAGTGTAAATTAGGGATTTTTTTTTAGTAAAATGACAGACACAAGGACAGCTGAATATCGGGGAAAAAAAGTAAGTGTGTGGATTTAAGAGAATAAACAGCACTGAATTTCAGATCTCATGACTATGACATCCTGTGATATTGTTTGAGTCAGCAAGCAGTGTGTTAGATGATAATTTCTGTGTTTGTGAGTAATGTGGCTTTTGATCAGAAACTGATTACTTGCAGTTGGACAGCGTTCCAAGTATCAATGCAGGCGTTTCTAAGAATATATTTTGATAGGAGAGATCTATTTAATTGTAGAGTAATTGTAATCCATGCAGTGGAGTCGAAGAGAGACCAATGAAATTTCCAAAGGAAAAATAGTGGTTGGTACAAATTTGTGTCTCTGCATCTGAAAATGGAAAGTTTTTGAGACTAGATTCCAAATATAGGTTGCTATTGCTTTTTCTCAACTGTCATAACTATGAAAATCCAACAGTGTTTTATCAGAAACTAAAGGTAGAATAATGCTTCTATAAATATCTTCTTTCCTTTTAACATTTGTCCTGGAAACAAAGCTTAAGAACAATATCCATGAGATCTACTAAAAATTGTACTGGTCTGCTTAGTTCATGAAGGAATTTCTAATTATAGTATGAAAGAATCAGAAATTGTAGTTTCTGTGAGTACTCTTTGAGCTGCATGAAAATTGGATGTGCAATTTTGTAGGAGGGAGACTGCAAGTTCAAAAAAGATAATAAAAGTACCTAGAAGCAGTTTTGGCTGCTTGGACATGAGCCAGCTGTACTCTGTTCCTAAATCTGTTCAGGGTCAAGAATCGAGGGGGCTTGACCAATCCACAGCCCATCTTGTAAAACTACAGCCTGAAGCAAACACTTTAAAGAAGGTTTGACACTTTCTAAAGGTTATAACGAGTAAATAAACCATCAAATTACTCCTCTTTTATTGTTATGGTAGTCTTTTTTTATAAAAACACTTAAATCCATGTAGTCCTAAGGCATCTAATAAAAAATGAACACTTTTAAGGTTTGGTGGGTTTTTGATCCCTCATGAGAGTTATAGACAATATTGTTCTCCTAACAAAAACATTTTTGTCTTATTAAACAGCTGATAGAACTTCTAAAAAAAAAAAAGTGCTTCACACAAGTTTTAGAAGCTTTCAATTCAAAATGGGTAAACTATAAATGTCCTTTGGAAGATGTAAAAATGATGGATAAGGTTTTTAACTGTTGGCGATTTCATGTGAGAATGTTTTTATCATGTAATTGTCATTCTCAGTTTAAGTATTTGTGATGTTTCTCAGCCATAGTAACATACATGCACATTTTTGATAGCTTCCAGATACACCTTTATAATTTGGGTGTAAGTTGGAGGAGTATTGTTCACTTAGAACTTTGCTTCTTATCCTCTTAAGTATTCACAGCAAAGGGCTCACTTAAAATGGAATTTAAGGCCATTTTCTTACCATTTTGAGAAAGACTTTTGTTAATAATATATAATTTTCGTAGCATTTGTTGCTTAGTAACAGAAAGGATTGAAGATCACACCTTTTTAAAAGCTTCAAGCCAATCTCATTTTATCACTCAAGGGAAATTAGGGGGATGCATTTTCCTTCAGTACTTATAGAATAGTACCAGAAAAAAAAAATCATTGCAACTGAGCAGCACTATTTGTTGAAGCAGAACTGGGAATCACTGATAATCTTTTAAGTGCTCTTTTTTTTTTTTTTACCGTAAGTCATATGAAGTCTTTAGGTTTCTTCTCCATCTGTATTCTACCAGTATATATCAGAGAAGCAAAAGTTTAAGAACTTTTCTCTGGTTCTCCATGAGCCAAGTTTTAGTTTTAAATACCTATTTTATATGTAAAATTCACATGAGAGCTGAGGCATATATTTAGAATGTCTGCAAGAATCTTGAAATGCTTGGGAGTAGCCTCATGTGGAAAGAAATGTGCTTCTCTACAGATGTGTGCCTGTAAACTGTCTGCTAATCAAGACAGTCAGTTTTGACCCTAAAACACTATAAAATATGTCAAAGAATTATTTTGATTCACTTGGGACATATTTTGCACTTTTGGTTGGTTTTTTTTTTTTTGAGGACTATGAATCAGGTATTGTATTAAGTGAGAAAGGGTTGCAAAATCTTCAACACTGTTTTGCATCAATTGTTGAAGTGTTATAAATGTCCTTGAATCAGAAACTTGGAGCCCTTATTCCTACTGGACTTCAGAAAGAATTGCAGTATATTTTATAGCCAAAACATTTTGTGTTCTCTCCTTCACTTGGGAAGGAGAAAGAGCCTCCATTTGTTCTTTGTGTGTCAGGAAAGGTGTTGCTTCATCCAGAGGTGGGATCTTTTTAGTCTCATGGCAAATAGTAGTTGTTCAAGGTCTTGCAATTTGGTAGAATTGTACTTAAACCCCAGTATTAAGAGAATGAACCTTTTGAGGCCTTCTTTTGTTTTTTTATTAGAGAGAGCCATGGCCTTTTTTCCCAAGTTGTGACTGTTTCCTAAAGGTTCTAACCAGTATGAGGTGTGAGTCACTTCAAGAGTACTGGAATTTTTCCAACAATTAAGATTGTGAGATTTAAGCTGTAGTGAAGTTGAACTTAAAAACAGCGTAAAATTTGCGCGTAATATATCAAAATGTACAGTTCAAGTATTGGGAGTATTCTTTTACCCTCACACAGTCAGCTTGGCCCTTGCTGGACCTCAGTAAATGTTGGTGCAATGATTCATCAAAGAGAAGTCAGGCTTACCTTAAAGTGGTGGCTTTCCCAAGCTGCCCATCAGTGTGCAGAGCAAAGGCAGAAAGCAGCCTTCTGAAGGTCAGTGGCACATTAGTGCCGCTCTGCAGGTCCTTGAAGGATATTCATTCTTTTTGACTATGTGCAAAAACAGGACAGTGCTGAGTTGCTTATGACATGCATCAAAAACCTGAATATTGTTCTTGCAGGAAGTCGTGACTGTTCATCTTTTGTTCTTCCTTTTTTTTGAGTATTGGATTTGTGAAGGAAGGGCAGTGCTCATAAAAATTGGATTCCCAAAGGGAAGCCGATTCCTGTTGAGAAAAATTAACTTTAATACCAGAGCGTTTCAGGAAAATTCATGTAAATATTTAGCAACTGTGATTATCAGAAGGTAACTCTCATTTGTTATCAAAAGTAATTGTTTGATGCTTGACAAAGTGCTTCTGCAAGAACAGGATCTGTAACACATTTTCCTGCTATTGGTACCTTTTGTGGATCCTGGGGGAAACTTTGGACCTCAGTAATGGTCTTCTCGGATTTTCTGGTGGCTCATATTATCAGAAATATGTGTTGATTACCCATGATTCTGTTTCAGTTTCTTTTGGTAGGTCAGAAGGCTTCTTGGCATAGAAAATAATGATAAATATTTCACTTTTTCCATAATAACCGAAGTAATCACTGACGAAAACTTTTCAGTTGTCCTAGGAGATGTCACAAAGAATAAAGATCCAAATGCTTTGAGCTGAATATTTAAGGTGCTCCAAAGATTCTGATTCATTAATTATGATTATCTGTATGCACTTCTGTGTCTCACTGAATTTCACTTCCTCTCAGTGTTTTGACTTTTTTAATGTTTGTTTTTAACTAGGAAACAGAAACTAATTATGAAGACCAAATAAACAAAATTGTTATAGAGAAACAGGAACTTGAATGGCAAAAGGTAACTTTCCTGTGTGCTTTTAGTGTTTTACCTGCTGAGATTTAATTTTAATATGTTAATATAAATTGTGATTTATTACAATTCCTCTTTTTAGAGCTATTTTAATTTCAATAGTGGAATGTTCTAGCCAGTAGCTTATTATTTAGTCATGAACATCTGTAGGTTTTCTTTTGATTTGGATTGTGCCCAGTTTAGCAATGTTTTTAACAAGATAATGTAATAATATTTGGCATGACTTTGCAATCTTCAGTCAAAAGAGATGGAAATACTGAAGCAGGGGGACGTTTAGCTGAATCTGAGGCATGTTGACACGTGGGGAAAGCTGTGTAGCAGCTTCTCTGTATTGTGCTTGGCTTTGGCAAGTGCAAATATCAGTGCATAAACAACTTCCCTTGCAGTCTTTTGGAAGTGGAGATTTTTCCAAAAAGTTATTTTGAACATGAAGTTGTATGTTACCCTTACTCAGAAGTAGTCTGTCAGCTTTTAAATGTTGGAAATGAAGTATTCAGGAACCTAAGTCCAACATTCTTCTCAGAGTTAGGGCTCCTGAGGTTATGCTTTGCTAGGAAATGCATTCCCTTCTTTAATACAATCAAACCTATGACCCCTGTCACTAGGGCACGAGATAAAAGGCTGCACTCCGTATATTTTACAGCCCCAGAAAAAACAATAATTTCAGCTCTATCCTTGATCTTGGGATATTTAACATCTTAGTTGTAAAGGAAGGCTAGTTCATCTTGGAGTTCATCCTAACCATCTTAAATTAATAATCCTAACTCTGTGCTTTTCTTTCTTGAAAGATATATATGTGCACACAGAAACAGGAAACATTTTATATTTGTAAAAGCAAGAGTGCTTTCAATTTGTAACCCTTCTTTGCTTTTCTTAACCTAGCTTTGCAGTGCTTAATATTCTGGGTTCAAAAGGGAGGATTTCCACCCATTCTAAGACCTTAACAGCAATTTAATTTACCACTCATAAAGGAATGGGACTTACAGGTAGTGAGGTGAACTCTGTTCCTGTACTTTGCACTTAACATTGGCACATGGCAGAGCTGATCAATGAGTGGTAGATTTTGGGAACTTCATGTGAGCAAATATTCTGGAACTTCAAAGGATCAAGCTAATACAAATTTCCAGTCTGGGAGGCTACAATAAGATGAAAATTCTAAGTATGGCATTTAAGTTGAATTTGTGACCTGGATGTTTCTGAATGCAGAATCATGTTAACCACAGCAGTAGTTCCATAAGTAGACATCTTCCTCTGGTTTGTCAAAGGTTCTGTTTTACCATTTCCTTCATGGATTTCCCTTTCAGTCAACATTTCTGTTATTCATTTTATTTTACCTTAAATTTAGCTAACTAGTTTGAAATAAAGACATTATTTCAGCTAAGTCATATTACAATATTACAGCTTGTCTACATTTTATAAATATACTGCTGCTGCTCTTGAAAAAAAGACACTCAAGCAGGGGAAACAATAACTGGAGAAGATATGCCTTTAAATCTATACTCATATAACATTACAATATCAAAGCTGATTTTTTTCATATTTAAAAAAAACTCTGCTTTTTTTCTTCAGTCTCACTGTATCGCACATACATGACATATATGGTATTTCTTCCAAGTCTTAATTTCTGACAGAGATAATACAATCATTTTATCTGATAGTCTTGTGTGTAAGGCTTGTTAGAAAATGAATATTTGTAGACACTGCCCTATCTTTTTGAAAATAAAATACCTCAGTTGAATGTTTAGTACAAGATAGTAGTATGCTATAAAGAGTTCAGCATGGGGTTTTTTTCCATTACATCTGTAATAAAGTTATATAAAGGATGACTGTTTAATGAAACCAGATTGATAACTACATAATTTATTCCATGATATTGCCTTGAATTCCTGTATTTTATAGTGCCATCTTAATTTGGCAGTGCTGTGAATGTAAGATTTTATTCCTGTGGTGAGCAGGTGATTTTTTTTGTGCCTGCAGTACTTTTCTGCCTTGCTACTTCACGTGCCTGTCACCCTCTGGAAAACCTGTCCTTGGACACAGGGCTGAGGGACAGCCTCAGGAAAACATTTCTCAGGACTTCTATGTGCTTCTGAATATTCATTTATGTACTGTGCATTGTTTGTTACACATAATCAAAACTTCCTCTATTCCTCTTATGATGAGTTCATAAGTATGGATATGCAACATGTTATCTCCACAGATTCTTGTCTTCTAGCAAGAGGCAACAGCTCTCACTTGTACAGTGTGGAAGCAACACCAACTTGCTGGAGAAAACAGCAATTTTGGAAGGGACTTTGTTTAAAAACTCTCAATTTCTATTAAGGCAGATGAAGAAATTGGACTCCTTGTGTATGATACAGATTTTCAATTTATTTTCTCCCATTCATTCTTTTTAATAATCTTAAATTTTTTTTGTGCAGTCATTACTGGATTGTTTCCTGTTACAAACTAATATTTCTAAGCTAAACACTCATCTATATTTTGAGATTGCTGTTCAAGGATAGAGCCTCTTAACTACTTTTACCTAATATTTCAGTGTTTAGAACTGAAAAAACCTGGTCTTCCATGCATACCTTCCAAGGTAAAGGTGAAGTATCTTATAGAGAATACAGTGCTTAAAGATGTTGGAGATTTCCATCTTGTAGAGTGTAGCCTATGAGAATATGATATGAAATAATAATACCAAAAAAAGTACATCTTCACTCATTTTCTTGTTTTTATGGATGGACATAAAACCAGGCTAGAGGGTGATAAAAATCTCATACTATTGCATTACACTTAGTTATTTCTGTGTTCCTTCAGCTCTTTCAGGTAGCTTGGTAAATGACTGAAATTTAACTATAAACAGAAGAACAGATAGTTAGTTTTCAATGGGATTCTATTTTTAACGGATATTAAAATTCTGTTGTAAATAACTGCACCAGTTCCAAAGTTCTGTCTTAAGCTGGCAGTGGATGTGAATTGTTTCTGCAGGCTGATGGGATGGGTAGGAGTTGCTTACAGAAGTCCTAGTAAAAGGTCTGTATTCCAGAGAATACAGGAGAAAGGAGAATTGTTACCTGTTAAGAATGAAAGAGAAGCTTCTACAAAAAGCCAATCACTAGTTTAAAAAATGTGTCTTTTTAGTCTTCAGGGTTTTTTAGTCAGTTGCATCTTTCTAAAAATATTTAACAATAAGCCAGCCTTTTCTTGAAATACTTGATTATGATTTGCTCTAAGATAATACTTAACTCACACTGTTGTTATTTCACATGAGCAGGAAACTCTGCAGCATCAGACCGACACACTGCAACAACAAAATAAAGAAGCTATGGCAGCTTTTAAAAAACAGGTAACAAAACAAAGCCTTTGGCTTTAACTGTGGGCTTTTAAAATATGGTGGCATCATAGCAAGTTATCACTTAGTATGAAAATATTTTTCTATTGCATATGAAATGTTAGAATATACAGCTCAAAAAATAAAAATCAAAATCACATCCTTTCTTCTGGCCACACCACTATGCATGTATTTTGGCAGTATTTTCCAGATGCCCCTCCTCCTGGAATTTTTTGTTTTTATATTTCAAAAACCTCCTAGAGAAGATAATGCTTCTTCTAATACTTTCTCTATTCTGCTTTGTTTGGTTTTCCCCCTCTAATTTAGCATGACCTCTGCAAAGGTAGATTCATAAACCCTGATAGAAGATCTGCCACACAAATGACCCTGCTCAACATTTGAAAGTGTGTTTCACTCTTGCATTTTATTCTCCATATTACAGTGAGCAAACACAAGTGCTGAGAGGCCTTGCAGAGAATATTCACAGGAGCTGAAACTGTTGCCCATGGTGATGAAGAATTTGTCATTAATGCAGTCATGTCACACAAAAAAGAAACTGACAAGCCATTAGATTTTTTCCTTGAAAAAATAATTTGAGATTTACAAACTTCTCCTTGTAGAACTGTAGAGTTCTACAGTTTCCCATATATAGAAAATCCAGGAATTATACTGTGCAGGTTAATATAACTATATTGTCTTGTTGAATAAATAAAATTATTGCCATGTGCTGTTCTGATTTTTTTGTTTTGTTTTGATTTTTTTAATGTGACTGACAACCAAGTTACAGGCAAGAATGTTTGCCATGGAAGAAGAAAAGGTACTCTACAATTATTTGTTGTTTGTCATCCAAAGAAGAGCATAAGCAAATGATAATTATATAAACATACCAAACATATCCTAAGTATAAACTATGTGTATTGCAATTACATTATGTTTTTTGTTATGGCCTTTACCATAACAAAAAAGAGCCGTAGACTTGATGAAAGCCAAAGGCTTGATGAATAGAGTCAGAAGTGGGAAAATGCACTATTGTGTTTTTTCTTTTTATAGCGATATTTATGTACATTTTAAAATTATTTAGCTGAATTATTCACCAATGAATTGTTCTGTCATAGCAGAGTAACACTATTTTTGTAGCATTCTTTGATAAATTCTTGTAAATGCATTTATTCTGCCTAAATCCTGAAGTACAGCTTTTGTTGAAAGGGAAAATACCAACTTGCTGTAGAAACAAAAGAAAAAGAAATTGATGGACTGAAAGAAACATTAAAAGCATTACAGGTAAACTATTGCTTTTGTAAAATAACATTTCTTTAAATGCAAGTGTTTTGGTTTTACTTTTATACTAGTAAAACAATAGTTCATTTTAAGAGGCTCTGTAAGGCCTTATTGTTTAATCTTTCTAGGACACCTCACTTTGTAAAACTGAGTTTATGTTCTAGTTTTCAGTGACTACTTTAAATGAACTTTCCAGCTAATGTTCTTTTCCTCCAGAAGACTCAAAAGTCCGAACAGTGTGTGAAATGTGCTTTCTTTTCATTTCCAGTCTTCCTCTTCCTTCACATTCTTGTTTTCCTACTTCACACCTGCCTGGGATCCCTGGTTTTGGACTCCTAAACAGAACTAAGTATTCACCCCAGGCCTCCACCTTGCAGTGCTGCCTGTGTTTTTCAGTGGTTTCCTCTGTTTCACTGGGAGGTTTCTGTATTTATACTTGACCCATGGCTTAAGACCAAGGCAGATATATTGAAAATGATCTCTAGCATTGTAATGCATTGCCAGATTTCAGGTGTTACCAGGAACTAATTATTTTTCTACTCAAAACTGAGTGGAATAATAATTCTGTTAAAAACAAAATGGCTCTAATGGATTATTACTATGATTTTGAAACCTGTTTTGGTTCTTATTAACATTCTCTTATAATGGAATGCATTCACTTGGTAGCAGACTGTTTGTTTTATCATTTAGTTAACACTGAATGTACTTCAGGAGCAAAAGAAATTGTTTTTTATGCCTGGACTTCTGAGCAATATCTGTAAGGATTTTGTTGCTTGCTCGAGCCTTGGCATAGCACAGATGATGTACAATATCCATCCCTCCATGGTCTGCTGAACATAATATGTGGACAGCAAGAGTAATGAAAGATCCCACTGGCCTTTCTTTTGGAAGATGAATCACAAATTTAAAAAAAAAAATCTTAAATGTTGAATCAAGCATTTGATTCAAGATCAAGCATTTGTGTCACAGTACAGTTCAGATCTAGGAAATTCTGCTGTGGCTTGAGGAAGCAGGAGGTCACAGTGGACATGTGTTCACAGGGAGATTGTTTGGAAATGAGCCTGATACAACAGTGAAGAACTTTTAATTCAGATCTGTGTTCTTCTCTGTAGATTCAGAACCCTGCCTTAAAATGATTTTTCTCTAGGTTTTTTCTTAGCAGTAATATTTTCTGTATAACATTTGTACACTCTGGGTTCTTTGACAACACTCTGTTTTTCCCTCTTATGCTTAAGCATTATGCAAATCAAAATACTCTGTCAGTATATATACCTCACGTATATTATTAAAGCATGTGAGATTGTTACATTATATCTTTATATACTACCATTTAGAATATCTACTAAGATTTTTTTGTTGTTGTTTTTTTCCAACAGGGAACACATTTCTATTCCTGTAGCAGTTGAGGGAATTTCTATCTTTGTCTTCTCCTCTGTTTATTTCCAAAGGTCTAGTTTACAGACTGTGGTCCATTTGCATGTTGTTTTTATGATGCCTGTCAGAAAATACAAGGATTTATGCACTTTTTCAAAAGTTCTCTAGTAACAAATCAGTGTAAAATGGTTTTATGTAATTTAAATACTGAAGTAACATTATGAAATAAAGTGAACCTAATAATACATGAAATTGTGCCATCAGTAATTCAAAACCAGCATTACTGTATTGGATGGATTTATAACAAATGCAATTAAATCCTTGGCATAAAAATACTTAATTATGCAGGTTGTTGTCAGAAAAAATGTAAGTACCATTTAATGAATAACTCTCTGTTGTTTTACAGATTTCAAAATACACTTTACAAAAGAAACTGAATGAAATGGTAAGAAAATAATGAAAGTGAAAAAGGAAGAAGCTTTAATGAAAAGAGTATGCTTGGGGTATAAGCCACTACTAACTGGCTTTAATACTTAAATGATATATGATAGTTATTACAAGTAACCCAAAGAGGTATCAGCTTCAAATCTGAAAATCTTGTAAATGCAATGTTTTTAGGTTTTTGTAGTATGATAGCTACTGTTCAGCATGTGGTATTTTTTCTCACTGAGTTAAAGTAGAATTGGTACATTTATTCTCTTTATAGATTAAAGATTTTTTAAGGGACTATCATTTAAATAATGTAATTTTATTACTCTGATACGATCTAGCATAATAAGCTCAAAAAGTAATAGAGAATTCCTAGCAGTTCTTGATTTTGTTTTTAAGAAAAACTGGTGGTTTCCTTCTCACTCTTTTTAACTCCTGAGAATTAGTTCTTAACATCAGTTTCCCTGAACAGTTTAGATTTCATCCAGTGCAGCTCACTCCCTTTGACACAGGGAATAAATTTACCCAGAGTGACAGCATAGTGGCTCTGAACCCTGTTGTCTGTTTTAGGAAGTGAAAGAGTGAGCCACAGAAACATTGCTAGGCTTGATTGAATAAATGCTGTGAAAATTCTGCTGCTGCTCAACTGGAAAGAATAAAGATAATATTGTCAGACCATTACAAACTGGGATTTTAATTAAGAAGCTCAAAAAACTAGAGTCCAGTTTAGCTTTAAGTACCATGACATTTGTACTGAAAGTCATCTTCAACGCTACAGTGGTTTTACACAAAATATGGTGAAATTGAATAATGTGCCCTCTGACCTGGGAGATAAGGCTACAAGTTAAAGATCAAAGGCAACGTAAAATGTGTTTTGTCTTACTTCACTTTTAACTTGTATTTTTTCCTAAAATGCTGATCTAAAAATGTGTTGAAAATATACAGAATAACTGAACTTTCGTTTAGGTCATTTTACTTATTATCTTTCTTTCATCACTTACAAGCTCAGTCTGCCATATGAACGAGACTATTTAAAGGACAGCACCTTTTCTTTAAGCTGGAAATGCATCTGTGCTGCTTAAAGAAATATATTTCTTATGTTCATAAACTTTTCATTAAATGATCATTTGAATGTTTTGAAAGCATTTGCTTTGATCCAGAGTATGGTAATTTAAAATGCTATTGAGTGGGGGCAAGATGCTGGAAATCCTCTTTTGCATGTAGCACTGAACAGAACACCTCCAGTTGGGACTTATTTAGGCAAAATGCTCTAATATGACATGATGAAATCAAAATATCCCACAAGGTAAACAAAAGTGAATTTTTTCCTATAACCTTTCGCAGTAGTGGGCTAATGCAGTTTTAGACCAGGTCAAATTCTACCAACTTTACTCCCTGAGTGGTTGCACTGAAATATTTGGAGCATTCAAGGGATCAAAGGAGTAGCTGCCCATGTAGATTCTTGGTCATCACCAATGGCAAACTGTTTAAAAATCAAGTAGATGAAATTCTGAACCAGTCATTTATCTGAGACCCATTTCTATTTCAATTTTGTTAAAGACAGATTAGGTGGTTCTCTGGTGTGTGTTTTGAGAGTAAGCAGATGTGCTGCTCAGTTTATATCTGGCACCTTAGAAACCCTGCCAGTCAGTGAAGGTGCTTCTGTGTGTGCTGGGGACTGGGTGTGCCTTACTGATGTAGCTTTTTATTCTGTTTTTATTCCTTTAGTTCTGTTCTTTTAGAATGGCATATGCAATGTTAATACTTTACATAAACACTGTGTTTTAGCATGTTGTCCAGTTAAGTTTATGCAAAAATTGTAGTGCTGTTATAATTCTTACCATATATGCAATAATTTTGATATAGTGGAAGGTTTGTTTTGTACTGAACGACAGTGTAGAGACAAACAAAGGATTTTTTTGGTCTTTTATTATTTATTTGTCTTTATTATCGTCTTTTCCCCCCACAATTAGTGTTGATTTTTGTATGCAAAGCAGTTGTTTTGCACCTCGCTGTATATGGGCAGTAGCACTCATGCAGTCAGGAGGGATTACCACAAAGCCAGTTCAGTTGATAGAATACACTTTAGAGTGAGCTCTTATTTCTTTTCCTGCTGCTGAAAATAGGAAGTAACTAGAGGAAAATGGTCAGGTGTTGGTTTCCTGACAGATGATACACTGGAGAATGCCAGGACTCTGTATGTGGCATCTGTTCTTGTCTTCCCTTATTGTTTTTATTGGAAACCAAATGTATGTGAAACCATTGAGTGAAGCTGCAGTCAGATGGTCTAGGTTGCTTAAACCCTACCACAGAAAAGAGGGAATTCAGATCCAGATAACCCACATCATTCCCAGCAGACGGGGAACTGTGTTCCCACCTGAACTGTGCCCAGGAGCTGCTGGCACAGTCAGGTGAGTCCTACTTGGCACAGGCCAAAATGTGTCAGAGATATTTTAACAGTACAGGCATTTCCTGAGAACTTCCCTGCCACCATTTAGTTTTCTAATACAGGTGTAGTTGTCAAATGAATGAAAAAGAAATCACTGCAAAATGTTAAATAAACTTTAAAAGTTGGTATGTTTGTAATAATCTAAGATGCTTTTGTTTCCTTTCTGCATCTTTTAGGAGTTTGCCTGTAACCATACTATGTTGTTTAGAAACACAGTGAGGAGGCAGTGATACAGTATAAATTCAACCCAATTATTTTAAGTAGAAAAATGGTGAGAACTGGAGGGACTGTTGTGAAAAAAATTCCTATTTCAAAGATCCACAGTTGGTAGTGTGTTGCATAATTTTCATGTGATCTTGCCCTTGGTCTCCATGCCATTGCATCTCCTTTGTTTCTCTGACACTTTCACCTCCCAGTTACCACCTTCTGCTTCACTGAGTACCTCTGACTAGTGACTCAATTTCCAGAATATCTTTGAGATATGAGCCATTCCCCCTTTGTGTTTCTGCAGTCACCCACTTGACCCTGAGCTATTTCTCGGGTCTAGTTCCACCAAGAAATCATTGTGCCTCAACAAGCCATATGGCCACAATCAATTCCACTCCCCATCCCAGCTTATCTTTATTACTGGTGGAGGGCAGGGCAATAATTCCTGGTCTTGCAGTATCAGACAGAAGGAAGAAGAACCAAGATTCTGTGGGTCTCACTCCAGCTCCAGGGTCATCCACTCCCTATCCTGCAGTGTCTCCTGGTGTTTCTTGATTGGCTTCTGTGGAAGAATGTTATACAGACTTTTCACTGGGAGGAGACAAATCACATACTCGGGCTTTTATTTCTCTGTGCGTTAAGCCTGGAGAGCAGCCTGCCATCAAAAATCATATTTAGGCAAGTGTTAAGCTCTTAATAAAACCTGCAGATAGAATAGGCCAATTCCTTTTCCCCCTGGAAAGAACCCTGTGAAGTAGCAAAGCACATTTCAACTTTCTGAGAGAGGAGGAGGGACTAACACTATCTTGCTGGCTAAAGAAAGGAGTTGGGATAACACTAAGAAAAAACCCATATTAAAAACTGCAAAACCCCTCAGATCTTGCTACAAGCTGTTCAAGTCTCAAATTAGAGCTGTGTCCCTGTTCATCGACCTCTTAGAATAAATATACCTGAGGGAACTACCAGGAAAAACAAAGAAAATCTTTTCTTTTAATGTTTTTCTTATAAAATTAACCTCCTAGCATTAGTTAAGCACAGATCTTCAACAGTTAATTTATGTTCAGGAAAAAGAGAAAGTATAAGAACGTTTTCAACCTACATTCCTTGCAGTGATTTCTGTAAGTGGTGGTGTTTCTTTACCAGTGCTTCCATTATTACTTTCCATTTGCTGTAGTGTGTTTAATTTCATACCTTATAAAACATGAGAAATTTGTATTGTATATCCTGTTTTGCTAGTCTTATGGTGGTCATTTCATTTGATTACTATCAGCTTTTATTATCCTCTGATGCCTGGACATGTATTGCATTTGTTACTGTGTGGAAATGGAGCCTTGCCAAAGCCAAACAGACTGGGCCAGATGCATCCTGGTGTAACTTGAATTTACACACAGGAATGAATTTGGCCCAGTCCATTTTAATTGCTGTGTTACTCTACTGTAGATTAGAAATAGATTGGATAGCTAAACAAATGGTTATCCTTTCTGAGGAATTAATTTAAGCCATTCTCTTCAGAAAAATTAGTTTTAAAATTCACCAAATAGTACCTACAAAACTGTTAACAAAAATACTCTATAAGGAAGAACACAAAAATCTTACTCTTATAAGGATAACAAAAAGAATTGTCACTGAGCAGTTTCCACAAAATGAGAAAGATTGGTAAAATTCATTAAATATTTGTACTTAATTGCAACATGGGTTTCTTTGTGGTATTACTTAGGCCAACATGTGAATAGAAGTAAAAAAAGTGTCAGGTGCTTACAAAAGTAGTTAGAAACTTCCCATACACATACAGAAAGTGATTTTGTTATATTTGAAATTATTAGAACAGCTAATTGATACTGAGGAATTAAGAATTACTCACCGAAAGGTTATTTATATTTTTCTGGGAAGCATGGGGTATTAATCTGTATTAGTCTCACTAATCTAAATCAAAGTCACCTCTATTCTAGAAATAGTTAATGCACTTCTGATTTTGAGCAAGTGTGTTGAAATTCTTTTATTAGGTATGTCAAGTAAACAAACTCTCTCCTAATTGCCCTTGGCTGTGTCATTTTTTGCGAGGCCAGGACTGGAATGGATGAAGCTGTCAGGAGTCTCTTGAGGTGGCTCACAGCAGGTCAGGGGAGCCAGTGTCACAGAGCCAGAGGTTTTTAGTACCTCCTTGGATAGATTCTGTAGCCTGCCTGTGCAACCTGTTCCACTGTTTGCTCACCCTGACAATAACTGTCTTTCCCCTCAAGTTTAAGTGCAATTTTTTGTCTTTCACTTTGTGTCAGTGAGCACCACTAAAAGGAGTCTGGCTGTGATTTCTTTATTCCTTTCACACACACAGCTCCCCTGGTAGATATACATTTATCAGCTCCTCTCCAGGCTGAGTTGTCACAGGTCCCTCAGCCTCTCCTCAAATGTCAGATGCTCAAATCCTTTGATTATCATGATGATTCTGTCTCTCTTCCTGCTATTTGGAAATGGGAAAGGTCATTAGATATTAAATAGACAACTGAAAGATTCTGGGAATGATTTTGCATTTATGCTATTAAATTGAAAAGCACTTGGAGAGCTACTTACTGTCCTTAAATGGGTGCTTGATTTATGTTCCTAACAGGACCAAAAATTGCAGATGCACTTAACAGCAAAAGAGGAGCATCATAAGAAACTGAATGAAGTTGAGAGGTGTTATGCTACTATTGCATCTCGGTTTGGGATTGTGAAAGGTGTTCATGGGAAGCTAGAGCACAGTGGTATGTATGTCTTAAAAGCCTTCCAGCACTTGCTTTTGCTGTGCTTTGATGACAGTCAGTTGGAGACACTTGAAAACTCAGAAAAATAGCAGCTACCCCCATGCCAAGCATCAGATATATTGGTAGGTTCCTCAGTGCTCTTTGCTGATCCACTGCTACAGTGGTGTGTGTGACCACACTGGGAATTATATTGAGGAACTATCAAACAAAAAAAAACCCACCCCCAAAACACCAAAAAAACTTTTCAAATATTGAATCTCACTAAATTTTTTGTTTCTGCCTGAAATAATTTTTTTTTATCAAATCTCATTTCAATGAACTGGCAAGCTATTCTTTGCATATTTGTGGTATTTCAGTACCTCAAATTACTTGTGTTCTAGTTTTAGAATTTTAAATCCAGAACATTATTGGCTAACCAGTGTCCTGCTGATTGTATTTCAAAGCTAGAGAGTGAGCACATGACTTTAGCTGAAAAAGAATTTTACCAGTTTCAGCCTGCTTGTTGTTCTGGGGGATTTTCCTAAGTTGTATCAGAAGATAGCTGTTATGTTCATCAGTATTTTAATTTTTAAAGCACATATTCTCATTCAAAGCTGCAGAATTGCTTATGGTGCTGTAAGGCTGTAAGCCATCATTCCCCATGATGGACCATCTCTAGCAGAAAAGGAGAGGCCATTCTGGGTGTCTGCAGTTCTTGTATGCAAGTGCCAGAAAACTATTGAGGAAAATAAAAAAGATTAGGGGTGAAAAATAGAAATCAGGAAACAGAAAAGGATGAAGGGGAACCTCAGAGGATCGAAATACAAAGATTGAATAGAGCTGTCTGAAAAAAGTACAGGAACCAGTAAATATCTTCAGCTTTTCATTGTGGAATTTCAAGCAATTTCAGCTGTATAAAGTTTGAGAGAAAATTCCCCCCCCCCCCCTTTCAGCAGGAACAGAAGTCATTCTTAGAATTTTTTGCTGTGCTAGCCTCTGGTTTTTTTTCTGTCTTCCATAGCCTATGTGCATGTAACTCTGTACATCTGTTAACTCAGTTATTAATTTGTTCTGTGGCCCATTATGTTCTGTGTTAGTCTGAAAATAACTAAACTCATCAGAAAATTACAAGAAAGTCTTTAAAAAAATAAAACCAATATTAAAAGTTATATTAAAATAACATTGTAAGACGCTGAAAATTAAATTACAGTTATAAAAGACAAGCCAACATACAGAAAAGTCTTAACTCATTGTTTGAGGTATAGACAATGGTTACCACCTGGTATAATTCTCCAGTGTGGTATCAAACTACACAGAAAACGTAGTTGAATTATATTTGTAGTTTTAGGTTTATTTAAAAAAATAAATTATATGCACATATATTGAAGTTAGAAATCAAGTGTTTGTTCAGATGTGAAGTTATTTGTTAACATGCTTTGACTTTTTTTTAAAGTGCAGGAAGCCATACAGCACAATAAGAAACTAGCATCAGTGAATAAAAGACAAGAGACTGAAATAAGTAATCTGAAGGAAGTGAGTACAGTGCACATTTCTGAATGGAGAATGATCCTTGCGGGTCCCTTCCAACTCAGAATATTCTGTGATTCTTTGGGTCTTCCAAAAGCTGCTGATGTATTAACAGAAGTAGTGAACAAGCAGCAGAACTGTTTTTCATTCTGTGACTAATGGCTCAATTAACATCCACAGGCACCTCAGTTAAAACTGGAGCAGCTCTGAGAATTTTCTGTAACCTGTGAATTTTTATTTACCTCTACATTTTATTGCATTACATTACATTACCTCTACATTTTATTTACATCTACAATGCCCTCCTTGTTTCTTGCTAATTATTAACCTCTCTTCTTCCTGTGCTGTGCTGCCTTTCCTCTCTGTCTGTGGGGAAGGTAGCAGTGGTGTTTTCAGTGTAGTCTGAGGTACAACATGAAGAGCAGTTGCCATGGAGGCGAGCTGGTGCCTTGAACACGGGATAAAATGTGTAACTGAATCCCTCAAGTGGGAGAGTTTTGTGACAAGGCAGCTGAGACATCAGATTATGGTGATTCTGTTCACAAGGAAGTTGTCACTAAGCTCTTTTCTCTTGCCTCTATTCAGGAACTCCTCTTTGCCAAGTACATTTTTGAGTTGCTCTCTTGAACACAGGTAATAGTGGAAAGAATAATGTTCTTTTCCCTTTGAGCTGTTTCTTGAGAGCTGACAAGAGAAAAATAAAAGGACATTCAAAAGTCGGAATTGTTGTGTAAATTCAGTATCTTTCCACACCACATCTCTTCTTTGTATCTCCTTATCTTTTTATTTTCCTCCTTTTAATTTTTTTTTCTCCTTTAGATTCTGCAATGATTTTATGTAGGGATCAAAAGTGTGATTATCTCAACTTCTTGGCCTAATGTTGATCCCCAGTTTCCAGATGATTGCTTTGAATTCCCATGGAATCTTTGCCAAGTTTGTGAATGTTTTTGAAAACAAAAAAGTGCAGGGGGAGAAGATAATTTGTACATGAGGAAAAGGGAGTATCAGCATTTTATATTTGGGTTGTATTGATCCAAAAATGAATGTTTACCTCTCTTTGCCTGAAAAATGGGATTTGAAGGTACAAAAGTACTTGAAAATTCTCCCTGGGTCTACTGTTGTTTCTTTTCTTCTTAAGAGCATGTAGCCTCTTATTGTTAAGGTTCTTTGGAGTATGATTCCAATAAAAGCCAGACTTTAAGTTTATCTTGAAATATAGACATCTTGAGATTTTAAAAAATTTGTTTCATTCTTACCTTCTTTAGTGCTTGAATTAATTTTTATATTTATTACATGGAGATAGTGTAGCCACAGTAAAAAATAACCAGGAATTCAAATTGGATTTTTAGTTACATACTAGAATGTAACATGGCAAACCTCAGTGTCAAAAAGATGAAGTTTTGAAGTGATCAAAGATTTCAGAACTCTTACTATCAGAAAAGCAGACTGAAATCCACAGTAACGGTGCAGCAGAACAGTGGAAAAATTCTCAAATTAATTTCTATATCACAATTAGCTCTTATAGTATTTAAAAATGTTTATTTAGCTGCATAATTCAAATGATATGTTATATATAAAAACTATATATATTTATCTGGAATATTTGATGGCTGGAAGAGAAACAGAAAAATATTGGAAGGTGTCAGTGGGGATAACTTTCCTCTGTAGGAAAACCATGTTTGTTAGGGTGCTGATATCATCATTACTCTGACGTCTGAGAGCAGCTTTGTCTGTGCATTGTGTACACTCCAACTCTGTAATTCCTTTAAAAAAAGGAAAATTATTTGCATGTGACAGAAACATCTAAAATGCAGCATATCTTTATTGTAGTACATTGTAAATAAGAAAGTGAGGAGTTTTAGAAATATTTTAGCATCACAGTAAATTGGATTCATTACTTTTGTTGAGAAACTAAGAATAATTAATTACTTAGCATTCTCTGAGGATAAGTAATTTGAGAGGTAAGAAAACAGAAATGTTTAAGAAAATTTTACAAATTTGTGAGTAACATAGGTGTGAGAGAGAAATTGAGATTTATGTACTCCAGCAGTCAAATATATTATTTGATCCACTCTTTTTTTCAGCTGTACTCTTGATTCTTAAGGTCATGAAGGGTTATGAATTTTAAATAAATACTGTTAGATAAGCAGAAAAAGGGGGCCAGCTGAAACTTAATCCAGCTTCCTCAGTTCAGCAGGAAATGCCTTTATTGTATTTATTTCTGAATTTCTTATTGGATTTAGTAGTTGACCATCTTATTCTGAACAGTCTGAACTGCGATATTTAGAAGAGTTTTGAAAAGGGATTACCAGGCTGTTTTCACTTGCTACATAGCTGAAAGAAGTCATGATATCAACAGCACAATTTGGGACAACTTCTAAAGCTGGTTTTATCTGCCTTGAGACTTGACTGACCTCTAACAGCTCTGACAACTTCTGGGTTCAAACTTCTTTCCTCTGTAGCCTCAGTGCTGGAATGGGAATGACTATCCATGGTACTAAAATCTTAATTTGGTTGTCAGCTCTTATCACAGCCATTACTTTCACTCAGACCTGGATGATCTCACACATTTGTTCTTAATGGGAATGTGAAGCTAGTGAATGCTATTTAACATTTATGGATAAAAATAAACTAATCTCCAATTTTAATGAATTTGCACGTGTGTTATGAAGGTGTTAAATATGTACAACAGTAAACCTGAGTGAAATTGAGGTCTCTTATGTGAAGGTTTGCTCTTCTGGAGTTTTAGGAAAGAAAGATTATTTAGAGAGGTTGTAATTTCCTCTTGACATTGCTTGCTTCAAATCCAGTTCCTAAATTGTAATGTAATGGACTGTGGCAAAATTTCCTTTCAGTAAGATTTGTTTTTGGATTTGAACATTTTGATATTCAGTGTGGTGGATTCTTTTCAACCCCTGTGAAAATGTTTGCACTGATATCTGGCCAACAAGAAGGTTTCTGTCATTCTGCTGCTTAAAAAACAGCTCTGCTGCTCAAGATCCAAAAGAGTAGAAGAGGGTTGCAGCAATCCGGGAAGAAAGCAAACAGATATAGGTGTAATTTTGAATACAGGTTAAGTTTTCCTAGGGTGTCAGTCCTGGGCAGTGATTGCATCTGCCTGTGCTGGCTGCTTTTTCAGTCCCACACCACTTCTTTATGCTTTGTGTGGCCTCAAGGGAGAGTGGAATTAATATTTTGTATTGAACAAAACTATATTTTGCAAAAAAAAAACCCCAACTAACCAAAAACCACAAACCCCAAAAAACCCCAACCAAGAATATGGAAGTTTTAGCTTAGACCAGCTTGGGGAAGTAAAGCAGGTTTGAGGAGCAGGACTGGGATTTTGGGACACTCTTGACTTCCACTGCCATATGAAGTGTTTTTGAAGGCATATCCCTAAGCATTGGCTGCTAGCAGCAGATCAAGGGAATGGGTTTAAAGCTTTATCATTCTCTCTCAGCACACTCCAGAACTGATACAATTATTTTTCACAATCAACATACTTTCTAGATTTTTGGATACTGCTTGTGATTTGTGATAATGAGAAAAAGCTACTAGGAAAAAAAAAAGGCAAGACTTTTGGGGTGGCATTTTAATTAATTTCAGGGTACAACAAAACATGTATGTATGTAGAAAATTTTTTTTTTAATTTTTTGCGGCTACAAACCTTGTGATTTCACTCATCATGAAAATCTTTCCTATTAGTTTTGGTGGTTTCATTTGTGTGGAGGTTTTTTTTGGGAGTTTGTGTTGGGTTCTGGTTTTGGTTTTTCCTGCCTACAGGTTTGTATTAGCAGATTTGGGGTTGTTTCCAGATGGATTCTACACACCCACTTGCCATTACAAAGAAGAAAATACAATCATGTTTTCTACCTCAAGGGCATGACTCGTGCTTTCCCCATGACAAAATAAGTTTTTTCTGCACACTATATATAAAGCGTGACTTCTGGAAAACAGCTGGCATCAGATCCATGGCAGGCTTTTGCACCTGCTGGTGTGGCACCCAGCCTGTGAGCTGGGCTTTGTCCCACTCATCTGCTTCTCTGTGCAGGCTGCCATAGGGCACCTTTGCACTTGCACAGAGTTAGAGCAGCTTGCACCTACTGCCACTTAGCAGCAGGAACCTGGCATGGTTCATTCCAGCAAAAGCAGTACGAGTGAGATATGTCTGTATTGCAAAAGATGGGGAAATCCTAACTAGCTTTCAGAATAGAATAATTATAATTGAAAAGCATTGCTGGCTTTCAGTTCTGTAATTGATTCTGCAGTTACACTTAGGACTTACTAGATCATTTTAAATTTATGGCTAAAATACGTGAGAAGTAAAGCCTCTAGCAAAAAAAAAAAATTGATTTATTTAAAAGTGCTACCTATACTTGTACTTTCCATAAAACTTTGTGAATTTCAGCTGCAATGTAATCTTTCTTTCTTCTTTTGTACTGTTCTATGATTTTGTCCAGAACAGTTAAACCACTGGCCTGTGATAATTCTGTGTGTGATAACCGAAATTCCAGTTTTGTGAAGAAAAGTTAAACAGACCAAACTTAGTTGTTAGATAAAACTATGACCATTCTGAATGCTTGGTTCACCACTATGGCATCATGGAGAATTCTTGATGCTATCTGTGAGCAGCATTCATAACCTCTGCTATTTGTCTGAGTAAACGTCAGAGTGCTCAAGGAGAGAGCGATATTAACCAGACTACCTTGCACCAGGATGGGAGGGGAGGGGGAGAGCAGGGCACAATATTTATGGCTCCAGGAACTATAAGTTGTAATTTAATGAGATCAAAGAGTTTGCTGTTTATTTGCTGCACTAGGAACTCTGAATAAACTGGTTGCAAAACAGATACAAAAAAAAAGGTAAAAAAAAAGCTGCAGGATATCTAAAAGAGGATAAAGACTATAAAATCAAAGGCACCATGTTGTAGGACCTTCTAATATAAAATTAATTTAGCATTCTCTTGAGATTAAGTAATTAATGTTTCAGGAAGAGCAAAGATCCTCCAAATTTATAGCCAGTTCCTGTTTTTACCAGATAATCACTGTTCTCTGCTTTTTTCCTCCTCATTCCCAAGAATGTACGCTGTAGTTACAATAGTAATTCCTATTGTACACATGGGTAAAGAATATTTTGCCAATATCAACCCAATGTCCACTTCTCATATACCTCTTGGAAGAGAAAATAATAAATGATGAAGTAAATACTTCAAAGAGATGAAACACATTTTACCTTAATAAACTTGGAAATAAAGTGGAAATAAACTTTTTAGTCACGTGTGAAAAGTTTGAGGTTTAGTAAGTCAGTTTTACACATTTCAGTACCTGTAATTTATTCTGTTGTTTCCATACGTTATTTCAAAGTAGGGCATAACCAGGATAGTTTAAAAGATTTGTCTCTGTTTTGAATTGCAATGCCTATACTGGATGAACTATTTATATGTGTTTCCTGTGTTAAGGAACTGAAGAAAGTAACTACAGACTTGATAAGGTCCAAGGTCACCTCTCAGTACAGGGTGGGAGAAGAAAACATCAATCTTGCAGTGAAGGAAAAACAGTTTCAAGAACTGGAACAGAAAATCAGAATGGTATTTTGGATTTTAAACAAATTAAAGTTTTGGTGAATATTTTCTGTTCTTCATTCAGGAAACCTCCTGGAAATGATCCCTGATGGATACAGATAGTGATTAATTTCTGTTATATTGCATATACATTATAATGAATCTATTTCCACTATAAACCTTTCTTAGGCAAATAAATGCGGTATGAATATCAGTATAATTTCATAATAAAAAAATGGGTAAGGAGACATTAAAAAATAATTCAGTTTCTTTAAATAACCTCATGTGATAATTCACTATACCACATTCATACTATATTGTTAAAGAAAATAGACATTGATTTTAAATGCCTTTTACTGTTCTTCGTGCTCTTTTCTTTTTTTAAGGAGACAGCAGTCAGTAAAAAAGTTCAAGAAGAAAACACTCACATTAAAGAAGAAAAGCTGGTGAGTTGTAAATACAGCTTCACTATTTAAAAATCACTAACGAATGTAGGTGCTATATTTCATGCTTAGGTTTCTTATTATACTGAGCTACAAAAACTAGTTAATTTCACTTGTTTACACTTCAGAAATACTTTAATACTGTCCTAAGTGGTGTCTTACTGCTCAGTTTTTAGAAAAAGTATTACCAGAACAAAAGTCCATGGTTTGACACTTTATTCCAAGTCTTACGTTATGTCTTTTGAGTTCAGACAGGGGAAATTTGGTATTCCCATGAAACACTTGTCTACATGTGGGTTCAGTATAAATAAGCAGTAAGGCTAGCATAAAATGCTGTTCTGCTTTCTGTGAAGAAAAGTTCAGTTTATTCTAACATTGCTGGTAATGAAACCAGGTAAAATGGAAATAGTGTGTCAATGGTACATGAAGGAAATTATGTTCCATTCATACAGAGCATATACATTTAGACTATTAAGCAACACCTTTATATCCCTGAACAGAGTTAGGACTCTCTTCTCTTGCCAACTCAGGTATATTCCAGGAAAAAAAATCCTTTATAAAAAAAGGCTGTGGAGTCAATTATCAAATGTAGCAAAAGAAATTTTTGTTCCCCATAATAACAGCATAAGGTACTGCTTTACAGAACATTAAGCGTGAAAAGGGTGGTTGATTTTTTTCCTTTTCTTGAGCAATTGCAGAACTTTCACACTGCAGTTCACTAAAGGAAACGGGTCAGAGAAGTGTATCATTCTTGGTGCCAGGGAGGGACAAAAGCAGTATCTTGCTGGCATGCCCATAGAGCACTCATCCAGCAGCACTCTTCCAATTTATAAAAGCCTGCTTGCATTTTGAGCTTGCTTTTAACAAATACTTGCCAATAAAAACATGGAAAAAAATGAGAGACATACTCAGGCTTCATTACTCTCCCAGCCCTGAGTGCACTAAAAGGATTTCTGTGGAGATGAATGGAGCATAATTTGTGGAGCATATTTGCTGTGTTATCTAGGAGAAGGATTCTGGTTTGCATCTCTCTCCTGTTCTGTGTGAATTGCTAGGGTTTGTTTGGTAGGTTAGTTTGAACTTACGGAAGGGTTTGGTGTATTCTGGAGAGGGCTCTAATGTAGAGATGAGCTTCATGTTTCCTCCAAGTGTTTGGGTTTGAAGACATGGATTTCTGTGTTGTGGAGCACTCATAATTCACCTTGATTAACTGAAATGTTGGCTTCAGTGGTTCTTGGACTTAGGCTAGAAATACCATCTAAAGTACAGCTGATTTGTACTAAACTCCATGAGAAAAGCAGGCTTGTCTATTTGAGAGAAAACTGTCCTAGATTTAAAAGATGTGGCCAGCTCTGCTACTGACCTGTTGGATGACACTGGCCAAGCAATTCCCCATCTCTGCAGTTCAGTCTTCTGGATGTAAAATTGAACTAAAAATAAATTAACCTTCAGTTAAAAAAATACTATTTATACATGCATGAAAAGGAATGGGAGTACACTAAAATATTGATTTTATTTTTATTAGATAGCTGTATCTTTTTATCCAGTAGAACGAAAACTAGAATAATTTGAAAACACTTTGGAAGTACGTCAAAATACTTTGTTTTAATAATATGTTCATCTCTCAATGTATTTTGAAGCAACTGAGCACATCTAAGACTCCTTTCTACTGAAACTCGGGGTTTTTTCTCTGTGTGTTTTCTTTCAGTAACTCTGTAAGTGGTCTTGAGGGGGTGATGATTGGCTTGTCTGGGTCATTCACTCTGTCTTTCAAACCTTGGAAATATGTTTTGTAGTGTTCAATAAAATTGGCTCAGTTTCCAGCAGACTGCAATGCACTTCATGGCAGCACTCATGGCACCTTCATCAACTCAAATCAGCTCACTTTGGGTGCCTTTTTTTTTTTTTTACAATTTCCCCTTCATGAAGTAACAATACAGTCTTGAGGAAGGTACCACAAAAGTTCAAACCCTGACAGTAAGATGTGATATGACAGTAAGAGCTGAACCATATGATGAAAAGCTAATGGGTAGTGGTTCACATCTATTTAATTCAGAAGATACAGAATAATTTCATGTTAGGGTGATCCATTTATGGAATAATTTCTTTTGGATTTTCCATATTTTTCAGACCTGTGATATGATAAGATAACGTTATTCTGTTTGTCCTGAATAGAAATCACAGTGGGATTGGATTTGATTTATTTTATCCAGATTTGCACTGAAGAATGTATAAAGATTGAGTAGATTTTATTTTAACTATAGGAAAATTTTCTGAAAAAGAATGTTATAATAGTTTATAATAATGTTAACTTCTCCAAGGTAAAAGGTTAGAAAAGTGGGTGTTCTGATTTCTCACTACAGATTTTCCCCAATGTTGAGGTTGGAGTACCTTTTTTGCCGACATGATTTTGTAAACACTGACAATTAAAAAAAATAATATAAAAAATATAAATTATCTAATGTTTAAACTTCAGCAACAAAATCTTGCTCAATATATTCTATTGTGTTTGTATTAATAAGGAAATTCTCAGCTCTCTACAGTGTGTGCAGGAGCTGCTTCAGCGAATAACCCAAACGAATGTTAGAATGGAAAGTGAATTAAAAGCACTGAAAGAAGACTATCAGGTCAGATTTTTCTCAATTAGGCAAGCTGTTACTATCTGTTATGTATTTTTTTAAGTCCAGGGCTGTTAAAGACATCTGTGTGCCTTTCAGAACTTTTGACCTCACTTCCATTGCTCCCTCAGCTCCTTAACTGTCAGCACGAGCCTTGAAGCACAGGCTGTGCTTTCCCTCTTCTCTCCCTAAAGTAAATCATGGTTGCCATTCTCAGCAGCTATTTCTAAAGGGCAAAACCAGAACAGGGTTGCTTTCAAATACTGAAATCAAATTATTTTATGACTTCTGTTTCTTGTAATTTTCATATAGGTACACATTTCTGGGCAACATTTCAGATTTCAGATCTTCGTTCATAGCTGGACCTTGTCCTCCGTTTTATTAAAGCAGAGGGCCTAAGAAAGAGCATTACCTTTAGCCCTTTCTTGCTGTGTTTTCTGGCATCATATTTATGCTAGAGGTGGGAAGTAGTCATGCTGGAGAGTGTGGTGTTGCAGCACTCCTTAGTTCCCCTTTGTCTTAGCTTAGAGCAAATTTCAGGAGGATACTTTTGAAGTGGCCCCTTTAGAAGCAACTTTAAGTGGCCTCTCCTCCCACCAGTTCAGGAGACATAAATTTCCTGTGAGAAAAGTGGAAAAAATTTATTTAACAAGCAAAGTATTCACAAACATGAAAAAAAATGAATAATATTCAACAGTGAAACTTCTCATTGTTCTGAAGAGATGGCAAATTCAGAGAGTCTTTCTGAAGTTTGGGGTCCTTTTTGTGGGTGTGTCTTCAGTTTTTTCTCAGTCTCTCTGGGGGTGGGTCTGGTGTCCACAGTGTAGCTTGGGGTGCCCCAGACAATAGACCTGGTGGTACTGAACTGAACAATAGCTGAGCAGTTCCAAAACACTTCTGGCCTCAGGTAACTAAAGCAAACCAACTAATTAAAAGCAAAGGAGAGTTCTCTTCTGCTGTCCATGCTGTAGGCAACACAGTGGGTGTGGATTCTTCACTTCCTTTTTCTGCCAAGGTCGGGATTAAACGTGTGAGAAGGTATTTCTTGTTGGGGCTCAGATGTTTATTGGTTCTTATTCTACAGTCTCACAAACCCTGAGTTCTGCAGCACTTCACTCTAACAAACTAAAAACGGAGCTGTATCTCCCTCTCTACAAGGCCTTTTAAGGATGAACTGTCCAGTTAAGAAATTACACCTAAATTATTTTTACTTTTAACCCAATAAACAACCACCCGTGCCCCCAGTGTGGGCTTTTTTATCCAATTACATCAAACCACCCAAACCCATAGAGAAGAAGGTGAAGAAGAAGGACCATCCACCCTAAAACTTGTATCTTGCTTTATATATATTACTGTATTCTAAACCCCTAAATTCTCAGTCTCCAGCCGTGTGATATCACACACTTCTATTCAAACTCCACACCCACAATCCCAGTTCTGTCATTCCATTTTGGAAGCCTTCTCCATGGCCTCAGGTCAATGCAGTGTTCTCTTGGGGATCAGTGCCTGTCAGCACAGAAAGTCTGAAATTCTCAGTAACCAGGGTTCCAAGTGGGTGAGAAGGATGCAGGGGAGCAAGTGCAATTTCTGCAGACAACCTGCATGCTGCTTCTCACCCCCTTCGCTCTCAGAACCAGTCTTGAAGGTGTAGAACTTAATATTCAGCATAAACAGAACAGATGACTGGGGATGCAAGCATCATAAAGTCACTCTAGGACACTCGGCATGTAAAAGCAGCTCAGAAGAGTTCAGATTCCACATTTCAGTAGCAGTCAGAGCACTGAAGATTAAGGTCATATCCATTCCCATCAGAGTTACCATGCAGAGTTCAGGTACAACCACTGTCTGGACTATTAAAAATTATGAGCTACTGTTTGCCCAGACATAACCACAACTGTTCCACTCTTTGAAGCCAAGGTTTTGAACTGGGAGTTCTGTTAATTTCAAATTGAACTTCCAGTGTGGATGTATACTTTTGTTTCTGAATAAATGCTTCTATGCTAACTTGAAATAATTCACTTTACTCTTAACATGGGTAAGTAGTTTGCTTTCTGCCACAATATAAACATAGGACTTCTGTACTTTGATGAAACAAGTAAGGTTGAAGGTGAGCTGTGTTCTCCATAAGAAAGTAGCTAAAACCTCCCTAGGAATTAAAGCATCTGCAGCATTTTTACAAAGATTAACTGAACAACCCCTTGGCTATAGAATTACCTAAAGCAGCATGATTTTCTATAGCTTCTGTTATTTGAATATTGGTCCAGTGAAACAGCTGGATTACTTGCTCTTGATATAATCCTGGTTTTTGTTAAAGTAAGAAGGTAATGTGCTTTTTATTTTTAAGCTAATTGGAATTTCTTTGGAGATTAAAACAGAGGCTGGAGATAATTAACATATATAACCCTACTGGTGATGACGTTCATAATACAGGAACCCTTTAGTCCTTTGTGTCAGGACTATTGAATAGCAAGTCTATTTTCAAGTGCCTTTTTCTGATAGCATTTCTGAGCTATTGTTCCCCCTCTCAGATAAAATTTATAGTATGCCTTAAAGCTCCAGCTAAAACAGTAAATGGTATCTCTGAATCTTCTCTTTGAAGACTGCGCATAAATGTCTACAAGTATGGCTTGTTTTTGTTCTTGTTGAGGTATGGATGGAGGACATGTCTCTGTTTTGCAGCCTGTGCGGGCCAAAAATTGATTTCTGGTTGCAATTATGCTAATTCTGATGAGAGCCTGCTCTGATCTGGGTCTGCTTGTATTAGACATTGGGAAGGTATTACTGTTTTCAATTTTTCTAACTACAGCACAAACCACTGCTGGTCATCAAAGCTTCAGTGCAGTCCTCAAAGGTAACTTCAGGCATAAATACTTCAGATGAAATGGGTGTTACAAGGTATGGATAACCAGTCTGAGGCTCTTGGTTCAACCTTCATTACTTAAACTGATGTAAATAGACCTTTTTTTTGCCTTTTTTTTTTAATAGGGAGCCGAATATATAACTTTAAAAAAATATTCTTAAACAGATGACAGAATACTTGAGAATGCAAGGAATTCAGGTGTTCCCGTCTGTACAACTGGCTTTAACATGTGATCAGTTCCATACATCTGCTACTTCTGAGATTTGCCCTAAGAGCTATGTTGTGAATAACTATAATCGTCAATCACCAAAGAAGTTGCATTTCAGGTGCAAGTGAAAGTATCCTTGGAGTTAAGAGGAGCTTCATCAAAGACAGGAGATCTTGGATTCCTGGTTTATACAACTGGATGAAAGAGTCTACATCAGAGTGGGATTATTCAGACAATGTGTTGCTGAATTGTCCCATTTTTGGAAATACATAATCTGTCAAAGAAGATCCGTTATATTCTTACGCACAACTTTTTCCATGTGTACAAAAGTGCAGGGTGGTTTGAATTTTCCTACTGTTAATACCTGTAAAGTATCATTTTTAGCAGTGTAGCTAAATTAACATAGACGTTTTTTAATTGGTGCTAAGTGAATCAAAAAGTTGACTCATTTTTGATTAAAAGATTCGGTAAAAAGGAATTGGTTTGGAGTATTGCCTCCATAACATTTTTCAAGTGGACTTTGAAGAAGCTCAGCAGAATCATAAATATGTAGCTGGTAATAGCTCATGCATTCAAGTTATGCTTACATTATCAAGTATATTTGTGTCATCTATATAGCAGGTAATGGAATGCAGTGACTCTTATCTTCCATATTGTTTGCTATAAAAATATGATAGGATAAAAATTCCAAGAGTACTGATACGTGTGTGAAGTTGCTGGTGATTTACACAAGACTCTTTAATTTAGTACAGGAAAGCTGAAAGAGTTAACCCAAAAGTACAGTTATGGTGGTATAAAACTTAATATTATTGTTATTTCAATGCACTCCTATTTCAGTGACCTAATAAAAATAAATTAAAGTATAATAAGATATATCCTTCATGTTGCAGTAGATATGCTTTAGAATGTAAAGATTATATAGCTTATAAGAGAGGTTAATAAACAATTTAGGACAGAAAAACTGATTATAATTTTTTTTTTTTTTTTCCTATCAGTATACAGTAGTTTTTTCTTTAAGTACAGTGGCTCTGGATTATGCTACATTTCATATCTCTCATCTCTGGACTTTATATTACTTTTTCAGCGCATTAAAACTTATGCAGTGAAACTGAATAATGGCAAGTGTTTTTATACCCTTTTATAGCCATTTCTTTCTTCATAACCTCCCCCTGTTTCCTGTTAGCTAAACTATAAGCACCTTTCTGTTAATTTATGAAAATTATTGTTGAGATAGCACATTATCACTGATCTGTATGGCACTTGCAGCATGTTAGAAGCAAAGGTCCAAGCAACATAAAACACATCAAAATTCATTAATGTGGTATTGATTATTTTTTGGATAATTAATTTTATTGCAGGCCCTTGAAAGAGATAATGAGCTGCAAAGGGAGAAGGCAAAGGAAAATGAAGAAAAGTTCCTTAATCTTCAGAATGAGCATGAGAAGGCATTAAGAACTTGGAAAAATGATGTAGGTTTATTAAATTAAATGCTTTAGTATAAAAAGTTTTTTGGAATAGTTGTCAAGCATTTCAGGTAATCCCTAAAAGCCAAGAAAATATCGCAGAAATAATGCAATAAAAACAACTCATTTCTTCTCCAGTAATACAGATACTTCTAGAAATTAATATTTTTTCAAGGTAGATTTAGGTTGACTTCTATGCTCTGAAAGGTCAGTGCTCTTCCTGCAGTTCTGATTTGAAAGGAATTCTTCAGTGTGGACTGAGGGTGAAAGGGGATAAGAAAAGGTGTGTGTCTGCTATGTACCCCTAGTGAATTCACCTCTGTGGACACCTAAACAATAGTTTGTCTTCTATATTTGACATTCTTTCTATTACCTCATCACTTTTAAAGAATATCTCAGTAATTATTTCATCCAAAACAATTAGCAAAATATTGTAGCTGTAAAAATTGTCTGCAATAATAAATGCATGTTTAGATGTAGGAAAGATTAATACCCCTTCAATAGGACAAGATCTGCTTAATGTGTGGAAACCAGACTCTTAGCAGCATTTGTTTAATAGTCTGTCTTTTTTATTTCTATGTGCTTGGCACTTGCTGCCAGAAAGGTTTTGATTTTGGTAGATAGATTTCCAGGGGAACTGTGGGGAAATAATGCAAAGTTGCCCTTGTAATCCTGTTGTCTGAGGCTCACTGCTTTGAGTGCAGCTACTGTAGGGATGACTGCAACCATGAGACCACAAAATAGTTGAACTGTTCTGATGCTCAGTTCCCTGAGAAGATTTGATTTCCCTGATCCCTTGGAAAATTTTATACCATAATTTCCTCTATAGATATAGGATTTTGCCATGCTTATTTCTCAGGAACGTTTGCATCTGTTCTGTAGAAGACAATTGTTATGCCTTTTCATGTTTCTGCTATGGCTAACTAGAAGTTTTGTCTCCCAAAATAAATAATCAAGGATAACATTAACACTGGTCCAGAAATCTCTGTAAATTAAGTGAAGGTATTTCTGTAAAATTGCCCTTCGATTCTTTTTACAAGTTGTAGTTTGGACCATTCAGTTAGTTCTAAATACAGAAATTTAGTTGTTACATATTTTCTGAAGGAGGATTGGGTACTTGAGGCTCTTTACAGTAGTGCTAAGCAAATTATTTGCTGTTGTGCTTTCTTGACAATATAGGTAGAGTGTGAATATTGAATGTTATATTTATCTTTGAGCCAAAAAGGAAGAAAGCTACAAATACAAATATCGCTTTTTTGGAGTATTGCTACTAGCAGTAAATGGTGAAAAAAAAAATCCCAAACCAGTTAATAAAAGCTATAATCTGTAATGGTAATGCAGTTAACATTTTGGTTGAATGAAAGAGCTCAATTACTTTGTACAAAGAAATTCCTTAGCATACTTTCTTTAAAGGATGAAGTTTCATTTGCTGGGCTGTTCATACCTTTGAAAAATGCTGGTTTAACCATTTGAACATGCAGTAAAGTGTTTGTGTGCTCTGTGTACTTGCAATTATTACAGGAGGAAAACATGAGAAGAGAAATACACACTATTAAAAATGAGCTGAATTCCCTTAAAGGACTTCATAGACATCTTGAAGATTATCATCCTCCTCCAGGAAATCAGCATTCCGAGCAAGTGGAAAATCTGCAGGTAAGTGTCTTTACTAGCTGCAGTGTGTCTTGTAAAAATCCCAGAGAACTAAAGATGTAACAGTTTTTTTAATCCTGTCATGTCCACTGATCTTCCTTTGACATGGCTCAGGCTAGAAATTTATGTGACAATAGCCCTAAATATCATTGAAACTTCCTGTACCCACAGAATGTTCTTCTTTTGTCAAGAGAGGTGTTTATAGCACAGAATCCTGAGACACTACTTCATTAATAGTTTTTTGCCTAACAGACAGCAGTTAACTTAAGCACCCTATCTTTACTAAACCCTATTTCCCATTTTCCATGTGTATTTGTCAAATCCAATTGACTTCATCTGTATATAAGTTCCCTGGAGCTGTGGAAGTAGCTCACCTGTACTCAGAGGAACTAATTTCATCTTCTCTAAAATCTGTAACAGGGGACAGATCAAAAGGTTGTTTTTATCAATACACAGGTTATCTAAGTGCTTCAATTTTAGTGTAAGAAACACCAACCTTTATGTCACACAGCATGTTTAGGAGTCATCAGAGGCACAGTGAGCTCATCAGGTGGTGAATGCAGGAGGTAAAAGACTTACATGCAGTGCAGCCTGAACTAGAATTGAGCTTGGATTGTTGGGTGAGCCAAACACATGGTGCTGGGCACATACAGGAAGTCAGCAAGTGGTTAAGAACACAAAGATGGGCTTTTGGAACAAAAGGAAGAACACTTAGCAGCTCTGTGTTATCCCATGATCCCTGCAGCTATACATATAGATATAACAGATCCCTCTGTTAGATCCCCTGCAGCCTGTGCTATCCCATGATCAAACTGGATTGCTCCACCCTTCTGTGGCATTGAAAAAATTGAGCAGTCAGAAGCCATAAGAAACTTTCTCTGTGCATTGTGTTCTGTTGTTCTGTTGAGTATTTACCATTAACTTTTACAAACAAGTAACTCTCTGTCTTCAAAGAACAGAAGACTTATTTTTCATGTATACAGTCTTGTTTGTAGTGTTAAGAAAATAGGAAGACACTGCGACTGTAAAGACAGGTAACTATTTTAGAGCTAGTCCATGAATTGTCAGTAAAATGACAAGCAGTAAAAATATTTTAGGATTTGGAAGAATATAAAATCAATTTCTTTTCAATGCACAAGCATATACATATACATGGCTGTGGTATGGGCTTAATGCAAGGGAAATTAGATTTGAAATGATTATTCATTGTGCCAAAGCTGAACTCTACAAAGAATTATGCAAATTGTGTATCTTAAAAATCACTGGTTCCTTGAATGGAAAAGGAATATTGATTTTGTTTAGGATGCAGAATCAAAGTGATAAGGCATTCATGATAAACAGTACTGGTGCTTACTAAGATCATGGCTTTGAAAGCAGAAAAGCTTAAAGCATATGCTCATAAATGCAAAAGAAGTCAGATGTCTTCCAAATATACATCTTACACTATCTTATGGCAAATTGCCACACCACTTTGTGTTGTACAATCATTAGATTTCCAAAGCTAGGCAGGTTGGACTGAGTGGAACACTGCCAAGCAGCAGATCATGTTTTGATTTGTGGAATTTCACCTTCTATCACTAATGAGTCAGCCTCTAGTGACACATAAAAGGGAAAGTGTTGGCTTGAATTTAGATCTTGACTGTGGTTCCAAATGTTCTAAGGAAATATGCTTATACTTAGTTTTACACCTAGTGCCATCTGAAATCCCTTATTTTTTATGGTTATTTGTGGGGCATGAAATCCAGAATATACTTAAACTTCTTCACACTGATCACCTCTGGAATAGTAATTAAACAAAAGATGTTTTTAAAAGAAAGGTACAGTGTCAGACCTCATTACAGACTTGGATTGCAATTTAGTTTAACCTTACCATGCTTCACATTTACTTAGATGCAGTTTGTAATTCAGCTGTGTGCCTTTAGAGAACAGGGTTACACCCACAAATGGCTTCTGTAATTCATGTGTGGGTGTATGTACAGGAAGAGCTGGTTTTCAGAAGGGCTTGAATTTCATACTATGAAATGGTCTGTTGAGGGAGAGGATATTTAGGGATATATGTGTTTCTTAGTTAGATTTTACTAAATCACAGGCAAAAAATTAATGTTTAAAAGTTTTGGGTTTTAGGTATTTTAGTTTGTCCATCTTGAACCTATTTTTTAAGGGCTGAACAGCCATTTGAATTTATTGAAAAGCAGGTTTCTTCAACCCTATCTGAAAACCTGGAATGGAAACATGAAACCTTTCTGCCTTTCTGTGAACACTTTGTCCTGTTTATTTCAGGTGCAGTCACCAGCTCAGCCCACACCAGCAAACATGGTAAGTTCACTGCACTGGCTGTCTTATTACTGTACAAAAGAGCAAGGTACACAGTTAGAGAGTGGTGCTTGGTGTTTCTGTCTGAAGAAAGAGCTCATAGAAACAAAAGATTGTAAGATAATTACAGATTTCAGGAAAGAAAAAGGAAATTTCTACTATTTGTATTCAAAAAGCTTGAAAATTATGCCAGGGCTTATAGAGCAAGGAAGCAGAATTAATTAAAAACCTAGACAAAAACAGATGCAATGTATAAAATTTCCAAGTGTGACAGGGAAAATAATGATAAAACATGAGGAAAAGAGAGAAAAATTTCAACTGAAACTTCAAATTGAGTGTGGAGGAAAATTGTTTGAGGCTCCTCCTCTATTTACCATGACTCCTCCCTCCCCCAAACCAGCAAAGCTGGGAGCATCAGGATGTTCCTGTGACCTGTAGGAAACTGTTTCTGGCAGATTTGTGTTCTACATCCCCTACTCTGCCAGCACTGCAACAGCCCCATTTTTTAGCAGTGCTGTCTCCCTGCCTCCCTCCACTCTGCAATATTCTCTGTCCTCCCCAAACTCCCCGTGCCCAAGCACAGCTCTTGTAACTCCCTCCCACATCCCAGGCTTCCTTCTGCAACACCTCCAGTCACCCAAGTATCTTCAGCTCTTTCCCACATCTTTTATGGACAAGCTCCCTCCCACATCTGCCTATTTTATTTCCTATCTTTAGGGCAAGAGCCAGCACGTGCTCCTGTCTTCAGCTGCCAAACAGTTGATGATGATAAAGGATGCATCTCCTTTTGCTTTTATTTTGGTGGCATTTTATTATCTTCACTATTCAGGCCCTAGTTTCCACAGAACTTCATTGACTGCAGCTTTCAAAACTGAACACAAATACAGAGGCAGTAGTAGACCAGTGATTTAGACTTTTAAGTAGACAAATCTTTCAGGCTTTTAGTCTTGTTGAATTTGACTCAAATTCATGTTTAAAAGCTATTTGGGAGGGAATGAGGAACTAAATGTCAGGGATTGTAAATTCAGAAGCCTTATTTGCCTATGAAATGAAGTTAAAAGTCCTGGGCATTTTGTTTATATGTGCATGTGTTGTTTTTGTGTGCATGTTGTTTATGTGTTTGGGTGTAAACAGCAGTAATGCAGGATTTTTGCACATGGAATTACTGAGTAGGTCACTGCGTGGGCCAGCAGGAAGAGGGAGTGATCCAGTCACCACATGTACAACACAAATTCCTTCCACTGAGGAATTCTGTCAAATGTATAGCTTTGTGCACTGGAATATAGCAGGACCTGAATTCTTTCCTACTCTTCTAGGGCATTAGTCTGCTTTTTTCTTTTCTTCTGTTTACATTTACTTTTTTATGCTTAAGGTCTTCATTTTCCATCAGAATTGTAAAATTAATTTTAAATCTCAGTCCTGAACTTTTTACCTAATCAGTGACTATAGTAAATAAATTACTAAAATACCTATAATCTTTTGTTCCTATGCTAGAGTAGTCAAGAACACTCAAAAGGCAATGAAATACAGGATATTCAGAAAGAACATGAGTTTATGCAGTCTGTAATAAGAAAATATGGTAATTGTGGAAATGAAGAAGAAACTGAAGTAAAAACCACAAGGGACCAATCTTCAAGCATGGAGGAATTAAAGATAGAACAAAGTAATAACCTTCCATGGATAGTAGAGATAAGTAGTATTGTTAAGAAAGGATAAATATTTTCAGATATAGTATATGACAAGAGAGGGTTTAAATTCTGAATTAAATGGTCATATCTAAAATCTACAGAATGTTAATATATTCAGTTTGTAAATATTTTACAAGTGACCATAGTGCAATACTTACTTTCAGTAACTTTTTGACAGGCTTGTGTGTGTAATATAAGATATCAGTATTGATACCGATGCTGAGTCCACCTCTCTGGAAATTCTAAACTGGAAAAATAAAGCATTACATAACCTCTGGGTTATCAGTCACTAACTAGAGAATACCCTCACTCTACAGGGCCACAAGTTCTTGAGAACAGTTTTAAGGATGAAATTAATGTTGCTAGCCCTTATGAAGTAAAGCAAAGGGAGGCTTCTTCCAGGAACACCCTCTGCACAGATACTGATTTAATTACCCAAGGACACAGCAGAGAAATGCAGGTCCCTGGTTGCAGAGAGGCAGAAGGAACAGCACACAGAACATTACCAGATGAAAACAATGCAGATTCAGATCAAAAGCCACAGGACAGCACTGAGCCTTTGGCAGCACACCACACACAAACAAGGAAGGACTTTTTGGGCAGTGCTGAGAATGTAGGTGCTGACAGGAAAAACAGAAGTCAGGAGACCAATGCCAGCAAGGAAGAACTGTGTAATACTGGAGATGAATCAATTTGTGCCAAGGCAGATGCAAACTCAGACAGCAGACAGCACAACAAAAGTGTCCTCACACCTGAAGCACCCAAACCTGAGTCTGAAGCTGTTCTTTGCACTCAGAAAAGTGCTCTGCATGACAGAAGTACAGACAACCACCAAGCTAAGGAGTTAAGTTTTGGCATCCTACCTTATTCTAAAGAGAATTCTCAAGCAGAATACCAGAAATGCAGCTTGCTAGATAGTGACAGTTCTGTAGGCAGTAGATTGCATAAAACAGAAAAAAACTTAAATCTGAGTGGTTTACATAGAGATAAACTTTCTCTGGAACAGACACACGTGGAAGCTGGAGGCAGAAATGATGACAGTACCAGAAACATGAACAGCACTGGTATGCTGGCAACTGATGCTCAACAGCCACCAACTGTTTGTTGTGATAACACAAGTGTTGATGATGCTGCTGCAAAAGAATGCAGAGATAAAAAGGTTCTCTTAGGTACTTTTAATTTATGCCCCCCAAAAACGGAGAGAGGAATAAATGCAGATGACATGCTCAGCAAACAACCTGAACAAAGCAGTGCTAAACAAACAGGGAATGCTGCAAACACATGGACTTGCAGTGCTGAAGCCAAATCTCCAGTAAAGGCTGATGGTCTTGAAATTGCTCACAAAACCCCCCCAGCACATAAGGCATGTACAGATAAAATGATTCCACATAAAAATGTTAACAATGGTACTCAGATACACTCCATCAAAACTGGACATTCCCTGGAGATTAGTACTTCAACAAATGACACATTGTTAAAAGAGAAAAAAGACTTGCTGAGTAGTACAGTTCCAGGAATGAAGCTTGCTGAGGGTCACCTGAAAGAATCATGTTCTTTACCCATGAGAACATCTGGAAATTTAGTAAACATAAGTGTAAGGTCATCCTTTGATCTTCCCACCTCAGATAAAAAAGCTGAGAAAACTCCACTATACTTGAATTTTTTAGCTCTCAGTTCTTGTTCAAGAGTAAATCAAATGAGAGGTCAAGCTACATGGACTTCAGCTACCAAGGAGCCTTCCCTTTTGAAAGACAAACCAGCATGCTCAGTGGAAAGCACAAACATTATTTCAAACACACAGAGTCAAGATCTCAGTGAAAATGGGAACAGTGGAGAAACAGGACAAGGTAAGAAAATACAAGCATTACTGTTCTGGACCATGTAGTGCTTAGAAAAATTATTAGACTGTGACATCTCTATATCTAAGCTTTGTGTAGAAAAATGTAAACCTGGCATTTTAGTTATATCACAAAAAGGTGAGATTGCTCTGTTTATGCTATAAATGCTGCTAAACAGCTTTTCTTAGCTTATTAATTACTTGATTAATGTTTTTTTTCATATTTCCCTTTGTGAAATAACAGCAGTGCAATGGCAAACTGAATTTTGATAGGTGTTTCTAACCCTAATGTACAGCATATTCTATCAGGGCTCTACATGGATCTGAAAAGCACTGAGCAGCTTTTGCAAATTATTCAGTGTTCTCATTTTGTATCAAAATTTGGGTAGATTTTGAACCAGTAGGTGCTTCTTTGAAAGGGTCTTACAGAAATTTACTTTTTATTTTATTGTACATCTCTAATTTAGATGGACCATTAAAACCATCTGAATGTGTTGAGTGTGTGAAAGGAGTTTATATTCTGTCAGGCTCTGGAAAACACAGAGCTTGAGGTGCTCAAGGAGCATTATAATATCCTGCGATGGACACTTGGTTATTTGTTGAGCAATATTTTGCACATACAGAATAGCAAATATGAACTTTATTCCATGTGTTTCTAAATCATTACTGAGATGTGGAAAGTCTGTATTTTAGATTTGTTTTGCAATAAAATGAGCTGGTAATTACCCCAAAACTAGAGCCCTGGGTGTTAGATGCTTTCCAAAGAGCAGGGTGTTTGTGTCCATAGAGTTTTTATTGGTGCACTGTTTTCACCTTTGGCCCTTGAACATACCAGGAGCAGAGTGGACTCCCATCCTTAGTTTGCAGCCAGTGGCAGACAGAAACCCAGCAGTCTGGCTTCTTTACATTGCTCTGTTGTTATGAATTTATCTCTATAGGTAATTTTGTTTCTGTCCTTGGTCTCCTGCCCATGGATATTTATGTTCAGATGCACATTTTTTCAAGTTCAGTTTCAGAAATGTCTTCGTGTCTAAAACAGCAGTAGTGGTAGCAAGGTAGCAGATTCCTGATCTCAAATGGCATGTTATTTCTTTTAATAATGTGAATTTTGGTATCTGTTTCAATAAAATGACTGTCTAGTTCATGATGTTCTGCATGTATCTTTTCTGTAAGAACAGACAGAGCTATCTAAATTTCTTCCCTGTGAGTTTCTCCTCCTCTTGTCAGAAACCTTTCTGTATGCCAAGTACTGGAACTCCAAGTGACTCTGAGAGATTGATCCAGAGGAATTGGTAGGGAACTAACTCCAGTCCCTCATTTGAGTTGCCGAGTTGACCCCTTGAATTCCAGCAAACCTCCATGGTGAGGGTCTTGGTCTGTGTCCCAGATGTGCCTCGTGCTGCCAAAGTGACATAGGTCCCTCCTTGAGCCTGCTGCCCTCTGGGAATGCTGCACCTCCTTGGGAGAGTGGAGAACCTCCCTGTGAGGGCTCTTTCAAGGCACTGCAGCTCCCAGTGTTTGCTGCGCTTGGGCTTTGTGTTGTTTTGTTTGCAGATCTCTTCCCAAATGGCAGACCTGCAGTGGAAGCCATGTGGACACTGGACCTACATTTTAAATCTTATTTTTTTTACTGACTGGAGCACAAACCGTATGGGAGAGCTAGAGGTGAAAGAGAATTGGTGAAAGAGTTGAGTAAATCTATCTGAGGGAATTCCTTCTACTGCCTAACCACAGTGCAATTTTTTATCCATACACGGGTTCCCAGAGAGCAGATACTCCACCTCAGTAAATGAAGGAATGAACTGGGAATGGGAAAGATCTTCCTGGCAGATGCTTAAAAAAGAAAATAAACACATCATAACCATTTTCCTCTTCCTCCCAAGAGAAAATGTCAGTATTCTGAAATAACTGTTACATAACCATGAGGTAACATGTATTTTCATAGTAAAACAAGGTTTTACTGTCAATGCAGTGATCCACAGGCATCTGTGTAGTGACAAAACAGCTCCTGTTTGCACTGTGAGGAACTGTGAAAGCATCCTTGTGTTTTCATCTTGCAAGGAATTTGATATTGCTTGCAACAGAATCTAGTGGTGCTGCATGAAGCCTCTGAAGGACTTGTCTGTGATTAATCTACTCACTTGCCTTTCCTACCTTTAGTAAATGACTATTGCCTGACCACCTGAAACATCAGATAGGGCCATTAAAGACTCTAGCAAAGACTCCTAATCTAAAATGTTTTTTGATTGTCTGAAAAGCTTTGTATTCATATCTTCTTTTATTATAAGCCACCCTGGAATATCATGTTACAATGGTATTAATTATGCATTTTATTATTGTTATCAGACAGTGAGTTTAAAGTAATAGCGTTTGAAACAATATATTCAGCTAGAATATTTAGAATACATACACTTACTATAAATCACTTTTCTGTCATTAACTTAATATGTGAAAATGAGAGAAAACATTTTTAATACCTCATCTTTAGAGAAAAAATAGATGAAGCATATGAAAGAAAAAAAACAAAGGGCAGAAGCCTATAACAAAGATTCAGGGATTTAAACCAAAAATATTTGATTTTTTAAGATCAGAGGTAAACCAGTTTAGTCATTCACAATTAGTGCCTGGAGACTAAATTGCAGTTGTTACCATTTCCTTTTTTGTCAATCAGGTTCTAGCAGTTTGAGCAGAGCTGCTGACACTCTGAATACCTCCAGTATCCACCAAGAGCCCCAGGGAGAGCCTAGTGAAGAATGGAATGCTACAGCAAAGGCTTTTTATGATTCTTCTTTTCCCACAGAACATGTAAGTCAATTAAAAATATTGCAGACCAGACCTCAGTGAGCTAATTCCACAGATATTTGTACAACTGTACCCATCTGGATACTTTAGGGCTGAGTCAATCTCCGAAATAATATCAAAAGGGCAACAAGACACCATTTTTCACAATTAAGGTTGATAGAAAGCAGCAGGAAAAAGTCACAGCATATGAATCAACCAGATGCTAACCAGTCTGTTTGGGAGGGGAAGAAGAGGCCTAGTCTATTGTTACCCTAATAAAAATCATCACCTGCAGTAAAAGTAGAAGTTAAAAAAAAAAATTAGTAGTATGTAAATGTATAAAAACATTATTTCCTCTATTACTTGATAAGACCATGAATTTAAAAGAATCCATGGAAGAATAAAACTTCAGCACGTCTGTGAATTAGAGCCTCCTATCCATTCATCACACACTGTAGTTATGTGATGCCCTATTCAGAGTAATGTTATTTTGTAGGGTAACATTACACAAACTTGTAAAAACCTGTTGTTTCCCAATGACTCATCACTGCATTTTCAGATCTGTGATAAGATTCTGGAGCTTGAACAGCTCTAACTGCTCGATTAGAATTTGTTGAATGTATGGTTCAAAAGTGATACAGCAATTTACAGCTGCAGCTGACCTTTCCTTTTTAGAGGAGGTTCTGGAGGTATTTTTATTTCTCAGGTAGTTAGGGCTGTCTCTGGATGAGCTGTACAGTGGTTTCCAGTGTTGGTTGGTTGACTTCAGCAGATAATCAGGTTTTGATGCCATCAGCATCCACATTGCCTGAAATTCACAAGACTGGTATTTTAAATTACTCGACTTTCCCAGCCTGACTCTACTTGTGAATGACACTGAGGTGGATTTTTCACTCTTGCATTTTCTCAGAGGTGGAACCAGGAGCGGAGTGAACTCCACTATGTAACCTACAGCTGAAGCAAAGCTCTGTTTCATTATCTGGTTGTGGTTATTCTTGCTTTGTCACCTCCAAACTAAAGCTCCTGCTGTGCTAGCTGAGACAAAGCAGAGATGGACAAGAGCCTTGCTGGTTTCACCTTAGATTTTCCAAATCCTTCATCTACAAAATCTCAGCCTGCAATAATGCAGAGCACTCCCTCCTTTCTGTGTTGGTGTCATTCTAATACCCTCTGTTCTCAACTTTTTGTCATTTTAATGACCAAGATAAACAAGCTGTTGGGAGATTAAAAATGGGCTCGACAGTCTTTTTTGCTGCTTCATTTGCTTTGACTGACATGATTGCAACTGGAGCACACTAAAGCCTTCTGCAATTTGGGTAATCTCATTCAATCACACTACAGTACTCTAAAAAGGAATAAAAATTATAAACAAATGCTACAGGTACACTTATAATTCTAATAAAAATATTAAGAACTGTTTTAAACATTAGTCTGTCCATGCTTAAGTACCACAATAAGGATGAATAAGCACCCCCAGCTCAGTTTAAACACGCAGTTTTCAGTACAGGACAGGTTCAGCCCCCATGCTATTCCACAGAGATTTTGACTAGTGGCTTGCAGTGAAGTATGATCTGTTTGTTGCTGAGGCCTTGGCGGAAGGAATGAGAGAATTTACAGAAACTTTCACTGCTCAAATGAAGACATTACTTCCTCACTAAAAGGGAGATGCCAGTCATTACTGACCTGAAGTATCAGTACCTTCAGCTGCATGGCAGCAACAGTGTCACAAATGCAAAAATGAGCAATTTGCATCAATTTTGTTGTTCATATTTCAAACTTTAAGAAATGCTTCCTAGGGAAGGTAAGCTTTAGCACAAAATAAAGGTAGGCCTGGTAAAGACACAGTTCCTTAGAGTTGGCTGGGGCACAGTTACCTAATATTAAAAAATGATTGAGCAGAGGGGGAAGGTCTCATCTTGTGGTCCTTGCACAGGAGCAGTCGGAGAGGTCACCTTGCAGCTCCTCTGCAGCACTGGCTCTGCTGCACCTTGCCCAGGCTGGTGCTGTGTGCTGCTCCCCCAAGAGCCACACAATCCCAGATTACAGGTGGAGAACTCATCATTCAATTACAAGGTTTTTGCTCATCAGGCAAAAACCCCGTTTCCCTACTGTGATGCCATCTGTCTTTGATTTGGATAGATAGGAAGTAGCTAACAGTAATATATCAAAGAGTAATTAAAACTATTAAAAGAACAAAAAGATCTTTAACATAAAAAGCCCAACCTATTACAGACTGTGCATTACTGATGTTTGCTTTCTAATCTATACAGTGGAGGGAGTTAACACTATAAACCTCATGATTTTGGGTTTTGTTAATCAAATGCTTGCCTAGCAATAGAAATGTCAATTGCAACATTAAACTCTTTAATTAAGCTATTTATTTTGCTAATCTGCATTCTAATACAAGCTTGACTTCTTAAAAATCACACTTGTACCAAGTCTCATGTTAAGGTTTGGTTTATAAAAGTGTAATTGTCATTATCAAATATTCTAAGTTAAATACAAGGCAAACACTTCAAATTAAATGTGTTTTCTCCAGTTGATTTATTTTCCTGTTAACATTTCCTCGCTTGCTTAATGTTCAGCAGAATCCAACAATGTGAGCCTTTGTATGTGAATTTCACTGGGTTATCGACTGCCACTATTTGTATTGTCAGGTTAAAGAAGGATTGGCTGCTTTACAGAACAAGCAGAAGTGTTCTCACGTGACTGTCACTCCAGCAAGAAGTGACAGTGCACTCAAAGATGAGGACAGCTGCTCTCTGAGGAACTCCATTATACAAAACCAAATAGGAGGAATTGAGAAATTACTGAATTTGGAGAGATTTCATTCAGCAAGAAAGAGAAAATATGAAGAAGGCCAGTGAAGATGAGCACCAGGAGATAAGCATTCTTTTAGGCATAGACAGATCACTTACCTAACCCAGATTAGTAGAGGTATTCCTACAGAATATGGTATATATGTGTAGTTTCATGTTTTAATATAACATGTTAACAGTTCCTATGTTCAAAAGTGCATGCAATTCCTACTCCTAATGTAAGTGCTGATTCTGCAGTCAAATTCAATGTATTAAAAGTTTGTAAGTTAATGTTTTTATGTATGTTTAATAAAATTAAATAATTACTTAACTGTAACCTTCTCCAGCTCCTCAGAAGTTTTTGCTGAAATAGTTCAATTCATTTTCTCTGACAGACTGCTCACTCAGTTTTCAGGCAAAATCACCTCTAGCTATTTCAGAATGCAATGGGTTCTACAAACATTTACAACTACTTCCAGCAGTTCTAAGGGGCAGAACAGAAAAATCTTCTGCTCACCTTTACTGCCAAATTATTTAAATCTATCTGTTGTAGTTTCTGTATCAGTGAGGTGTCTTTCAACACTGAAGGATCAGGTATCATTACCGAGATAAGGCAGCAGATCTGGCTTCATGAAGCTTCACTTCTATTGGGTTACATTGCTTCTCCCTTGGGTCTAAGGGAAATTTTCTCTTACTTCAAAAATACTTGCACTATTACTTTTCTGACCTCCCTCCCTTCCTCCCCACACCTCTTGCAAAGAAAGGTCCCCACACTGTAAAATGAACAAAAGAAACATTGCCAGTTTCTTGTTGCTGATTATGTAAGAAAATCAACAGAAGACATTTTCCCATGTTAGTTTTATTGCCTCTTTTTTTCTTTTTTTTTGGTAATTTAGAATATTTAGCTTCTTTAGGCCAATTGCATACATTTTTTTTGAAACACGAATTAACAAAGTTTTGAATAAAGTTCATCTATAGCAATATTACTAGGTCAGAAAAAATTCTTAGGTGTCTGAGAGACTGAGGAGACTGTTTTTCACTTGATTCAAATTTTGTTTCCAGGTGTTTAGAGTGTCATACAACTGCTGCCACTGCTGCTTTCCAAAAGTCCGATGTGTGCTGTGACTGGAGAAGTAAAACAAAATTGGGAGAAGGTTACTAGAGATGTCACACTCACCTAATCATTCTTCTATAGCATTACTTTACTCCTACATTACTTCCTCAAACAGGAAAATTCAATTTTCTCTCTAGAAAGGACTGAACTTCAGCAGTTAAGAGAATTCTGTAGCCTTCCCAAATATTTAAAGCAACAACAGTCATTAGTATTCCTGTCACTAGTAGGTCATTAAATGAAATGTCCTGGAAAGTAGGACTCTTTCATTAAATAAGCTAATCACATTCAGTGTGAGCCTTAATAAAATTATGATAAATAGCAACTATTTAACTACCAGCAACTGCTAGGAACAACACCTTGCTTCTAGTTAGAATATTCTACAAATGCAAGTGAAATAATTAGAACACATGAAGTTCTGCAAAATGCCATGAAGAATTGTCTTACCTGACAATGACTTTCCTCTGTGTCTGATCTATTTTGCAGTACACCATCTTTGTCTTTACAGCTGCAAAAAAACAATGCTGTTTTGAGCAACATTTTCATGATAGTGCAAAGGTATTAAACTGCACAAAAATGGTTCAAAATGAGATCAATACAAACATAAGAACTCAGCAGTTCACTTAATCTGTTTTGCTGTTGGTTTTAATGGTCTAGTAGGCAGAAAAGCAAAATGATGTAACAAGATGAAGGTCATGCACAAATCCTATTGTTTGGTGCCAATCTATTAAAGCAATATCCTGTACAGATTTTATGAACTTCTCTCCCTTACAAACACATCCTGTTTTAATGACAGCAAACAAAACCAGATGACAAATTAAACCTGCAAACAATTTATTAGTCCTGTGCAGAATTACATGAGATACAGTTCCTGTCATTGAGAAGAAAAACACTGGTTAAAACTCAACAGTTGGGCCTGTCTTTAAACATGAAGCTGTGCACCTTTACCTTGTAAAAAGCACAGAAATTAAAATTAATATTGTTCTTGAAATTTAACATTAGCTTAGAAGACTCTAAAGGTCTTGTTCATGAGCACTGTGTGGAGAGGCACAGTTCTTACCATCAATCACAAATGCTTCTACATCATCAGCCCCAATCTGGAGTTCCTGCTGCATTGTGTCAAATGAGATTTCTTTATTCTCTACAGCCATTCCCATGAAAGTAAGGAGCCTCATCTTGGCCATATTGTGTTCGTGCAACAAGCCTGAGGAAAAGTGTTGACAGTTTAATTAATGATTTAATTGTAATTCATACAAATTATTTGCTTTTCATGTTATTTTTACTATATTTGCTTCCAGTAATTTAAAATTTATTTCACATTGAAATATATTATACTTTTCACTATCAACAGTTTTTTTGAGGTAAAATACCAAATCCTGCATCTGCTTTGTCTTTTGCTAAAATAGCAAGTTTCATTGTGAATTCATCAAGACTCAGTTGTTTTTAGCAGAAATATATTATCTACAACATTTTTGCGTTTTGAGCAGTAAAAACATCACCTAAACAGAACTTGAAGTGGTTAGAGTGCAAGTGAGATTTTCAGTTGCATCACCTGGAAGAACAGCAATGCAACAAAACAGAAAATGCACAACTCGTTATGCCAGAAATCTTAGAGCCTCACCACTCATTCTCCTGTGGTTTCTGGAAAATAAACCTCTCACAGTGATAACGTTGTGGTGCCAGAATAAAGCATTTTGCTACTGAATTTGTTTGTCCACAGCAAAAAATGCCTGGTGAGGCCCAGGTAAGCATCAAGTGTGGCTCAGGAAAGTGCTGTTCTGAGGTCAGGTAACATCTTTTACAGCACTGCATAAATGCCAACACAAGGAACTGAGCCAAGGCCTTGCATGTCTAAATCAGAGACCATTTTCCTGGAAAAACATCTAGGTCAACCAAATGAAGTCACTGAGATGAAACACAGCATTTCTTAATCCCAAGGTCCATGAGGTACCAACTAAGACCCAGTGGAAGTTTCTTAAAAATGAGTATCAATCTTTTTGTTCTAGAATGACATTACAGACATTCCCATGGCTTCAGTAAATATGTAAGTATGGAATTTATAACACCCATACACTAGCAGGGAAGCACATTAGTGCAGGACATCATGTTGTGTTAATTAGCTGTAATTATGATGCAGGTTCCCTATTTGGCACGGATTCAACAAAAACGAGATCACCATAATTTATATGAATGAGGAGCACCAGCAACTAAACCTAACTGGGTTTAATGGAACTCTACAAGCATCAAAAAATCAATTAGCACACATTAACCCTAATTAACAAATGCAAATGAGATGCTGATTAACTTTGCGAAGAAGACTGCTGGTAGTACCAGATTAACTGTGGCCATGTTAGGGCGATGCAGTTGACACAGATAATGCTACTGCTGGCCTAAGTTGTCAGCATTAATAAAACAACAAATTGTAACAAACTGATGCTGCCTGTGGGAGCCTGCACTGCACAGCTTTCCTGGGCCAGTTCTACCTGGTCCTGCTCCAGGAAATGTTACAGCTACAGCCCATGCTCTACTGCCACTGGAATGCTATTCTACACAGCCTTTAAAACAAAGGTATTTTGGCAAGTTATTTTAAAAAAAAAATCTCTAAAGCAGGTTTAAAATCTTGCTTTTGGGAACAGATGATTTTTGAATGCCTCATCTAATAACTGCAATGTTGTCTAGACCAAACTGCCCTTGTTTATCAAAGCCATGGCTGAGCCACTCAGTTCCCAGCATTTCCATCTGTGCTGCCTCCAAATCTCTGCTTGTCCATTGCTCCAAGACACACAGAGGTTCTGAGCACACCATAGAGAAATCAGCATAAGTGGAAGGTAAGACTGTTATTCCAAGCAGTTGCACAGGTATTTAAGGATTTTACTAAGATTATGTGAATTCTTAGACATATTGAAACTTCACACACTGAATTAATTCATGGAAGGAAGCACAGACACTGGGAGGCAAGGAAAAGAAACCACAACAACTGAACACAATACAATTGATGCTACATAGATGTGTAATTGATCTTCCATAAATTTATTCAAATGTTGGTGCAACAGCAATTTCAGCAAATATTTCTGTGGAGCAGTACCTAAAAGATAAGCCCCAAACCCACTTTCCCCTGAGAAAGAAAAGCATAACCTGTCTGGATAACTAATGTTCAGATACACGTGACTAAAGCTACACTTACCCTATACACACATTTACAAGCTACCAAAAACCTGCTGCTGATTTTATCCACCAAAAAATCCCATTGGCATTTCTATCATTTTCATACCCAAAGTACCACCATTTTAAAGCTCTGAGGGCAATTATTCTAAGAATTGTATCACACCCCATTAAACAAAATAATGCATGTGTTAAAAAGCTGCGCTAAACTCTGTTTTAGCAAAACTATGGCTTTCCTCACATGCATCCAAGGTAGTGTGTAAGTGTCATTTGAAAATCAAAGTTATAAAAAAAATATTGTATTTTTATGGAAACATTTATTCATTACCAATATGTCAAAACCTTAATGCAGTAATAAAAAAATCTGCATCATTGAGCAATTTCTGCACTGTCACTGACCCCTGTCCTAAAAAGCTGGAATATAAAAAACGTAATTTTAATGCATGCAATAGCTTATGAACCAGTGCTCCTTTGAAACAGTCAATTACACATCAACGGGGGAGTGTCAAAGTGTTAATTACTACTCCTTTTTTCCACAGTGTGTAAATAAAGAGGGTGCTGACATTAACATTCCATCACATTGCTTCATGTGATGAAACAAATTAACTGGGACAGACTGTGGCTTGCTGGGTCTAATGCATCAGCACAGGCAGACACACACACACACACACACACACACAAACACACACACACACACACAATTTGCATGCTTTATCTTACTGCTCAGAGGTGTTTGCTGTTACAAAGTTATTCATCATTAAAAAAAAATAGGAGATTTATACAAGCTGGTGGTTTCCTCAATGCAGTTGTGATCTCTGGCCTAGTCTGCAGCATGAATGTGTTAAACCTTTCAGGAGGGGAGTTCTAAGAGGAAAAAAACCCAGTTCTCTTCCAAAACTAGCTTGTTTTCAAAGAACAAACCACAGTGAACAAACCACTCAAAATCTACAAGAGGTTACCATCTACAAACTCTAATCGGTTTTGAAATTTCCTTCAGTACATGGATTCAAACTGAATTACTCTGTGGCTTCCATGCCTTAAACCATATAAACAGTGAGAAATGTAATGATCTGAAAACTTACCCAGGGAGTCAATGAAGTCTTTGTTGTTCTGATAAAACTTGACATAGGACGCTAGTTTAGCACTTACAAAAATTGTCAAAAGCTAGAAGATGGAAAACAAACATGAGAACAGTTTAAGAATTATCCTGGTTTCCCTCTTTGCAGGCTGGACAGATACGGATAGAAACTAGGGTATTGAACAGAAAAATAAGTTGTTAGGAGCTGAAATTCTGTCCTCTGTCAGTAGTCAGTCTGTGCTGAGCTTACTTCCCTTCCCCAGACTTAAGATTTGTTACAGAACTCAAGTGAGGGCAGGACTTGTAACTGAGTTTTTGAAACTTTGAAAGGGAAATGTTTCACATGCAATTTTAAGGCTGTAAAAGAAATAGCACATTGCAGCTCAGGATTACTGACACAGATAACTGTTCTAATGGATTTCAAAAGACACGTTAGAACAAAGCAGTCTACTGTTATCAAACCATCTCACTAGAAACAAAAGTTACTTACATCATGAATAAGTTCTCCTTCCAAAAATTTGACTGGTTTTAAGGCAAGAAGATGATCAAAGAGAAAGGTATTTGGATCCTTCAATGCTCGTACAATACATCTGAGGAGAAAAGGAAAATGCTTACTTTCAAAGCAATACACATCTTTATGACTAAGAGCAACTCATTTTGTTCTTCCTTCCCTTCTAGGAAACAAGGGTTTTCAATTATTATTTGAAGTAACATATGTCACCTTCCAATTTTAAACTTCATTTTACAGATGGAAAAACCGAGGAACAGGAAGCATTAAGTAGTTTGTCCAGTATTCCAAATGAAATGTGCCAGGTAGTCAAACCACAGATCACCCTCCAGTTTTCATCCATGCATTTATTTCCAGCATAGCCTTTGTTCCTAGGAGGAACAAAGATATTCTTACTGTACTCCTAAAATTTCACAGAATTAAGTTGTTTTGGAAGATTTAATTATACTCGAATACGTGACACAAAACAGAGAAAAGCCCAACACCAAACAGTGCAAGGCCCAGGATTTCTCTGCTGCAGCTCCGGACTAGAAACAGGAACTCCCAAAGAAAGCTGTTCTCAGCAGCTCATCAGAAGACTTGGCTCACTCTGCCACCCCAGGAGAACCCGAGCTCTGCAGGGACACAGCCCTGGGCACACGAGTTCTCTCACAGAACAACTGCTGGAAGGGAGCCAGTGAAGTTCCCACTTAGGCACAGACACTAATTTTCCAAAGGAGTCATCCTGATTTTCCTCCATGGTTAAGTATAAACAACTCCCTTGAGGACTACTGGTAGTGCACATCTGGCAGAACTTAAAGAACCAATTCCTAAGAAAAATCATGACGGTTAGAACATCAAAACACAGGCATTTACTCATTTTGGCCAGTGGGGAAAATGCACTGTTATGAATCAATTTAGTCCCAACTTGTTCAACAGGTAAGCTTATTTCTGTGCTGTTCAAATTCTTTGTACTTGCTCATAGATGGGACAACAATGTTTTCTCAAAAGAAAGTGGTATTTGAAAAGAATGCTCATAGTCAGGTAGCAGAACAGACAAAAAGTAAAACAATCTGAAATAAGGGATTCCAGTAGAGTCTGAGTGCACAGCTGATGTAAAGTCCTTACCCAAGGCTGATCTCTCTCAGCAGTGACCAGGAACACTCCTGTGCACTTGTACACTGGAATACACCTGGCTGTGCCTACAAACAGCCAGACCTACAGCAGACTGCAGAGACAACCTCTGAAACAGTGAGGGGATCAAAATAATTTGGCAATTGAGGAAAAGTTACTTTTAAGCCAACTGGGCAATCAGTCTTACCTGTGAGCATCAACTCTAGCCTGGGAAGCATTGTCCTCTGTGTAACTTCCCAATAGCTCCACCATTACTTTTGCTGCAGTGTCACTATAGAAAAAAAATAAAGTTACCTCAGGATTGCTGAAAAAATTGTTCAAACAAGACACTCAAATATTTAAATAATTCCATTATGATGTTATAGGTCAAATTAAATCACACTTGAGAAAGATGTAGATGATCCCTTTTAATTCTAGTGGAGAGAATAAATTAGCTGGATGTATTCTTTCAATTCTTGTTCTACAAAATGTTTATCTTCACCCTTCATTTCATTCTCTTAAACTGATTAATTACCTGCTAGTTATGGAAAAAGCTTTCTGAGCTAGGAACAGCTTTATATGGTTCACGAGAATGCTCCTCTTGTGCACATCTGGATTTAATCATTGCCCAATAAGTAGCGCTGCAAAGTTTATTTCAAATGTAAAATGGCATCTCTTAAAGAATATTTATGGTCAGGAAAATGACTGTAAAAGCTGCTCTCTTCTTTCGCAGATTCTCTCGTCAAGTGTTCTGAGTGAGAGCTGCTCGTTTTATTGATGAAGTTACACAGCCAGCAGTGACACTGGCCGAGGCTGCTGTGAAGCTTCCAGCACTGCTCTGACAGACAGCTTTCAGACAAACAACTCCTTCTCAGAAAGCTGAGCAAACCTACAGCCTTGTCCACCCAGATTGTCTTGTAAACATCAACTGCAAACCAGCTCTGAGATTGTTACTGTGTCATTTCAACAGATTTTGATTTATATTCACGTCACAGTTTTACCACCAACAAGGCCAGCAACCGTTGATGCTTGTTGGAAAATTTACACCAAATTATCCCACGTGGTTTACAAGCACACACAGTTTTCCTTTAAACAAAACACTGGGAGAATAAAGTTTTAATTAGTGACTTAGGCCAATGGCATAATCTGCACAGGGAAGAACAAACCAACAGAAGATAATCAGTATGTTCTGTGCTGTGACAGAGGTTTAAGCCATAGAGCACCACAGGGCTGAATGGTTTCTGAAGTACAGTAACAGTGTCTTCATATGGGTATTTATTTGAAATCTCACCATACCACTGTCTGACAACCCCTCTACAGGGTGAAGTTTGTTCTCAGACAATTTACCACATCTGAGAGATGCACAGCACAAATATTAAGACATCATGGGCAACATCCAGTTGAAAAAAAAAATTTAGGCAGCTTTATATATGAGAGAAGCATTTGCTTGACAATCAGTCTGTGACTGACCATGATTTTAGCACTGGTGAAATCTTATCAAAATTCCAGGAGACAAAGAATGTTCTAGGAGACAAAGGACCAGTTTAATACAGGAATGGCAATATACAGGTATTAAGTCAAAGAGGCTCAGCTCATGTGCTATTCAATCTAATACAGAACTCTTTATTTAATGAAAGCTTTTCTGCAGTTGGTCTTGTGCACATCAGAGCTGTGTTACAGTTTTCTGGCACTTTTTTCCCCTCTTCTGATTTTTACCTTAGCAGCAAAAAATTGAAAACTATCACTTGACTAATTTCAAACAGTATTTTCAATTCCCTGTTTTTTGGGTTTCTTTTAAGTGGGGAAGGAGTGGAATTTTTTACTTGTATTTCTAGGAAACAACAGAATGCTACAAGACAATTACTCCAAAACTAAATTGTGTGCTAAATTTTTGTGAAACTCAGCCAATATGGCAGCCTTTACATTCTAATCTATTCAAATATGGCAGCCTTTATATTCCATGGCAGTCTTGCATTCTGTTCCGTGTCAGATTACTACTGTAAATTAGGCTGTTTCAAGCACTATTACAGATCACTATTTTACCACAGGTTGTTGTTAAATGTGTCTCACCTAAGGTGCAAATGTGAACATTTTTTTCTAGCAAAACAGCCTGAACAAGCGCTCTTGGCTTCCAGTCTAGATGCATAACTTGACAAAAAGCAAGGAGAGCTTAAGACTGATGGCAGATAAAAGGAACAAAAAAAACCACAGCAGTGCATTCAGAAACTTAGTCAGATGCTGGAACTGAGTCCCTCTACATTACATGATATTAAACTTAACTAAAATTAAATGAAACAATTACTCTGCAGGTGCCTGACATGCTGAGCTTTTTGCTACAAGGATTAATAGCCAGACTTGCCAGACCTGTTTGAATTTAACTTGGGCAGGGCCAAAAGCTGCTGGATCCTGCCAGCAGAGGCCAGCTTTTAACTGCATCAAGATGGCTGGAAAAGGTTTGACAAAACAAACTCACTTGTCACTGCAGGAAAAGGGACACCACACAACCTCTGCACATTTACTTTTTAGGAGCTACCAATCTGCTAACTACCAGCACTGGAGATCCACTGGGAGTAAATCTATTACCTACAGAAAACCATCTCTTCTGCCACACTGACCAAAATTAAAACAGAAATCAAGCAAACAAAAGAATTCAATTGTCTTTAACCATCTAGCTCTTTTCCCTTGATTATAAATCAACAACAGTAACTGAGGTATAATTTTTATCATGTACTTTTCAGTTCCCACTTATCTTCCCATACTGCTAGATAGAGCAACATTCCTGAGTGCTACAGCTGGAATGCTGTGTGAGTTTCCCATACTATTGCAAACACTGCCCACTGATCCAGGAGAGTGAACCAGGTCAAAGGTGCCAGGGTCACTTCTTGTTTTCTTTTCTGGAGAGAAGTGCAGGTGCTCTGAAACACTGCTCTGCTCAGTGAACAGCTTGGGCACCGAGTGCAGGAGTCTTACAGGGTTGGTGGAAGGTTTCATTGGCCGTCTTAAAAAATCACTTCTGGTTAGCAAGCAAAAAAACATTTAGTAGCAAGGTTACTGGTAGCAGTGGAAACGAAAACTAGAAGTTTAATCCACTGATTTGACAGCAAGAGTAGCTAAAAATAGTTGGCTATGAAGTTTGGGAATGAAACTAGTCAAAACCTCACAAAAAATCAAGAGGATGAGAAGTGAGGAAGAGCAGGAATGTTATCAGTGTAACATTTCTGAAACAAGGTAAGCACTAAGCCATGAAAAAGATCTGTGACTAAAATGTCTGAATTTATTTTGACCATCTGAAATGTGCCATACAGAACTACTGATGCAAAAGCATTTGAGTGCTACAAACAGGAATTCCCAGTAATGCAGCTCACAGAGTAACCACTCCATGAGGATTAATCATCCTTAAATTGAGGTTATGATCCTGCTATGCTGATGCAGCATTTCCAGGCTACAATTCCAGCAGGGCAGAATAAGCCAACTGTCCTGACAGATGGAACTATTCTCCACCTGTGACAGCTCCACACTTGCCTTTTTAAACCCCCAGCAAGGTCGTGTCCCCAGGCCAAGCCCCTGTGCAGTCACACAGATGCCCACAGCAGCACAAACACACACAGGTACTGGCAGCTGGAAGGGACAGGAACAGAGGGTACAGGACAGAACTTCCTTTTCAGCAGTGCAAGGTCATGCAAATGCTGAAAATCCACAAGTGCAGTTCTGGTACCACTGTGGGTCAGCAGTGGAAGGGCCCTGATGCTGCCCCACTACAAAAATAATAAAAAAAAAACAAACTTGAAAAAGAACTCAGGAAACAGAGTGGAAGGGCAGGGGGAAGCAACTGACAGCCCCCAGATGCCCATCCCAAACTGCAGGGACAGGTTAAGTAGGTTTGAGCTGCTGTGGAACTACAGCCCAAACCACTGGACAGCAGCCCATCACTGCAGCCCTGCCAGGGCAGTCAGCCCACAGCAGCATTTCTGTAAGATAAACTGATGACAGCTCTCAGCTCAGTCCTGCATGAGTTTACAGGCACCATACACACTGGATTACTCTACATGCCAGAAGACAGTGGTCTGCCAAGTTTGTTAGATCAAAGATGCTTCTTATGATCCAGGATAATAATTCAAAATGGCCAAGCAGGTATTCTGTGGACATTAATTTCCATGACTAGTGGAAAGCTCTGTCCTGAAGGTAATGTTTACATAAAAAGACTGATTCTGTTAGCCATGATTGATAAGCCTTCCCACATCATTAAGTAAGAGATAGCACTACCATGCACTAAAATGTCAAAAGTGCAATTAAATAATAAACTTGGCATAATGCTACAATGCACTAAGATGATTATTTATAGAAAGGAATAGTATTATTTTGGGAGTCTGTGGTTTGCAGTTAATTCACTGCTAATTTTAATATTATTAGGAATACTGGTCTAATGCAAGAGTGCTTAGAAATATTTTTAAAAACCCAGAAGTGTATTTGGATTGAATTATCAGTACAGATTAATTTTACAAGTCCTGGAAGAAACACTTTCCCTACAGATCACCTATGGTACATCAAAATACAGAGTTATCTAGTATGTATGGCTTGTCTTTTATACCTTTTCTTGCAGTCTACTAGGACATCATAGAGAAGTCTCAGTAGAGTGTGCTTTTTCTCTGTGGCCAGATTCCAGTCAGAAATCCATTTTCGGACCTAGGTAGAATATGAGTGAAAAAGAAGCATTCAGGAAAATATTAAAATAGCACTAAAATACTTCTCATTTTCTCCCAAGCAGAAAAGGATTAAAAATATCTTGCACACAGATTTCTCTTCTAGGTCTTCTGATTCTCATGCCCCCACTGCCCCTTGCTCTATCACTATTTGCCCATGTCAAAAGTCGCTCTCCCTCTTTAATGAGCCCCCTTTAAAGTACTGCAATAAGGGCATCCTGGAGCCTTCTCTTCTCCAGGCTGAACAATCCCAATGCTCTCAGCCTTCCCTCACAGGAGAGGCGTTGCATCTCTCTGATCATCTTCATGGCAATTTCTCTAGGTTCTGGCAATTTGTAAGAGATGGTCTGTATCAGCTCTGAGTGATAGTTAGGTGCAACATGGTTCCTCCAAAGGCCACGACTTGAAGGGTCACTGAGTTACCTGATCTAGTTCAGTTGGAATGTACTGGATGGCACCACAGGACGAGGCCACTTTGAGAAGGCTGCAGTACACTGTGTACCTCACAGGAGTGTTCTTGTCCATGCCATGGAAGAGATTGCTCAGGCTAGACCACAAACAACCAACAAGAGAGTTACAGAACTTTCAAAAAACATTACTGGAGTACATGTCAGTGTTCTTTTAAGACACAGGCTAGTACAAAGCATCTGGCAGCACCTGACATCCATGCACTGAAACAGCTACCAGTTTTGTAATCATTTTCAGCAAAGCTGAAAGCTGTGCATATTAATTTCACTGTGTAACACCCAAGGAAAAAAAAAATTGGTGCTTCTATTTTAAGACAGTGAAAAGAAGGTAAAAAAGAGTGCTTTCTGCAACACCCCACACTTTGATTTCAACACATACAAGATAATCCTTCCTCTTCAGAGGCACAATTGTTTGCCCAGTCACCACTGTCTCACTTTGCCCTGTACAATACTTACAGCTGCAGTCTGAGAGATGGGCGCTCTCCCTCCCGAAACTTCACCAACTTCTCACACAGGTTCTCAATCAGTGCTTCTTGCTTGTCAGGTTCCAGGATAAGAAGCAGAGAGACAACGCTGTTCATCACACTCTCCACATCTACATAAACCAAAACATACAGCTGATGGAAACTGCAAGCAGCAGTCAGTAGCTACCTTGTGCTGGATACACTTTTGATAATAGCAATTCATACTTTTGATAATAGTAATTCATACTTTTGATATGAAATACCACTTTGCACGAGCAAGAATTGTGAAAGAAAGAAAATGCCAAGATACCAATCTGGATATTCATCAGAATATGCCAGAGACTTGCCTCAGGTGGGCCTACACCAACATACCTCTGTGGAAGACAAGAATTACCACTCCACGGTCAACACAGAACATGGTTTCTGATACCACACTTACTCTGAATTCTCTGTTTACACACAGGAGAAATCAGAGGAACTCTAGGTTCCACACAGTGGCTTCCTCCTGCACATCCAGGAGACTGCCCACGGCTCTACAGTGAGAACAGTAACACCTAGTGCTCAAGCACAGTAAAACATTTCACCAGGAGCACGAGGGATTCCCAGACCACAGGGAAAATGTCCTCAAGAACACTGAAGTGTATTACAAACCCTCCCCAGCTCTTGTTTTAAGTGTGGTATTCCATCCTTTCCAAACAGAACCACAGCAGTTTTGTGTTTTCTTTCCAGTCTGCCCAATTATCAGCCAAGCAAAGAAAAAGAACAAAATTCATTACATATGGAAAACATTATCTATTCCCCAAAATGACACCTGAGCATCAAAAGCTCTGTTTTACATACAAGTCTCTACACCCTCATTACAAGCAGAGTCTAGCTCAGCTTCTGACTTCTTCAAAGTGTGCTGGATGTCTGGAGAAAGGAGGGGCAGAGTACATGCAAATATTTCAGGGCAATGATGGAAACGTGCACTTCCAGTTTTATGAGGATGCAGAGCTTGTGTTTCAATGCCACACATCTCTAAATTCTGCCAGATGTTACTGTTTGAAAGCACCAATGGTGATAAATAGCAAAACCAACAGGACTTAAAATGCAAACCTTTGTCATCCTCTTTCAGGCACACATCACACACTTCAATAATCTGGGCCAAGTCCACATGAAGTCCACCTTCAGCGTTTTCTTCAGAGATTTCTGCCCCTTTGGATTTCAGGTAAGCTCGCAGTTCCGCAGCCTTAAAAAAGAGAAAGACAGCACATACAAAACAAAACAGTTGTTTTGTGAACAACAAAGTCAAAGGAATTAAATTTCTTACAGATTTTTGTTCTGCCAGATGCTGAACCTGCTGTTTTGCCAGAGACTGAACAGGTCACAGAGCTTTTTCTCACAGTGTCAATGTGCCACTTAAGACTGGGCATGGCACTGCAGGCCTAATAAGTTTTTATAAGACACCTTCTTATGAAGTTTTACTTCATCTGCAAATGTCAAACAAACATTAAAACCATTTAGTTGCTCCTTCACCGAAAAAGAAAAAAAGCATAAACAAAGGCACTTTAGAGAGAGCAGAACTTTGTCTTCACAACTTCACAACAACAGTTTCTAATCTACAGAATGGCTTGGGTTGGAAGGAGCCTTAAAGATCATCTTATTCCACACCTCTGCCACGGGCAAGGAACGTTCCATTAAACCAGATAAAAATCCCCATTCAACCCTCAGCCTTGTAATATCACTGTTAGGACTTAAACCTACACCAAGAAAATAGCCCTCCCTCAGCAACATGCCTATTCATTATCATTCAGGGCTTCAGAAACCACAACCCTTCAGAAACAATCTGAGGCCATACGACTTCTGGCACTTGTGACCAGGAGGCTGCTGTGACATTTACATCCTGTTCAGTGTCAAATCATCGTAGAACCAGGAAAAAAGCTAAATGCCCTGGGACAAATGGCTGCACTGAGGATGTTTCACACCAGCTGCCTGACGGGGCTGTACTAGGCATTAGAGCAAGTGGAACTGAAGGCTGGCAGCCGCGTGTCCGTGTCTTGATTTCCAGTGTGCACATGCACACATTGTGCGTACATAAACATGTATGTGCACACACACACGCCAACGACACCGGGAACAAGCAGCCCCCAAAGCCAAAGGCACAACAAAGCAGCAGCTCAAACACAGAATTTCCACCTCCCGCGCCTGCAGTACGGAGAATTCCACAAAACCCAAGCAATGCCCACATGTGAACCCGCTTTCTTCTCCTAAATAGAAAGTAGGGATGAGGAGCAATGAAAACGAAGTGCCGGAGAGGCGGAACACTGAAGGGGGAACTGCAAACACCGGGCTCTATTTCAGCCACTGCGTTCAAGTTTCTCTAATCGTCTGCTCGGGCTCTGCAGGGAACAGCCCGGAGGCGTTCGCGGAGCGCTCTCGGCGGGGCAGGTCCGGCCCGGGCTGCCCCCGACAGGGCTCGGCCCGGCCCCGCGGCCCGGGGCCGATCGCCCCGCGGGGAGCTGACCTGATCCTCCTCGGTGATGTCGATGAAGGCCGGGACGCTCATGGCTCCGAGCACGCCGCGCTCCGGAAAGGCGGAGCGCCTTCCGCCGCCGCGCCGGGCCGCGCCGCTTCCGCTTCCCGCGCCCGGCGGGCGGGCCCCGCGCTGCGACCGCCCTGTGCCCGGCTCGGCCCGGCCCCACACGGCCCTGCCCCCTTCGTCCTGCCCGGCAGGGCCCTGTCCAACTCGGCCCGGCCCCACACGGCCCTGCCCGGCACGGCCCTGTCCAACTCGGCCCGGCCCCACACGGCCCTGCCCGCCCCGCCGGCCCTTCCACGGCCGGGCCGGACCGTGGCACCGAGCCGCCCCCCGCTCCCCTCACACACACACACCCCTTCCTTTGTCCCCGTTTAAAAGCTGAGCGCTTCTTGCCTAGTGCTCTGTGCATGAGCCCGTTAATAACAGCCTCGGTGTCGCTGTGGCGGGACGGTCCCCGAACGGGGCTGGCGCTTTTCCTTTATTTGGGTTGAGCAGCTGCGCTCACGCTCCGCTGAGGGGAGAGGAGAGGAGCCCTCCCCGGTGTCACCGGCGTGTTCCCCGTGTTTTCACACTCAGGAAGCTTCCTGGTCGGCTCTGGCAGACCGCCGGGAGCATGGGGTGACTTTCCCCGTGCTCAAAACCTAAAATGAAAGCCAAGAGAATCATAGAATAGCTAAGGTTGAAAAGACCTCCAAAATCACCATGTCCAGCCAGTAACACAGTTAGTAAAAACCGTTGTACACAAACCTTATTTGATAAACCTGACCAAATCATGACTGAGCATATTATTGAGTCTAATAATTAGAGCAGGGTTTTTAACAGCGGGTTGTGAGTCTCCGCAGCACTGAGCACAATGAAACTGATAAAGGCCCACACTGCCTTTATTAAATGTCATAATTCTGCTTATTTTTAGTCATCTACATGCTTGTGTAACTTTTAAATAATGCTTCAACCTTTAATTTTCCCATCATATAAATCCTGCCTAATTAGCTTATTTTATTTTATTTGGGCAGTATTTTTAAAATATTAACCCCACTGTAGCTGATTAATTATGTTGTAAGCAGGATATTTTAAAACGGGCTGATTGATAGTCTTGCCAGTATTTTGTATTTCAGAAGTCAGCATCCTGGAAGTTATGGACAGATAATAGAGACAGGTCTCTCCTTTGTGTGTCTGATCTCGAAGGGGATCTGATTTTCAGAGAATGAGTGTTTGAGCATTTTTAAAGTGTAGGTGACTTTCCTCTGGTACTGCTTAACACAGTCCTGTGACAGTAAAGGTGACGGGGATCCATCACCCTGGGGCATAGGACTACATCCTGCATTAGATTTTCACACGTCTTCAGGAGACATTTCAAGTGCCAAAGCACGTGCCTGTTGCCAATTTACATTCTGGAATATTGTGCATGCCTGCAAGCTGCAATGAGTGTCCTAGAGATCCCATGCTGTGTCTGAAAGAAATTATTCTGCAGATGCCTAAGCTAACTCAGGGTGTGTAAATGGCCCACATCACACAGGGACCTCCCAACCCCAGTATCTATTTCTGTTTAGGCAGTTAAGGTTTGTCATGTATTATTCTGAATATACAAAAATAAAATAACTGTGGATCACATTGGGTAGACAGGACATGACTCCAAAGAGCTCTGCTGAAATATCCACATATGGTCTGTTGCATAATACTTTATTTGTCCCAGAAGAGTTCAGATGATAGATGATGGCTGGGGTTTGAACTTGTGCATCAGGAAGGCCACTTTGAATATAAAGGGGGCAGTCTGTGTTTTGTGAAACTAGCCATGCAAAGAGGCTGTAGTGGAGGAATGGTATCGTATTTGCAGGGTGCCCTGATGAAGGGAGGAATGATCCATCTGACTCCATGTTCTCAGAAGGCTAATTTAATATTTTATTATACTATATTATATTAAAGAATACTAAAGCATACTATGCTAAAGAATGCAGAAAGGATACTTACAGAAGGCTGAAAAGATAATAATGAAACTCATGACTCTCTCCAGAGTCTGACACAGCTTGGCACAGACTGGCCAAAGAGTCAAAACAACTCACAGCAGAAACCAATGGAACAATCACCTGTGGGTAAACAATCTCCAAACATATTCCACAACAGCAAAACACAGGAGAAGCACATGAGATAATAATTGCTTTCCTTTTTCTCTGAGGCTTCTCAGCTTTCCAGGAGAAAAATCCTGGGTGAAGGGATTTTTCAGAGAATGTGAATGCCACAGAATGGCTTTCAGCGTCATTGGAATTGTGGAAATTGTGGAATTTCTGTGGAAACAAGGCGGTTGTTTATAGTGCTGTCTGCAGCTCCTGAAGCTGGTTCAGAGATGGGGTGTGGATGGGGTTAAAGCAGGGGAGCCTGTGGAGGCTTTCCCAGGGCTCCCAGTGCTCCCAGTGTGGGCAGCCCTGGAGAGAGAGGGGGCCAAAGGGACCCGAGGCATGTCCCCGTGCCCTTGAGTAAGGGTCTTTTTGTGTTTTCATTTGTTGTTAAAAGGAAGAAGCTTTTCTTCGGAAGAATGGGTCCGTAAGGCTAAAACAATTAAACGTTGCCCAAAAAGTAAAAAGCAATAGACGTGATTCACCTCGTGTTAAAATCGGCCTGGCCTTTCCTGTTTCGAGCAGGTCTGAGGGAGGGCTGTGAGCTCAGGGACTCAGAGCAGGAGCCAGAGGAGGTCACTGCGGCTGCCTGACGGTGCGAGGCTGTGTGTGTGTGTCTGTGGGATGTGGGGAAGGTCTTGCCACCCAAGACTTCCCTGCTGAAGGAAAAAGAGGAATTTTGGCCGGTACGCACTGTGAATTGTTTTGTTTTGTTTCTGTAGGCAAACCAGAGAGAGAGATGGAGTCTAAAGGAGTGACGTCCTGTCCTGTGTGCTTTGAATGTGGTGACTGAGGAAAACAAAGTCCTTTAGGTGACACATCTTAAAAAACACTTTTTTTTTTTTTAATGGAGGTTCTTTGAAACCAGCAGACAGCTTTTGAAAAGAAAGGGTTTAGCGTTAGACTCTAAAAGCTGCTCCCCTTTCCTTAAAGGCATTGATGAAAAAGATCTTCTCCAATACAAAAAGGAAGCGCAGACCCTTTATAATATATAATGGCAAAATTATTCCTCTTCAGAATCCCTCTTGTTTATTTACTTATTATTTATGTATTTCCAGTTTATTTATTTATTTATTAGTTCATTTATTTATTGCTTGTTTGTCAGTTTATGTATTTATTAATTTATCTATTGTTTCTCCCTTTTTTTATTTATTTATTGTTTGATTGTCAGTTTGTTTGTTTGTTGTTACGGTTCTCTCTGTAGGAGAGATGAGAGTTGAGCTGCGTCCCTGGAAAGCGGTGTAAGGATGAGCAGCCGCTGGGAATTGCCCCCCTTTTCCCCGCCGCATTTGTGCTGAGTGCCCTCTGGAGGTTTTGGACATGCAGTGACCCAGGAGAGTCCCGGCTGCGCGGCTGTGCCTGAGCTCTTCAGGACTCCTTGCTTCAAAGGTTCCCCCTGTCTTTTTTTATTCCTTTGGGGAAGATATTCTAGCCGACCTAAACGAGCAGAACACAGTTAAATCAGCTTTTAGTTTAAGTCAGAATTACGGCTATGAGTTACTCAGAAAAGGTAAAAAAATAATTTAAAACTTCATCCGAATTGCCAGACAGCCAAACTAAATCTGTTCCATATTTAGGAGCTTTGATTAGCTTTATCAATGTATCGAAGTGTGCTTCCTACTTCTGTTTCTGTTTTTTCCCTAGTTCTTGTTGGGGCTAAAGGGAAACTGCTAAAATACCCTTGGAGCCTCTTCTTGTAAGATATATCAGAGATCTCAGGGGAAGCCTGCTATCCTTATTCTTCCAGCCAAGTTCTGTAGCCAGAGGAACTCTGGATAACTTCAGTAACTGTAGTAACTTTTGGGTGCTCATCTGGTTTTCTTGTAATCTGTAAATTCTCCACTTTTGTCCACTTATTCCCCTAAGTCCACTTACTATTATTCCCCTTTTGTCCACTTATTCCCCTATTTAATTACCCATTAGGGTAATTAAAATAAAGTGTATTAAAATAAATAGCTGCAGTTGCACTGACCAGCATGATATCTTCATTGAAGATGTGTATTAAAAATTCTGACTTGAAGAAGCAAAATTCAATATTGAATTATTATTACTATTGGGTTCTGACATGGAGTTTTGCCTCTGAAAAACATTTAGAAATTTTTTTTTTTTTACTCTTGATACACTTATTTTTCTGCTAGTGTAGCAGGTGTTTTTCTTAACCATTTTTAAGGAGAAATCCTAAGTTTAGAGGAAATGAGCACTCAATTATTTAAATTTCCTGAGATTAGAGGAAGAACACTTTGCCAAACAATGCCTCTTCACTTCAAAACCTCTCCCCATAAATTATGTTAGGGGATCTTATTAAAAGTCTTTAAAAATTTCCTATTAAAAATGGTTGATTGCAGTCCAGACCGTCACAGCTTTTGTGCTTTCAGTGAAATACCACAGCTGTCGCAAAGAAATATACTGTGAGACAAAAGGTTTTGTTTCCTTAGCCATAAATTATTTTTGTGATATCTGAGGTAAGATAAAACTTTCACTTATGTTTGAGTGAAGGAAGATTCCAGTGATAACTTGTTCAAAATCTATAAAAAGAATATAAGAATGTAGATCTAGATAGCAAATTAGAATCAGACTTCCTTTTTGTTTGAGGAAAGCAATTATTTCTGAAGTCAGTGAAGATTATAACCAGGGATAATAGCATAACTTTGCAAAGCACTGTGCCTTTATCTCAGTAGAACCTGAAGTTTAGGCTTTCAAGTCTGACCTTTGAGAACTCTACCACAGAAACCTTTAGTGTTGGGCAGTTTTTGAACCAAAGTTAAACAATAGGAAGTAGTCTGTTTACTAATTGTGCTATATTATTTTATGCTATAACTGTAACACATAGCATTACATTACAATAAAACAAATAAACAGACCTCTTTGTATCGTTAAGGAAGCATCAAACAAATAAGTTTTGACCATATTTGTTTTCCTATTAGCAAATGAGTTTTTTGCTGTGGGTTCTGCAGGAACCTCCAGGGAACAGGCTGTGAAGTATTTGCTGTCAGGACTGAATTCTGTGTTCACCCAGTCAAGGAGTAGAAGCATATTCCAGGTATGACCTGTGAACGTAATGAAAATATGAAAATACAGCATATATACTAAAAATTATTTGTCCAAATATGTTGCCAAGTAATTTTGAACAAAAGATATATTAGGGCATTCACAATTTGCTCATCCGTCATTGTTTTATGGATAAAGGTCAAATTTCTCAGCCTCCTCCCCTGCTCGTTATAGAGATTACTGAATAAAGAAATACAGGACAGGTGCTGGAACCCAGAATTGGAGACATTTTAGGTTACATATGGGAAAAAACAATGTGCTTATTCTATTTATCAATAACATTAATAACTAAGCCAGTTCTCCTTACCCAGTACCATCTCAAGGGTTTACTGGAATTTGTTTATATTTGTATTTAAATCAGGAGTGTATAAAACAGAAATGCAAGGTGGCCTTTTCTTCTGTTGTGCAAAGAGAAGTGGAGTACACAGCCTTGATCCTTTAGTAAGATTCATTACTGTGGCCCCCTACCTTTTTCCTTCTGAAGGATTTTTCTTATAACTCAAAATTCATTTTCATAGTGCTTTTTTCATGTGCTTGCATTCTTTGGGTCAAACTTAGACTGAAAGAACTATGAAGATAAATATAAATCAAAATAATCAGCACTTGGGAATGATTTCCTTTGTGAGGGTGAAGATATCTCTTGATATCCCATGTACCTGGGGCAGGGACAAGGTGGGTCAGCTCTTTGTGGAATCAGGAGTTAATGCACGCCAGTGTGGATGGTGCACACAATTCCATACTGCTCCAGCCATTGCCAGAGGATGTGTGGGGCACCTGGGGGTCAGGGGGAGCACCTAAAACCTCTGTATCCTTGTAGGGTCCAGCTCTGTGTTCTCACTCATGCTGAACGGTCTTTTACAAGTAATCCCACTGATGTCAGAGAGACTTTTCTGTAATAAAATGCTGTCTGACAAGAATATGGATATCAGAATCTGGCCCTGCTTGTACTAATTCCATTTTAATGAATACTTAAATGGAATTGTTATTAAAAAAGTCTATTTCCTAATATTCAATAAATCAAAACTATAAAATCAGCTTGCCAGTTGTTGCCACTCTAGTCAAAGCCATTTTCTCTCGTATTGAAAATAATAGTACATACTGTCTCCATTCAGGAGGGATTAATTGTAATACTTTTATCTGCTTCATAAGATTTATTTCTAATAATGAAGAGCAGAGCAAAGTAGGGGAGCTTTAAACTTTTATTGTTTTTATTAAAGAACCATATATTCCTGAGATGTTCCACAAACATGGAATTCGCTTTACAGAAGCCTGTTTCATGAATGAGCAACTTCAAACCAGAGTTTTAAAAAAGCATTTCTCTGATCATATCCATTTTTTTTATAAGAAGGAGCCCGGGGCACTATGTGATAATGCAGAGATACACATTAAAACCAGCTAAGGTTTTGTAGGCTTGTCATCTGATGAAGATTATTGCAGCAGTGTTGTGGTGTGCTGCTGGGGAAGCCACCTGAGATCAGCAGCAAAACAAAGTTGGGTCTCCATAGGGTAAAAGTTTTGGGTTTGAGGTGGTTTCTCCCTACAGATGTAAGAGGACTTGATCTGCTGAACTTCCATGGTAACAACCACACCGAGGAGCAGGAAGTATTCTTATGATGCTGTTTGACTTCAGTGCACATTAACCAAATAAAAAACAAAAGCAGTGAAAGGAGGGCAAAAAAGTCAACGATAAACACACTGTTGTATTAAAGCCTGGCAGAAAAATTCTAGCAGAATATTATTTCCTTGGAATTTGCTAACTCTTTGATATCCAAATGTTTCACAAGGGTGGGGAGTATTCAGTTCCCTCAAGATGTTCTTCTAGACAACAGGCCAGTTTTCTGATTTCATCCCTTTCCATGTGCCGGGTTTCCAGAGTCTTTAGCTTTGATGCAGTCCTGGTGACACCCTGATGTGGGGCTAAGGATGCCAGCTCCTCCATTGCTCTGCAGCAGCCTACCAAGTTGTTTTTATAAATTATGCGTTTTCTCTAACCATAAATATTGTTCCTAAAAGGGATACTGAAATGAAGATAATATGACTTTTCAGTAATAGCTCTTCTAATGTCAGCCATTCTGTTTAAACTGTTCAATTTTCAACAGAATTAAAGATCTATGCAGTATATTCTACCTCCTGCAGACTGCAGTTGTTAAAAGAAAATAAATCACTTAAACAGGGTCATGAGCAACAAAGGCCAATGTGGGTTCAAAGTTTACAGGTCTCTGCATTTATCAGGTAGAAATATGCTACATTTCACTATTTCATAAAATATCCTTTTATGAAAAAGCTATCAATCTTTGCATGGCCTACTAAAACTGATTTCTCAAATGAAAGAAATGAATGATGACACCAAATCAAAAAATCGTTTATGAGTTTATATTTTTGCAAGACCACCATGACTTTCACATACGTTTTCAATTTTGGTAAGGATGTGATTATCATGTGGATATGTTTTACTCCCACCATTTGTACTAAGGGATCTGTCAGAACTGTGTACCCTTCCTTGAGCAGTTCAGGATTTGTTCAGATTTTTTCATTAATCTATAGTGGTTTTTATCCAGTGATCCTTATCATTTCTGTACATTATCCACAGGTTTTATGGGTTATATATAGATATGTATAAAATCACATCTGTCATGGGCAAGTTCACCTTTAAACTAAGACTGCATTTAAATGACTGTTATTTCTCAGAGGAATGATATTTGCAGTATTCCTGTCGCACACTCTACAAAACGTCATCTTCATTACAGATTTTTAGTTATCCTTCTGGTCTTCCCTTATCTTTGCTATGCTTCCTCCAGGAGTCTTCAAGCTTTTTAACCAAAAGGACAGTTTAGATACTTGAAAACAGTACATTTATATTTCAGATATTGTAGTACTTCAATTTGGTGGTTTGGGGCAGGAACAATATAAGAAATTATTTCTTATCTGGTAATGACAATACAGCAACCAAAATGTGGCACTGGAGTAAGGAAAAGTGATTTCTGTTCTGGGTAAATGCTGTGGGCTCCCTTTGGGTCTGCACAGAGCAAATGAGCTTTGGCCTTTCCAGGTCTCCAGTGAAAACAAACACAAACAAATGAATACGATTTATTAAGTATCAGTCTCATAAGAAGAAGAATGCATGGGGAAGTTAGTCCAAACTTCTGAGAGAAAATTTGATGCTTGGGTTTTTAAGGGGAGAATTTTGCTCCTTTTGCTATGGAGTTCATTGGGAAAAAAAAAAAGTCATACTTGCACTGTATTTTAGGCATTTTACTTTTTCCACTTTATTTAGGAATTATCTTTTAACCATCTGTGATTCAGTGATGAAAATACAGAGTTACAGAATGTCCTGCGCTTCCTTTGTAACTGAGAAATTAGACTTTTGGTCAAAGAGGGCATGCCATCTAAACACGTATTTATTCCTATCAACTTTCTCTAGTGCCTCCTAGGGAAAAAAAAAAAAAAGACAAACCATGAAAGAATAGAGTCTAGCTGTAATTCTTGGGAAAACCCTTTTGCCAAGTCACACACAGAGTGTTTGGTGTGGAGTCGCACTCTGGCTGGCATTGCTTTCCTGTAACCTGCGTTGTGGTGAGTCCTTTCACAGCGTGTTCCTGGGTGAGCAGGCTGTGAAACACAGCTGATGCCACCACCAAACACTCTGGAAAACCTCACGTACAGAGAAAACAGTCTTTCAATGAGCGCTTTGCATTACAAACCAAACATTGTTCCAAAACAAAATCTATCTTGTCTGATTAGACCAAAAGGTAAACAAAACATTCTAATCATCTGGTGATGACCTTAGAGAAAATGTTGCTGTTAGAGCAGGCAAGATAGGAAGTTCTGGATTTTTTTTTTAAATGAATTTCAGAAGAATGGTACTTACAAGAAATTTGAGGGCTTCTGTCAATGTGCTCCTCAAAGCATCCTGAAAAAAAATTCACAAAATTCTGTAACAGCTCCCTCAGGTGCCAGAATAATGCCCCCAAATCCACAGACTGGCTCAGGAGAGCTCAGTGTGCTTTGCCTTCACATCTTAGTACAGAATTCTGTGCTTCTTGCAGTCAAGGGCCCGTGGCTGATTCATGCATTAAAAATGCTCCAAGTAGCTGGAAGGATCTGAGGCCGTGTGCATAAAATGTAAAGAGCTCATAACCCTGCTTGAGGAGTTGTTCATCACTTAATGGATTCTCTACCTGAGGAAAAGCAGATCAAGAGCTCGGCAGCTTTAGGTGTCAAAAAGGCAATTTCCATTCTAAGTGGAATGGAAGTGTTATCTTAAAAGTATCTTAGAAGCACTTTCCCTCCCTTTGACCCATATAAAAGCTGTGGAAACCTTATTAAAAGTCCAAGATATAGCAATATATTTTCAAATGGCTAAGATAGTCAAATTCCATTCTGGTGACCGTCTCCACTGTGTGTAATCTTAAATTTGAAGAGGAAGTCTCCAAAGAAAACTTTATTAATGTGTTCTGTAAGTGCCTGCAGTTTTGCAAGTGCATTAGGATGGTCACACAGGAGTGTGTCATGATGTGTCATGTAGTTTGGTATGCTGCATCTGATCCTGGCTGTTGGGGGATCACTTGGAGGATGATGGATGGAGCTCCAAAACAGCCTGTCAGAACAACTTGTCCAGGGAAGGCAGGGGAAGAGGAGTGGAAAGGTTCTTCATTGTCTCTTCTCAGCCACTGTTTGACGTGCCATGAAATGTAAGCATAATTTCCTTCTCTAATAGAACATTGAATGTTTTTATAATCTGTCATTGATTACCAAAGTGCAATTGTAAGAGGTCTGTAGCTGACCCATTGAATCACACTGTTTTTATGGTGTTTCCAATTACAATTTTATTAAAGAGTGAAAGATGTTCTGTGAGGAGAATTGAGAGACATCCATTCCAAAATGAGTGGGAAGCTTGTCTTTGCAATGTTTTAAATTCTGCTTCCAACCCTAGTAAAGCCAGGGATTCCACCAGTTAATTATGTGCTGTTACACTTCAGTTTCATCAGAAGTCAGGTAGGACAGACTAAATACTGAGTGCCTGTTTTCTCTGTATCTTTCGTTGTTTGATGTGCCTCTGCTGAATACCCCTTTGGGCAATAATGGTTCTCTTCATGACTGTCTCTGGTCATGAAGAGATCTTTTCAGACTTCCAGTCATTTCTCTGTGGCTCTGCCCCTCTTTGTGCTGAAGGCCCCAGAAGTTGTCTCAAGGCAAAGGTTTTGAAGGATATAGCCCTCTCTAAGGTCCCACAGTGCAGCGTGCTGCTATTGTATGAAATGCTCACAAGAGAGCAGAGGGATCTCTGGACCTGAACCTGCCCTAAACCAGGGCAGCTCTCTGCTGCTGAACAATCCACCTCTCACCAGGAGCTACACTACCATTGTTATTCTCCCTTGCTCTTTAATTCTAAAAGTGCAGTGATACGTGATATGTATTTCTCCTGCTCTGTCCTCAAGGACATACTAATGTGCTGCTGGGTTGGAAATACTTTCTTTAAAAGTACTCAAACGCTGGAAAGCTATTTTTTTAGGATAGCTGCAACTTGAGAACATCTTTTCTTAGGGAAAAGAACAGTTCAGAAACTTCTTAACCATTTAAATGCACTGTGAGGTTTGTAATTAAACTCTTTTTTGGGGTTACAGTAAATATAATTGTTTGAGCCATGTATTTCAAATAAATAATGTATATTTTTAATCTTCATTTTCTGAAGAGTCAATTTTTGTGATAAATCTCTTTTTTTTAATGAGCTGTGTCTTGCTTACATGAGTTGGGCATAGGCACTACTCTTCATATTATTCTTCTTTTTTTTTAAGTTTACTGTATCCTGTTGTATTTCCTACCTGAGAAATATCTTCAGGAAACCACAAGGATCATGGAATCAGGCAATCACAAAATCATCTTCAAGGAAGCTTTGCTTACTTGTTGCTGCTGCTGAACTTGGTATTGTTCAGAGCAAGGCTAGATATTGAGGAGTGCTACTGGACAGTTTCAGTTTTGTTCCAATTGACATTTTCCTTTGAAATCTCATATTCCTGATATTATTATTGGCATTCTGAAAAGTGAACCTTTTCCTGAATAGCCATGGTAAGGGGTAATTTGCACTGATGAGTAACTTTGAATGTAAATAAAATTGAGAAGGATGTTCTTACAAACTCAGAACTCTGCACTCAAAGAGAGCTTTAATAGAAACAGCCTTTTAAAAAATTTTTTCCTCCTGTTAGCATTTGGCTGGATTTTCTGTCAGTTGCCTGATGTATCCGTGGAGTTCTACATTTGGTCTCCCACTTTCCAAATCATCAAGAGAACTCTGTGCTTAAAGAGCAGTTCTGGGGCTGTGCACGTTCAGTCAGCCGGCGGGTTGGAGCAGGAGTCATCAGTTATGTCGCAGCGTGTGTTAGTTCTGTAAGTGTCGTGTGAAGGCTGACAGAGATCACATTTCTGTGTTTTGCTGCTCGGTCCAGCCCATAACCTCCAGAGGTAATGGATCTCTGCAGAACCTCTCTGGAGCAGGTCACCAAACAGTGCAGGATTTCAAGAGCTGATGCACTTTTATTGCTACAATATCCTTGTCATGGAGGTGATGGGGTTTGGGCTGTGGTTTCAGGTGTCAGTGTGCTTTTACATCTAAGGCTGAGCCCTTTTGCTAAGCTGGATACGTTTGGGGATTTTTAAAGAGCTTTTTCTTTTGTTCTTAGAGATGAATTGCTTCTAAGTAATAGGCTTCTGAGTGTACAGATTCATAAATGCTATAGTGGGCAGACTAAATGCCTGTACATGCAGAACAGCTGGATTCCAGCACTGGCAGTGCTGTAACAGAGGACTCCAGGTCTGAGAAACTCCTGTGAGAAGCATGAGGAATTTATCACAGCATGGCTCAATCACAAACTGTATGAGTTTGTAGAAGAGAGTGACACCTGCAACCGGCCACAACCCTGGGCCAGCCACAGACTGATCACGCTGTTGGCAAAGTTACATTTTCTCTGAAGGTATGTTGTGAGAACTGCGCTTTCTGTGTTTTACTCTTGGAACTTACAAGTGCTTGCTAAATGGACTGGGTCTCTGACCACTGAAGATCCAATATAGCATTATATAAAGCAGAATAATCCAGCCAACTGGATGAAGTTCCCTGAAAAGTCTGTTTGTTACTAAAATAAAAAAATCCCATAGTTATTTCCTCCCCTTTTTAAAAAAGGAACATGATAGAAGTTCTGGGATTTTCAGGAAAGTTTTGAAGTCCTGGAATGTGTGTTTTATTACATGTGTGTTCTGCAGTTCTTTATGCATGCATTTCTCTTTTCATTTCTGGTGCAGCAGCAGGCAAGTCTAACCCCACTCTTGCAGTTACAGCAGTGCAGTTCCAATCTCACCAGTGCTATTCAGGTTCCCTCTGACAGCTGTGGGATTTACATTAGCATGGATGTTCTGCCATGATTTGGGAGTGATACCAGGCTTCACAGCAAGGCACTGTGCTAAGTAATCACAGGCCTCCATGGTTCTTTGGGCCCACTGAGGTCCAAGCTTAGCTTCTTCCATTGCAAGAAGCCCTGGCCTTCCCACCAGGAGAATAACCCCTGCATCAAATCCAACATCTCACCAATGACTTCTGATTTTGAGGTGTCCCCTTTGCTGGTTTTTTTGCATGGATTTCCAGATGCAGTAGCTCCATTATCCTGGCAGATTTTTATTGTTATATCTGTTATATCTGTTTGTTGCACAGGGAAAGACTGATCCCTCAAGGGCTGTGTGCTGGGTGTACAAGTCTCCAGACTATTCAGCAGGAATATTCATGCATAGTTCTTTCACTGAGAATAAACATTTATGGTAGCACTGCAACACCTATGGTAACAGTTTTATCTGAAGTATGACAAAATTTGAAAGGTTGGGATCTGGACCCAAATACTTGGAAATACTTGAAGGTTATTTTCTTTTGAATTGTTTTTTAATATTTTTTGTTGAAAATAATTTTTTTTTCCTGTGCAATGTAGCAAGGTGAGGCCTATAAAAACTTGCTTCCCCATTTTCGTGTTAAATGTGCATGTTAAGAGTTTTTAATGGCACTGAGTCTATTTTATGTGTTCTTTAGAAAATAAGACATGAGGACTTTTAAAAGCTGTTGTTTTTCTTGACTTCACCTTCATTAATCTTATTTAGTTTCTGTAAGAGGCTATTTTGTGAGCTCCACTGATGGGTAATGTTTTCTTTTCCAAAGTTCATGATTCTTCTATTCAAATCACTAATTTTCACTGTTACACTCCAGTGGTTTAGTGCTTCCCAGGCCTCCAGGAATGAGTTTAATTAGCAATGCTGAATAAATTCTGAGACATGATTCATCTTTCTTGTCACTCAGATCTAACTAACAAAATTGCAATTTAAAGATGTGCTTAAAAGCCCTGTGAGAATATCTTCTCCTGTCCAACTGGGAAAAGACTCAGATGTCATTTGGAAATGAGCATTTTACCTGGCTGCCTGTTTTCAATTTAGCTAAAAGATACAGGATTCAGTCATATGTCCTTGAAGTCCCTGGTATATTGTTTTAAAAATATTGAGCTATGAGCTGTACTTGGCACATACTTTCCAAATTAAAGCTCTGCATTTGGGCTTTTTTAGATGAAGTAATTCACTTGACAAATTTAAAAACTATCCTAGATTTAATGTGATTTAATTTTTAATGTGATTTGATTTGTCTCCATATTTTTATGTTTTGAACTGAAAGCACAGAAGGGAGAATGTCATTCACCAGTGATCCTAACTGTTGCAGAGGTCCAAATTTTGCCATGTCATTTTCTCTGAAGCAAGGAGAGGTGTATTTCTGAGACACAGCATCACGAGGGGAAAATAGGGAAAGCAGGAAGGGAAAGGAGTAACTCAGGAAAGTGATGTTTATATTTAAACCCTTGTTCCAGCATGTCCCAGCAGGCACTGCCAGCAGCACAGAGAGCAGTAGGATTTTGCCAGGTTCTACCTCCTTCTGTGCACAAGAATCAGCATTTTACACCATCAATGGATGATAGCTCTTCCTCCAAACACCTGTGAGAAGATTTAAATGTCGTTTTCCAGAATTTATAAAAATGGATCAAAAGAGTAACTGGCCCTAGGAGAGCTGTAAAGCCAAATGAAGCTGAACTGCCTAAATCCCAGGTTTAATTCTGAGACAACTTGCTCCACTCCAGCATATGGAGCACTGTGAATAAAAATTATGGATTGTTTAGCACCTTTCCTACGTAGGCACAAAGAATTAAGGACAAATTGTGGCTGTAGCCAGTTCCCTGGATTTTGTCAGATTCAGACAGATCCCGAATGTTATTTTAATGTAACCTTAAAAGAACCCCATGCTATTAATTTTGTATTTATTGCAGTTACACTGACCCTAATGAATTTTTAAAAATTGATTTGACAGATGTCACAAATATTTTCAATGCAGTGTAACATCATTAAATACAACTTTTCCTAGAAAAAAGGTTCTATGAAGTGAACTGGTGAGTGCCAGTGCTGGATTGTGGAAAGCAATGGGTGTCACAAAGGACTTAGAACACAAAATATTTGAGAGTAATTTTTATGGGGCAATTTTACAAGGTTCTCCCTCCCATGTCTCATCATCTCAGCTAGAAAGACAAGCTCCTCTAAAAGGGAATCTATACATTAGTTTCGCTTTTAGGTGTTGTGTATAGGTGATAATGCCTTCAGAACCTAATTCAGATACTTTAGGAACTTTTTTTCAAATTTTATTTCTTTATTTCTGTTACTTTGTTCACAAGTAAAAGCTAGCAGGACTAAACAGAGCCTCTGAAAATGAAGGGTTATTCCACTTCCTTGGAGGCATGATCTTGTTTTATGTGAAGCCTGCACAGTTTTCTTGCACCTGGTGGACCTAATTCTGCTTGGTAGAATGACAAAGTATAAATCATAGTTCCGTACCTTGAATGTGAACTTGTGGAGCAGGGTAAATACACAGTTATAATCCAGGCCATCAGAAATACAAAATGAATGATTTGAGGAATGGATGCTATTGGATTCCAATACTTTAGAGCATTGGTAGTGTCCCCAACTGGAATATAAATAAAGCAAACCCTTCCAAAGGTTTATAGGATTGTACTTGGTGCTCTCTTACTGCCCTAATTTATGATTGTTGGAAATTCACAAGCTGTGAAATGTGTTGGTCACAGAGCTGATGGCAATAACTTCAGAATATGAATGAGAGCGTCTGGGTTGCTATTTACCTTTCTTTCACAAAGACAGCTTTTTATCTTTGCATCATTTAACCCCAGAAATATGGCTGGGTTAGACAGGCATGGGGAGCCTTCTATGGAACAGAAGATTTGCTTTCTCTGATTTGCTTTTTTTTCAGTAGTTTCTTCTGTGCAAAAATTTACTTTTAGCTTTACCCTCTTTGGCTGTTCCTCTACAGGAATACAAAGCAAAAAAGGTAAATAAAAACAAGCAGTAGCTTTCCTCTGTAAAAGCAAAAAGGTGATAAGACTCAGAAATTCTTTATTTTACATACACTTTATAGTGGCTTGGGTAAGGTGAAGGCCCAGGCAGCAAGCCTGCATGGCACTCAAATCTCATTTAAACCCCTTTGCAGACTTTCATTAGTGCATCTAAATTTTCCTTGGCTTTAGTTACAGGTTCATTTCCCTGTGCCTAACTTTCATGCCTTGGAGTTTCAGTTTCCATATTTGTCAAATAGTGGAGAGATGGTTTAGCTTTCTCAAATATTTGTCAATTGCCATGTGGTTTTCTTGGGCAGAAAATTATAATATTGAGTCTTGCTGTTGTTCACCAAAAATAGGAATCTGCTGGAGATGGTTACTGTGTGCTAAAACTTCTTTTGTGTTTGACATCCAGAATTTTGAAACTAAATCAGGGATACCTTGGTGTAATTTAATGGTCTGTGCTATGTGGGAGTTCAAACCAGGTAATGACTCTGGCTGCTTCAAGTCTATGCCCCACTAAGTGGATTTTTTACCAGAAAAAAAGAGGAAACCTTAACTTCTATGGCAATTGGTGAATCTGAGTCAAGGCACCAGTATTTTGTGATAGCCAAACCAGGATCATTCTTTTATTGTGTTGTGACTGGATATGACATCCCAGGCTGCATTTGTTTGCAAAACTTCTTGATACTTTCCTGAATTGATGGGTTGGTACAAACAAAACTTAGAGGCTGTCACCATATCTTATATTCTGGCCTTACCTGACTTGTGTCAGCTCTGCTGAGATATTAGAAGATGTTATTTGTGATGACAGCCCTTGCTTGACTTCACATGTATTTATGGATACAATTTTGACTGCTTTTGTACTTTTTTTGTACTACTTTTACTGCCTCCAGGCCCCTTGGTACAACACACACATATAAAGCACCATGTTAAGGACTGGCCAGCTCTAAAGAAATGGGCTGAGGACAAAAAAAGATAGAAATAGGGTTTTCTTGAAATTTTGAAGAGTTTTGCATCCAGTGAGGCATGAAACTCTTTCCTTTCACTTCCAGATGAGTTCTGTCTCATGGCCAGCAGAGAAATCATCTTCCTCCTTCCTTTCTGAGCAGCAGGAGTCCTACAGCCAGGAAACAGTAGTGAGGCAGGGCCTGAAAGCCTTAGATCAAAGGAGATATCTGCCCACAGCTCCCCTCACAGAGAGCACAGGCACAAGTTCCCAAGGATTTCTCCTAGGGAAAGGCAGTGAGAAGCTCAGAGAAGAAGAGAAAACAATTCTTATCTCTATTCACTGCTCCTGTTGTTTGGCACATGTGGAATGTGTTATGGAGATTGTTTACCCAAAGTGATTTGTTAATTGGACACTGGTGATGGGTGTTTTGATTCCTTGGCCAGTTGGGTCAAAGCTGTGTCCTGGCTGTCTGGAGACAGTCACAGGTTTTTCAGTATTATCTTTTTAGTGTTCTTTAGTACAGTATCTCTTTAGTATGTAATTTAGTATAGTATTAGTGTAATATAGTATAGCTTAATAAAAGCAATTGTTCAGCCTTCTGAGGAGTCATGAGCATGTTATTCCCTACACTGGGGTCACCCTGCATCAATAGAGATGTGTTCACCTCTGGTGCCTAACCTAGGCTTGAGTTCAGGTCAAGCTGGAGAGAGGTCTTGGACAAGATCATACCCAAGCACTCGGTGAGTGCAGATGGTGTCAGCAAACTGGGGCTCCTGGTGGGGTAATCAAGGGAGAGGACATCACAATTTGTGTTAGTGTTCGAGAGGTTAAAGATAAGGCTAAGCATTGTCTAGTGCCTTGAAGAACTGCCCCTGAGCATGAATGCAGAGGTGACCCATCAGCTGTGTTGTGCTGCAAGCTGCCCTTCTTCTGGGGCTATCCAGCTCTGGCCATGGGGGTGGCTTTTCCCAGGTGATCACTACAGATGTCTGCTTTGGGGACAAAATTTTGAAATGAAGAGGAAGGAGGGAGCTGGTGAAGGAGCCTGGAGATCTTCATTCTTTCACTTCAAGCATGCAAGTTAGTTGTTCTGTGTTGACTTCAGACTGAACAAAAAGAGTTCCAAAAAGGGAGCCCATCACTTGTTTATGTGTCTCTAATGCATTTTGAAGAGCTTATTTACAGAGGTGTCAATTTGACATTGATAATTTATCATACTGAAATGGCAATGAGTTCCTTTGGAAAACTAGCCTTCCTCTCATGCATACCTTCTCTGTCCTCGAGGTTTGTTTATTTTACACTCCTCTCTTGAGGTTTTGGGTCAAGCCACATGCTGGAGCTTCCTTTCTGCAGTTTAGATGTTGAAAAGCTCTGAGATAAATAATGTGAAAGGAACCATACAAATATTTCCAAGCATCCTGAATGGTGAAGGATTCGAAGAAGGTATAACATTAAAGATCATAGGTAGGGCTGTGTCCAGCATTTGTTCTCTCCAAGCAGAGTGCAGATATGTGATAAGTCATTGTTTTATCAAGCTTGATTTGATGGGAAGGTAGTTGAACTACCTCTGCAATGTGCTGCTGATAAGGATGTGTGTAGTATATATACACACACATATAGATATATATATATATTTATGTCTTAAACTTTTTGAAAAGATCAATTGACTGTGTTCTGTAGCTTTTTTCCCCAGACCGTTCTACCTTCTTTTCTTGGCTGAGAAATTTTTTGTCTGTCACATGCTCTTATTTTATATATATGTATATATATATATAGATACATATATAGATATATATAAAAATTTTATAGACATATATGTATAATTGTAATATAAATTTTTTTTCATATATATCTTTATATGGGTATTTCATTAAAATTGCTGAATTCCTTTTCTTTTACATGTTGAGACTTTAATTCTAGATAGGCTTCAGAGCTTATGTTCATGATCAAACATACCCTTTCCAACCAGTGTACACTTCTTTTTCAGGGTTTCTGTTTTCAAGAATTTTAAAAATTAGTATTTTACTCAGCTGGTGGTTGGGTGATTCTAACTTAGTGTTTCATTACTGCATTGTGGTTTTATTTCCTCTGCTGAATGCTAGAACTGGAGTTGCAGAGAAATTCATCCAAGATTCTCTGTCGTTTACTGTAGGATTAATCTTCTAATAAACTTAGGTAATGTATTTCTAATTTGGATCCCTGTTCACTTGTTTTATCACTGAAAGGAAGAATCCACAAGAGAGGCTCAGGTTCATGTCAGTGTTTTCTTCTTCTAAGGTTTCCACATCCCACTTGGTGGTCCCTGACCATCACTTATGGTTCAAGAGTCTTTCCAAACCCAGTGACCTTGGGTAGTTCCAAAAAAATCCATTCTAGGGCCTGGAGTCCCACTGGGCCTCTGCTGGTGGAGGAGTGGAGGATACCACGCTGAGTCCCAGCCCTTTTCCTTGGGGCAATATCTGTAACAACAAATGCAATCTAAGCAAAGATTAGATTAATTTTGATCCCATTGTCAACTTCATTTTGCCTGCTTTGGCTGAGTCTGCTTGCAACAGTGGAGAAGCTTGGCTAATAGTCTTGCAAATGCTGTATCCTGGAAACTTTTTCTTTCTGGAAACTTTTTCTGGTTATATGATACCAAATGGGCAAGCAAAAGTGATTAATTGTACATAACTACAATGCCAGCTTTCCCCCCAAGCCTATTAAAAAAAAATCCCAAAGTTGCCAGTCATGAAGTCAGTTTCAATTCCAAGATACAATTTTTATTCATTAAATTCATGGTGACATTTACTTGGCAATGGGAAATTTGTGATCAAGTTTGAAATTCTTTCCCAGTCAGATGCAAAATGCAGCTGTGGCTTTCTCACAGTGAGGACTGAGCAAACAGTGAGTCCCAGTGAAAACAATAAGCACAGTGTAATGCAGTATATCTTGATATTTTGCATAGTAACTTTTGTAAATATCGAAGGATTTTGTCTGCAGTTTAGAGATAACTTTTGTTCAACAACAGCTGCAGCAGAGCAGCCCAGATTATGCAGCTGCCTTAGAAGAGCCTGGACTAAACTCACCCAGTTGTAATCAGGTTGCAAATTTGTTACCTGGGAGTTGAGAAATGATCCTGAAAGAGGCAGGAAATTGCTTCAGAGGGGTAACTGAGGTGCAGATGGTCGGGCAGAGAGTTAGCTGAGCCTGGGAGAGAGCTGGGTGTTGAACACTGCATTGGCAGGGATGGGAGCCCAGGGCCTGCAGTTCCTCAGGATTATCAGTCACAGCAGGCAGGGGTGATTTGTCAGGGTGCAGGCTGGGAGACAGGCAAACCCAAGTCCAACTGCACTTTTTTTACATTTCAAAGCTGTAAATCTGCGAGCACGTTCAGAAAAAAAGGTGTCTCTACTTATAATTAGATTTCTCCAAATAAGAAAATTGTCATGTCTTATCACCAGCCTTGGGCTTTTGGAGACATTTGTGTTTAGTTTACTGCACATTTAAAAAAAAAAAAAAAAGCAGCAAAGAAGTAAAATTTTCAATTCCTCCCTGTGAATTTGTTTAGATTAAAAATGAGCAGGCTTTGTGTGTAAAAGAAAGGTACAATCTACCTAAGTTAGAGAAGTGATGAATTATTATCAGAAAGGTTATTTTTATCTTTAGTGGTTGATTTACAAACGGCAAATCCTGTCTTGGAGAAAGTAGTTTATCATGGGCCATCAAGCTGGAATAGCAGTGCTACATTCAGAGTCATGGTTTTACCTTAAAGGGACTTCTTCTTATGATTTGGCTTTATACAGAAGCCAAGAGGAATACTCCCAGGTGTAAGAATATCTCACAGAAATTAGAACACCAAGTGTAAGCCATATTTTCATATGTGGTGCCAGTGACAATGACATAAAATAACATTTAAAGATAAGTATTTGTGGCTTCAGGTTGCAGAGTTGTACATTACACAAACTGGTTTTTTGGATGCTCTACTTTTTTATCTTGTCACAGCTCCTGAGGTCACACTGGGGTGGACTGAATGTGTTCCTGAATTTGCCCCAGTAGCATTTATTAGATTATGTGTGAGGATTTGGTCCATTCTTTTAGAAAGTTCCTCAAATACCTTGAGAAATTGTATTTTACTTAAAAACCAGGAAGGGACTCTCACATATGACTTCAGCATCTTTTAAAATTCAAGCTGTTTGTAGATAGATGATCTTTATCCATACAGGACCTACCTGGCTTGGTTTAAAAGGATCTGCTTCTATCTGTGTTATTCAAAGGACTGTGTGACCAAGGTTTAAATCTGATATTTGGGAGTGCAGTGTGTTGTGCACAGCCCCAACCCATTCCCAGTATATTTGGGCTAAGGATAAAGAGCATAGATTCTCTTAAAACACAAATTTTGGAGTGTTTTCCTCAACACTTGCACAGCTCCAGACTGTAAACTGTTTAGACAGCCTATCAGAGTATATTTGCAAACCATAGAGAGTACAGCAGAAGCAGCCATCCATGATCCCTGAGTTATTCATCTTCTTATTTACTAAACAATACTACCTAAAGCAGACAGATTAGAAGCTTAATTTGGAAAGTTGTTTGTCCTGCAGCACACTCTGTGCAGTACCCCCAGCAGAGGAACAGAAACAGGGCATGGCAGATAACAGCTGCCTTTGGTGGCCCCAGAAAACACAGGGACTACAAAAGAAGTTGGTGCTATTTCTGTGGAAACAAAAAGATGTACCCTAGAAGAAAATGCCTGTGAAATAACAATAACAAAAATAGCTTAAAATCTTCTTAGGAAATGCTGGACCAGTTCCACAAAGACATAAGTAAACAGAGCTTTGAAAACAAGCAGAGCTGTTTGTCAGTGCGGAGATTTTCAAAATGGAACAACTTGCTGGGATGGCAAAAATCCTTTCTCTTGCAATGCCATACTCTTCCAGTGAGTTTGGAACATGGTCAAACTGATTTGAAAATATATCTTAAATACCTGCTACAATATGTTACAATGGCCACGTCACCTGGTTGCTTTCAGTCTATTAATTGCAAACTTGCCCTCAAAACAACTTTTATTTTAATTTTATTTTAGAGGAAACTGACGGAGGGAGAAGCCATATGTTACCACAGGAGGTGTAGCTGTCATTCTCTCTGAGTCCCAGGAGACCAGAGTATTCCTCCTACCAAAGTGAAGGTCCTGTACACAGTGTGAAAAGGAAAAACAGGTCACTGATACTGTTAACCACAGAGTGAATTTTTGAACTGCTCTGTTTTCTTCAGAGCAGGAGGCACTAAAGCAGTTTTGCTAAAATGTTGCATGTGAACAGTTCTGCTGAGCTTGAAGGGTGAAACCATTTAACACGCAAAATAAACAGGCTGGTCTAGAACAAATAAAACAGTGAACAATTTTAAGACCAGGAGAGCATCCATATAAAAGAATTATACACATATACAAAGGATTTATCACTTACAGCTTATTTTGACTTGGATCCAAATGAGTATACCATTCCCATCTGAATCTTTCTGTTTAGTTTTGTTTCAAATTCCCTTTTCCAAACCTTGAACAGTGTATTTGATATGGCTAGTTTGCTAACATTTTGTCATGGAAGATAAAATAAATTCTGATCCCTTCCTCTGATGAGAAAATTGTACAGATTTTTAAAATTCAACTTTTTATGTATTTTCTATTCAATGGACAGTGTGATTAGATGTTAACAAAAATACCTTTTCTGAACTAACACTTTGGTTTGGACTGGAAATCCTTAATGTGGTGTTTACTTAGTCATCTTTATCTCTGTGTTGATCAATAGTCCATCTCTTAAAACTGAAATACTGGGCTGATAACTGTAATCCTGCTTTTTAGTTTCGATAACTCTTTTAAACTCCAGAGCTGAAGATGCTGGAGACTCTCTTGCACACTGCAAAGATTATTTGCAAGATTAGTTGACCCAGTACACCTTGGCCTAGAAAGTTTTATATTCTCTTGTAGAAATACTGAGGAGGTAGTAAAGGAGTTGTTCTAATGTATGTTTGTGGAATAATTGTTGTTAGGAGACAAAATTACAGTCAATGAGGAACATATTGCTCTTTAATTATTTTTTTTAATTTAAGCCATTAACCAGTGAGGATGCATGCTCTGAATTTCAAAGGTTTTTAAAGTAACAGGTTATTAAAATATACAACTTTGAAAACACAATCAAGTTCAAAATCTCTTCAGCTCTGTCTACACCCATTTTTTTTTTTTCACTTCTCTTTCTGTGCTACCAATATGAAAGAGTATTTGGTGGCAAACAAGGAATTAAAATTCTGAAATAATCCTGAAGGGAATTCCAGCAGACATCACTGACAGAAATTAAAGCTCGGATGAAATGGCTGCCTGCTCAGTTCTTCCAAAGAGCTGTGCAAAGCAGATACAAAGAAATCACTACAAAGAGCATCTTTCTATCATTCCCACATTTCTAAGAGCAATGAGATTAAAAATAAAATAAATAAATTTAAAAAAAAAAACAAACAAACAACAAAAACCTACCAAATAGTAAGAAATCCCACAAACAATCCTTGTTGTTTCTTTCTGAATTTAGGAAAATGGTCAGCCCCAGCTAACCAGGTCTAGATGAACCTGCTTGAGCAGGAGGCTGGACCAGAGAACCTCCAGAGCCCCTTCCAACCTCAACCATGCTGTGATTCTGTGTAGAGCAGAACATTACTGGGATGTGAGTTGAAATGTTCTGTATACAAAAACAATCACTCAGTAAAATTTGTTCATTTTTTACAATTGTTGTAATTCACTTGCCCAATAAACCTGTACTATCATTTTATGTTTGAACACGTAGTGGAAACTTACCCAAAACAAGGCTCTTAGTTCAGCCTTCCAAAATAAAGAGGTGGGTTTGTTTGTTTTTAAAAATCCATTTATAATTGGCTGTAAAGCATAAAAATGTCATTGGCCCAGAGTGTTCTGATGCTGTGTCTGTGCCTCTCCAGTGCTGAGCTGTAGACCAAACACTCGAGTCCTGAGCATGTTGAGATTTTAGTAAATACTGATCAAAAAACAATGGGGGATAACAGCAGAAAAAGATGAATACATTTATTTTCAGGAAATTGTCTGACCTTGCTTTTGCTAACTGCTAGTTCCAGAAGAAAAACAGTTTATTCTTTGATTCTAGTCCTTCACTTTGAAGATTATTGTTAGTTGCACATATCAGTCTTTGTTCACTTGTTGATACACACATAAGGTAAAGTTCTTGTTCCTTTAGTATTTCTAAATCCAAATTGTCTAACCTTCCATATTCTCATTAAAAGGCTTTGCATGATTTTTTTTTCCCATGGAAATTCCAACTTCAGCTGGATGGCTCTTCTAAGGCAGGGCTTTATTTTGATTTGGCATGCAAAATTTAACAAACACATCATAATTTAGTGAAGTGTTTTTAAAGAGATTCAAGATTTTGAATGGATGTGCTTAAATTCCTGAGCTGCTGATATCACTGCTGATACCAGGTGGAACTACTTGAGCTCTGGGAAAGGCCTTTGAATTCAGAGACTCAGTAAGAGACCAGAATTTAAGTTTTTGTCAGGGGAAAGGAGCATTTTAAGCATGCCTACACTGGGATGGCAGCACGAGCAGGATCATAAGCACAGCTCCTTACAGGAGCATGTGCAGGAGCTGTAAGTCTGCTGCAAGGGCTGGGAATTCCAGCACTTCTCTGAATTAACTGGAGCAGGGGAGGGATCCAGGCAGTCATGAACCTGCCTCTGTTTCTCCTTGCTGCCTCAGAGTCTCCCAGAGCACTCTGGGACAAGCTCTGCCTTTGTCTCTGTTTTCATTTGTTGGGGGAATAAAGGGAAAACTCTATTTAACTCTCAGTCTCAGGTAGGTAATATGTTCCTTTCCTTTTCCTTGTTTGAGAAGGATTTAGTTTTTTTGAATTTAAGGAGAGCATTTGTCCCTGTCCTAAATTTCCAAATGGCTTTCAGGGATGAAGGTGGGGAAAAAAAAAAAAAAAAGATGTCCCTACTGCACTGAAGGGTTTTCTACCTTGAGCATCCCAAAGGCAGGAGACAAAATACAGCAATTCCTTCTGCAAAAAATAAATGCTGACTCTCAGCAGAGCACAGTCTTGGCTTCATCAGTCAGGAGACGACGAGGAACACCATGAGGCTTACACAACCACACACTTCCACAGGCTCTGTGCTTACCTCCTCACTCCTAAAATCTGCTGCAAAACTTTCTGTTCAGTTCCCTGCTTGTTTTTTGTTTGATTTTTTTAACATTTCTGAGAGCATAACTGTTCAGCTTGTAGGATTTATGTAAAGGTGTTTCAGTTTTATGAACAGCAAGTGCTTAAATTAATGTGAAATTAAATGAAAAAAGGGTATTTTACAGTGAGGTATTCTCCCTCTGCTATTGCTCAACAAAGTGAAATGAGGACTCAGCCTCTGTAGTGATATATAGTGTTTACTTAGTGTCAGATGTAGGTGTGGCTATCAGGGAAAATTGTTGCAACATATTTTTTTCTTTCACAGAGTGTAATTAAGAGTGATATTATTTGTAATTAATTGAGACTGAGATTTCTTCAAAGCTGCTCATCATTAGCTTCTATTTACCCTGCAGTGGCTTTTTGTCCCCTTGAGAAGTACAGCTGAGTCTCAGTGCATCCCTGTGGCAGTATCAAGGGGTTGGAAAATCCCTGCAGCTGGTAGAGAGAAGCAGACACTCCCTAAAATCTCCCTTCTGAGGTTTTATTACTGGTCATGCTCAATAAATGACCTCATCACATAGTGCATGTTGTGAGAGGGTTTACTAGGAAGAAGAGATGCTCTTGGTGGCCTGTAGCTGATTTTGTGGGGATAGAAGTGAGTGAAGCCTTTAGGGTTCCTAAAACTGTGTCGTGCACCAGTCCGTGAGAAAAAAAGACCAAAATCTTGGAGTGAAAAAGTAGATTAAATCTGTTACTTGTGAGGGCAAGGGAGTGCTGTGTTTCCAAGACATATTGCAGTGGCAGAATTAGAGCAGTACTAAATCCTGAATGTTCTTGCTCTGCGGTAGGAGTCAGGGCTGGCTCCTCCCAGAGCAGCTCGTGGTGTCTGGGATACCAAATGTGAGCTGCAGGGTGAGATGCAGTGGGAGATAAAACAATATTATTATTATTGGTGTTGTTAATGAGCTGCCTGGTGGTGTCTCATGGTAAATATGATTAGGAAACCACGACATAAGAGTGGCTGTAGCCTGTTCCCTGTTGTTGTGGGTTTCAAAACACTTGTTTTGTGTCTTTGGCAAAAGAAATGGGGGAGTGGTTGTGGCATTGAATGAGAGGGCAAACTTAGGCTGAAGTATAGTTTCCTTTTGCCAAGAGCAAAGAAATTATAAAAACAAATTCTTGGCTGAAAACTTAAAAGGATAGGTTTGGAATGTTATCTTAAAGGATGTTGCAGTCCTGGAGCTTCCAGTCATACCCCAGATAAAGCACTTTGTTTATACACTACCCCATTTCACATATAATGCTTCTCTGGGAGATGGGCTGTAGGGGTTCATCCTGGCTTTGGAGGACAAAGAGTTTAATTAGAGGGTTTTTTCTTTCTGTAATCTGCTGGTTTTATACATCACACATAAAATCTGCATTTTTGCAGCAAGTACTGGTTAAACTGTTCAAACAGATTTCATACTGTTGTTCTGGGATTTACTCCCTTTCAGGAAGCCAAGAGAAACTTTAGAAATACACAGAATTTACATCAGTGTGACCTGGAAAAGAATCCAGGGCAGAGTTTTTAATAATACCTTTACCATCCACTTTAGACTTTAATTTGAGCTTTTATCTTTGTGTTTTGTTTTAAAGCAAATTAGACTTTTGGAGCTGTGAGAATTAAACGGGTGTTGCCATTTCTATACTGATAAATTACCTGAAATTGGACATTTCCAGCAGTATGGGTACCTTCATGACTGAGAGAGAGATCACAGTTGGAATAATGTTTAGCATAACCAGAAAACCTCACTGCCTCACCCCTCTTTGTTGTAGAAAACAAACCACAAAGGGCTGAATTTTGGGTTTGTGGGCTTTGGTAACAAAAGAGGGCACAGCTCTGGCTTCCCCTGAAGCTGACAGCAGCACTGCTGTCCACAGCAGCAGCAGGAGTTCTCTGTGCAGCAAAGCATGGGAGAGCTGCAGAAGATCTGTAAACGTTTTTGAAATTCAGCACTAACTTTGGTTCTCCTAAGCGCTCAGGAAAAATTTGCTTTTTGCCTTGAATGCTTGGCATTTTCACCTCTTTTAATTCTGCCTGGTAATTTGCTCCTGCTTGTGGCTGACTTAAGGGCCTACAGAAGAGAAGGTGTGGTCTTCTAAAGTAAACTTGTGTTGTTTTTGTAGGACCCACTTGATGCTTTGCACTTCTGCTTTAGCAGTAAAAGTGACTTCTGCTGACAGCTGGAGTAATTGCTGTGCACGGAATAAAACTGCCTTGGTTTTCTTACCCTGCTTCTAAAATTTAAGTGTATTCTTGCAGATCTAAGCTGAAATACAGAGATAAATTTTTGCTCTATGCCATAAAAATGGTTTATATGTTTTTCTGTTGCTTGAATGTGCAGAAGACACATGTAATCATTATTGAAAGGTAAAAAAGAGAATGGAGCAGATTTGGAGGCAATGAATTTTATTTATATATCCCATTCTTTTTCATTGTTCATTATTTATATAAGCTCTTCTAGTCCTTTTTCCAACTCCCCTTAGAATTAATGAGAGCCAGAACAAGTATAAAGAGACTTTTGTAGATGTTTAAAAGGTGAAACACTCTTTTCAGAGGTGACAAAGCTTTAACTTTGAAACGAGTCCTGCTAAGAGGCCATCTACTGGTGCAGCAGGTAGGCACTTTCTCTGAGGGGAGGTAGAGCTTTAAGCAAATATCAATAGGTAGGTCGTGGTATTCATTACAATTGTTGCCTGTTTTCACGTTAGAACATTGTTAGAAAATATGGAGAATTAAATCAAATGCCATTGAAGATTGGGTGTTTTCACAGTGATGAGCTCACTTTTGAATTTGACAAACCAAACTCTTTGAAGATCTCATTGGCCTGTGACTCTTCACCCCTCACTGGTCATTTTTGCCACGTCATTACAAGCTGGGTACTCCAAAAGTTCTATTTTTGGTTTTTGGCTTCTTTTTCTACACTGCTGTGTCAGAAGGTGAGGGGAGGATGTGTTTTGAATGCACTTGAGGCAGATAGTGATGCTCTTTAAGCTTTGTGCTGTTTGGCAGAAGGAAAGAGTTCCAAGGATCTTTTGCAGTGGGTCAGGCATTAGCTGTAGCATTGGTGGTGTCTCTAACAAGCACCACTGGTAGCAGCTCAGGGGGAGTCTTCCTCAGAAGTTCCTTTGTTGTTGACATCCCTTTGTTCACAACACAGGAAGGTTTCAGCCAAAATTGGGGGGCACAAGAAAAGTCAATGCTTTGTGTCTCTTTGGAGAGACAGAAAGATACCCAGCAACACGGGAACCTGAGGAGTTTTGGCTGATCATTACTGATCATAGTAAATTGGTATAAAGAACGACATGTAATAAATTTGGCAAAACTTCTGGATTCTGTATCACTTGGCTGTGGGAGTAGAAAGCCTGAGACAACCTCAAGCTACATGTCAGATATGCCCAGAATATTCAGGCTTGCACAGCCAGAAAAAGAAACGTGTGCCCTTAACAGTGACTTAATTTTTCTGCCCTATGATGCTGGCTGACTTTAGAAGCCTTTCAAAGAATCTTTGTTTAATTTCCTTTCTTTCATGTAGAGCAGTGTTATTCTGTGAAGCTATCTAGCTGAACCACATACATGGGGGATGAATTCTTTTTTCCTAGAATGTAGCAAAGCTTGTGATCAGCAGAAGTGGAAAAACCCACATTCTTGCTGCCTGCTGGAATGCACAGCTGCATTCCCGGAAGAACCAGCCAGCCCAAAAACCTTCTCCTGTCTTTTCTTCTTTTCTTTGGCCTTGAGTTGGGTGACTGCTTTTTGTTTGTGGATTTCATTTTCATTTCAGTGGCATCTCTCTTGTCACACATGTAGGTGCTGGGGTTTGGTTCCTTGCTGGCACTCACTGAGGAACAAGAGAACAGCATTTCCCCTGCGTGTCAGATCCCTGACAGGAACAGGTAAAAGCAGCACATGTTCAGTGTCCCCCCTCTGCACAGGACATGCAAGTTGTGTTCTGCAGTCTGAGATAAACATCTTTTCCCTGGATCAACCCAAGAGCTTGGTCTGGAGATAAAATCCTGGGGCTGTTTGTCAAGTTCACAGCTACCAGCAGGATCTGGCTCTGGAAGGAGCGAGGAGCTGCTGGGAGCAGCTGCTGCTCCCTGTGGATTTTAGTGTGGAGGCTTGCCTGCAGCAGGGGCAGGGGGACAGCAGCACAGAGGAGACAAAAAGGACAAAGAAAATATTTGTAAAAGAGGATTTCGAGCACCTGGGCAGTTGCTGCTGTTTGCACAAGTCAGTGCTGTCAGTGGAGCTGTAGAATTTTGCTCTGTATCCCCTATTAGTAATTTTTTTCAGGAACTATTCACAAAACTTGACTTAGGGTATACATGAAAAGTAATTCACTGTACAGTCATATTTTCCCCTTTAAGCAGATAAAGTTGTCATTCTTTTCAAATTAAAAGAAGAACTGCAAAAATAAAAAAGGAATCTCTTTCCTACTGCACTGTGCTGTCACCCACAGAGCTGTAGTTTTCAGTTCCATTGTTTGAATTGCAGAGAAACACTTATTTGTCTAAACTGAGGTAATTTTATAGATCTCTAAAATCTGCATTTTCTCTCACGTCCCTCTCCCCCCAATTTCAGGCATCCAGAGAAAACCTAAAACTATAAAATAAATCATCGAATGCTGCAGAAAGCTGAGCATAGCTTTTACTACATACCTCTGCAATTAGAACTAATTTACTGCCCTGTGAGACAGGGGAAATGTGCAAGGTACTCCTTGGGTAAGCAGGCCACAGTAAGAGAAGCAGAGCTGCTTTGTAAAAGTTATCTGCTCTTATTCAACAATTATCAGGGTCATTCTTACAGCTACATACCGCAGAGCATTAATTAATGGGGCTGCAGCTGGTGGTACCACTTTGGCTCCTTCAGCCCAGCTCTTATTCCATATTTCTCAGGTTTGTATGACCAGTCTTGGACCACATCCCATCACCTTCCCCCCACCCCCCAAAGTACAAAAAGTACTTAAGTCTCCACTGGAAAACTGCCAGGCTTTCATAAAAAGAACAGAGCTGTCGTTTCTTTGCTATTTTTATCTCCTCTGCCAAAAAAGACACCATGTTGCATTGGCAGTTGTGTGTTTTAAATTGCTTTCTGTGTTGAACAGGTCAGAGCCCAGGTTTTCTGCAGCCACTGGAGCTCCAGCATCTTGCTGACTGCAAGCTCCACTGTGCAGCTTGGGGCACTGGATTTTAGGCAACGATTCCCACACACAGCAGGACTGCACTTCTCGATTTCCTAAATGTCAGGAGGCACACAAGTTTGAAAAAGAGCTGGTGGGGCAGGTGTTTGGAGAGAAGCCTGTGATAAAAAGCTGTTTCCAGTCGCAGTGCCTTTTGCAACAGGAGGGTGCAGTTGTGACTAGGCTTGGCAGAGTGGCAAGGTTCCCCTGGAATTCCCTTTCCTGGAGCTAGGATCTCATGGTCTGAACGACTAGAGTGGCTCTGTCCTCCTGTAGTTTGTGTAATCCTGCCGTGAAAACCAAATCACTTCATCCCCTCTGTGCCAGGTTTTATTCCTCTGGAGTCCTTGAAATGGAAACTGTGGGCACACAGTTGGTGGTGACTGGGGCTGATCCCTAATTGGTCTCTAATTGGTCCCTAATGGGCTGCAGCCGTGCAGCACAGGTGAATGCTATTGAAGGTGAGGAGCCATGGAGTGCCCAGGGGTGCTGCCCAACCCCACAGGGAGCAGAGGGCACACAGGGGCACTGCACCAACAGTAGGGCACTGAAGGGGGCTGAGGGACAAGAAGGGCACAGCTTGCAGCCTCTTGAAGGGCCCTGGTGTTGCTCTGCATGGGCTGAAGCCTTCTGGAATTGTGTGGGGACACTCTGGGGGTTGTGGCTGGCTCAACTGCAACAGGAAGCAGCAAGAAGGTAAATCCATTCTCATTGCTTTATGTCCTTTCAGCATAGAAGGCAATTCCGTAGAATTTTAATGGAATTTGAAAGTTGGAGTTAGCTGCCAAAAACACTTAAAAATAAAAGTGTATGCAAGCTCAAAACACTTCCCTTGTCAATGCTTTTAATTCTGATGAATTGTCATTTAAGGTTCTGCTTTGGACTGTGAGAGGTAAGATTTTGTTGCCAAAATACAATCTGGTCCTGCAAAGACTGACTCTTATGTTTAAATTTGAATGAATAATATGAGTGGACTTTGCTGTAATTGCCACAGCCTAATTTGGGATGTGTAGAAAGTTTGTGAGATTAAAAGATTTTGGAGGGTATTATTAATGCAGACACAGTCTTCAGCTCCAAACTGCCTTGGAAATATTTACATTTAGTGGTACGACACTTCAATGTGTATTTTTATTGTAACATATGTTGCTTATTGTCTCTTAAATAAATATATATGCCATAGATATAGGTATGGAAACACAAACAGATAAATATCTAAAAAAAGACTGAAAATCACTGGAATAGAGAGAGAGGGGAAAGGCTTCATGAAAGCTGTCCTACCACAGGAAACACAGTTTGCCATGAAGTGCTCAGTGGGGAAAAATATAACTACACTTATTCTCTACTGTTTGAAATATTCCTTTCTCCCTCCTCTGCCTACATTCTCTTGGATCCTCAAAATCCTTGTAACAACAGGTTTTGTTAAGGTCACTTTGATCATACAGTTCCTACTGTGGAAAGGTGTAATTGAGTATCTGCTTTATAGAAGTAAAGATGAACTAAATTTCACACTTAAAAAAAGGCTTCATCATTTGTGGTGTTGATGCCAAACAGAGCACAGCTAGAGATTCCTCTTCTTTAGAATGGAGTGAACTTCCTGAGAATTTAAATTTGTTTTGGTGAACGTCACATCTTTGGCACTCTTTGCAAAGTGTAGTAACTGCAGGGTAGCTGGTGATGCCCTGAAGAGGATTAACAATTAGAAAATTAGAGGGACAGGAGATAGAAAATCCGATACAACTTCTTACATGTGCTTTAAGTCTTTTACTGGGACCACGCTGTGAGGAAGCAGAACTTTCAACTCTTAACCCACCTGCAAAGCAAACACTCTGCTTTTTATTGCCTTTTTTTATTCAATCTGCTCCATGCTAGCTTCTGTAAATGCAGAATTTGGTACTTGGAGTTGAGAGCTCTTTAGTCTTCCTGCCTGTAAATCAGCTAATCCCAAGCCCTGGGCAGCCTGCCTGCCCCAGGCACAAGTGCAGAGAGGAGTGACACTGGAGGGAGCTTGCAGGTTTGGTTCTTGAACTGAGCAGTGATTTATGGCTTCTGACTGAGGTCATTGCTTGGCACATAGTGATGGCCAATTTGATGGATTAGGAACTCGAGCAGCTCAAGGGCCCTTAACATTTGTAACCAATCATAATCTGGCTGGCAGTGACCACAACAAAAAAAAACCACATATTCTTCTTTGGATCTATTTTAAACTAGTTTAGCTTTGTTTTCTTCTTGGAGACCTAGTGCTGCCATTAGATACTCTTTGATTTGGTTCCAAGGATGGGTCAGAGTCACATTTTTCTTTGATAAACCTATTTTTGTCCCCTCATTGGTGTATGCTGCTGAGAGCTGCACGTTTCCTTTTGGTCTGCTGTTGCATTACCACATCAAGGAGAGCTGCAGAAGTGGCAGGAGGGTTTTGCACAGCATCAGAGGGTGCACTTGTGCTACTTTTCTGTCATCTGAAGAAGCAGGTCGTGATTTACAGCACCTCAGGTATGACCAGTTCATCAGGGTCTGTGAGGTGTGTAAGGCAGAGTGATTCTGAAGCAGCGTTACAAAGGCTTTACTGCACCAAAGGGATGGGGAAGCAGCTCTGAATGAGGCAAAATCTGTGAATATTCATTGTTCACATGTTTAAAATTAAGCCTAGTTCAGGGATAAAATTCTGAGATCAACTGCAATTCTCAGCCAGGCTGATACTAATGTCAGTGAAGGTGTAATACTCTGTGACTTTGGTATTGAATCCCTTTAAAGTTAGGCTTTGAAAGCTGTCTTTGCTGTGTTAAAATGTTTTGCTGTACTGCATAGCTGGTAAGGAGATATTTCTGCCATATTTACTGTAGGCACTCAAACAACAGCAGTAGAATCAATATTAATCAATATTTATATAGCACTTTTTACCCACTGAAATAGCATCTCTTGCATGGGAAAGTCCTGTTTTATTCAGGCAGACTTGTTCTGAAGGTGATGATTTATTTTTCCTCTATGGTATTTCACAATCCTAAGAGTTTATTAGAATCGTCGGGGTTTCGCTCTTCTCTGTTACATTCTGAGTTACTGAAATATAGGTTGAAAATAAGTTGTCTAAATTATTGTTATTCCTGTTAATTCCATGCCAATGCCTTAGAGCTGTGCTGCTGGCTCCCTCTCCATTGGTGAGGGCTGTATAAATGTAGGAGAAGGTGCTTCAGACAGAGTGAAAATACATTTCTGTGTCTCAGAGAAGGACAAATACCAGGAAGGCTGTTCTTTTGCTCAGTGCAGCTCTTTCACAGTGACTTGCATGGCTGGACATTTTTGCTGAGAAGATCCTCTAGCTCAGAATTGTGTGAGCAATGCTCCTAAACTCAAAATCCGTGCTGGAAACATCAACATGGGCGTGCAATGCTCCTGGGCTAAAAAATCCATGCTGGTAACACCATCCTGTACCTTAAGCACTTTTGGGCTCCAACTCATCTGTTTCTTAGAGCTAAGAATCCTCTTCCCAGAGCACCTCAGATGTGGATGTTCATGTTGGAAAGTGCACATCCTCCTTCCTGCAGATGAAGGAGGGAAGCAAGCACACTTTGCCTGTGGCCATACGAGCTGCTGCAGCAAGAGCTGGGACCAAGACCTGCTGCCTGGTAACCTACTCACCTCTGCCTTATTCACAGAAGGGTGGGGATGAAATGAGTTTTCTTCAGATCGCCAAAAATGTCATCAGACTCCAGAGATCTCCAAGCCTAAACTGTCTCCAACGCCTTCTCATGAGTCCAGGGCCTCACCTCTTCCCCTCTGTGCAGCTGCCAAAACCTCTTGCTTCCTTTCACTGACAGCTTCACCAGTGCAGCTGTGTATTTTCAATGAGTAGCACGAGGAAAATTTGGGGATGGAATATAATTAAATTTTTAAAGCCCACAGGAAAATTTCTGGTTTGAACATATTAGTCACTCAAGTTCAATTAAAGCTTTGTTTCTAAGGATGTTAGCTGGTGCTGCCACAGAAGATCCAGAGAGCTGCAGGATGATCTCTGCTTTGCTGAGATCACTGTCATTCACATCCTGATTTGAATCCATAGGAGAACCATGGTGCTGAAGGCCAGTGACAGATTCATGGAAGGATTTGTGTCAGAACAAACTTGGATCTTGGGAACTTTTGGTTACAGCTGCTGTGCAGAGAGCCATGGCTGCATTCCCTTCCTGAAGCACAGCAAAATTTCACCTTTCCTTATGATCTGATGAAGAGAAGTTAATTATTAAATGCATTTCAGTTGTGAGCTCTTCTGAGGTAGGATTCATGCAAGTCCTGTTCAGCAGAAAAAAAAGTAATGTTTCAAATGCCCTGTAATCCTCATTTTTCTTTCAGGCAGCCCTAGGTGCTGCTGCATAGAGGTAAGTCTGCTGCTGAAGCACATCCCTGGAGTGGAGTCCTGCTTGCTTCCTAAACGAGGGATTCTTTAGCTCACATGGGGCATTTTATAGCTGGTGTCTCCTACTGTGTCTGTTTTGAACAGATGGGGAGTCAGTGCTGCATTATATGGGACACTGATATACTCTGAATTTATTTGCTGGCTGTGGAGTTGTTCAGCCCTTCAGAGTCCTTGTCTGGACTAAAGGAAATCTAAGAACACAAGTGCCAGTTGAATGGAGAATGAGAGAATGATCTGGGCCTTCTTGGGCCTGCAGCTCTCACATGTTCATTGTAGCTCTGTGAAAGTGTCAGTTCAGCTGGAAGGCCAGCAATGGGGAAGAATTGCATCCAGCTTTGGCCACCAGCAAAGCAGATGTTGTTCTCTGGTGTGCAACATCATTCCTCCCCACCATGACCACCTTATGGTTTTATCTTTTTTTCCTTCCACCACTCATTAGGTGGCACCTAGAGAATAGAGAAAAGGCTGGCACACTCTGGGCAGGAGAGTGAGTACAGCCGTCTCCCACAGCTGTCTTTAACTTTGCTCCAGCGCTCTTTGCACCCCTCCACACTCCTGGAAGAATTCTGCTTCTCTTCAGCAAAGACTTTTGGCTTCACTGTTAGAGGTAGGTCCTGGCCAGCTCCATGAGAGTTTGCATGGTCCTTTCTGGCTCCTGCCCCTTAACTTTCCCTTAGCTCTGCAGAACACAGAGCCCAAGTGATAACACTGCTCATGAGCAAATTCTGCTGCTTTTTCTCTCTAGGAAGGTGCTGCATGTTACATCTGAACTCAATGATCAAGACTCTTTTTCTCTGCAATGCAATGTGCTTTGGCCACTTGTTCTGAGAATAAGTGGGAGAGAACTGGGCACATAGCAGTATTTTTCATTCTCTGCTATTCCCACATCTCAGCTGCAGTTCAGAAGGAACCCCCAGATGTCCTCTGGAAGTCACATGGTAACTCAGAGCCAGGTTTTCAGGACAAGCTGTAGGAGATACCTTCAGATGGTTTAGGCAGACACAGCACTGGGATGGGACAATTTATCAGGAGGATTGAGGCCCAGGTGTTTCTAGGACCACCCTGTAGCTGGCAAGGCATTGAAGAATGGTCCAAACTTCTCCCTCCCATGGGTATTGAACCAGTTCTTTGGGAACCTCAGCCACTGCTAGTATTGGGAGCAAACCATGGGGAAGTTAAATTTCTGCACTTAAAAAAAAAATAAATTGTCTGCAGAAAAGGCTTTCCATGAGTTTGTACCACTCCTTCAGGGATTCTTTGTCTAAAAGAAATAACAGCTGGACTTTTAAGTACCAGCTACTGATCTGATAGACACTAGAACTCATAATTTTGATAATTCTGTTTCTGTCCTTGTCAAGCACCCTGTTAATGGCTGGGTCTCTACCCTACCTGGAGCAGAACTGAAGCTGATTTTGGATATCACTCATGCTTAATGACATTCAGCAATGAAGGGTACCATAATAATGGAGCTGATGTCACAGGTCTTGTTACATGGGAAAAATTGGGAGATTGTCCTTGTAAGACTTTGTATTCTAGAGTGACCTGGCTACTTTTATGTTATCTAGTCACTTTTTGACAGAGCAGGAATTGATGTATAGCTCACAAATACCTCTGTCTGGGGTGCTTTCTGTCAACTGGGCTATTTCTTTTGTGGTGTCCTTTTGTGTATGTCACAGGACAACTTTTTATGGGGTCCTTTATAGAAAAAGGAGGAGAATCGGTTTACATCCCCCTCAGAAAAAATGGCATCAAACAACTTCTTCAAAGTCCAGCACCTTTCCCTAAGCACAAGTAAAAGCCTAAACAGTTAAATCAATCCCAACTAATTCAGCATTTAGTAAACTCTGTCCTTACTCACACATTCTACTATTCCCAAGCAGAGTAAAATGTAGGGTACAATGCTGCAGATGAAAAGAAACAGAAAATATCCCCCTTTGGAAGGAAACAAGTTCTCCTCTGGCATATTTAAAGCAACCTGATGTTTGCACCTCTAGATTGATGTTATTATGCATCTTTTCCTTCTCTTATCCATGCAAATGTTTGGTTCAGCTTGCTGAGGATTGATCAAATCTTCTCCCTGGAGAAGGAGAGAGGATCGTGGAGACAGGATCCAAAATGCCATCAAATAAAGATTTAGAAAATGCAGTATCAACAGAGCTGTGCAAATAACTCCTTTTAGTGGTTTCTTGGCTGAGCTGTAATGCTGAGAAGCAAGTTGTTCTGTGGCAGTGGGACTAATGAATCCTGGCTGCCTGGATTTGAATCCTTGCCTCCCATCTCTTTGCCCACCCCTCAACCCCTGCTCCCTCTGTGTCCCTTGTAGTTCCCTCCCCTCCAGCCACCTTTGCTTCCCTTCCTTCTCCCCAGCTGACAGCTGGGCAATGGCAGCAGGGACTGCAGTTGGCTCTGATGAGGAGCTGGCCAGGGGGAGCAAGGAGCTGCTGAGCTCACTGGGCAGAGCTGCTTTCGTGGGGGCACTGGTGGAGCTCCCTCTCTTTCTATTGAGCTGCCAGCTCCTTGAACTTTGTGCTCACTCAGCTTTGCTGGGAGTGTCATGTCTGTGCAGAATTTGGCTGAAACAGGCCCGAGGTTGAGAAGTTATTGGAGAGACAGATGGACTGGCAGTGCAATCACACAAACCTCATTTCCTAGGGGAACCTGCCTTCAAGTGCTTTGCTTGAACCAAGATAAAGTGGTTTTGCTTTGTTTTCCAAGACTTGTTAACCGCTTGGATTAAGCTAAATATATGTATTAAATTATATTATAAGCACGTGAGTGCTCTTCTGCTGGTTTATGCCTTTTTTAAATAGCAGTGGATTTATTTCCTTACCTATTTTACAAGCAAAGCATGGCACAGCTAGCCCTGCCTAGTTTATGTTGGCTTCACATAACTTTTGGAGTCATTGTGCTATTTATTTTATATATTCTATATAAAGTAAATAGCATGTTCTATATATTCTATAACATATATTTTATATATATTATATATATCATATATATTTTATATATATGATGCTATGTATTTTATATATAGAATATATATTCTTCTCTTCCTCTGCCCTTGATGCATCACCCAAACATTGCTGTCTTTACAGGAGAAATACACCAAGTCTTTGAGCACTTGCTGCCTTCTTGGAAGGTTATGCTATCCATCCAAAGTTATTTTTCTCCTCACCATAGCATGGTTTCAAGTGTTTCAGCTTTACCTAATACAGAAAATTATAAGGAAATGGCTAAGTACACCTTAAGTATGAATAAACTTTAGAAATGACAAGGCCTAGTTTGCCATTTCCTTGGACAGGCATTTTGCCCAGTTGCTCTGTTTGGACACACACAGATGAATGCTGGGATAAAGTCTGTTTTCCTCATATTACCATGTCGTATTTAATGAGAAAGGTATTTAGTTCTCTTCCTTATGAGCATAGCAGCCGTAAATATTAACATATGGCTCATCCTCATTAAAAAAAGGCTCTCAAATTCATATCTCATTCACAAGATCCATTCCATATCAAATGTTTATCTTCTTTTCCTTAACTCCTTCTACAGTCATGTTCAGCACTTTGTACTGCACTGCAGGGCATTAAGTACAGAGACACAACACAATTAGGGTTTCTTTTCTGCCCAAGGAACTCTGTACTGTAATATAGAAAGAACATAATAAAAATATAGTAAATAATAATTTTATAAAATAAAATACATAAAAATATAAATAATAAAATATCAATATTAATAAATAATTAATTAAAAATAACTTCAGAGGACCATCAGTGCTATCAGAATCCATCTAACTTCAGAGTGAAAAGAGTTGTACAAACTATAAAAAGGATGCAGCTGGCAAAATTGATCAGTAACTCAGAATTGTGTTGAAATCCAGGCCCTAATTTCATAGTACCAGAAGTTAAGCTAAGCTGTTAATATTTTCTAATAATCACTTTTCATCTGCTGCTGGTTTTTATTTGTACCACTGAAGCACCCTTGGAACCCTGGTGGCAGACCAGTGCCATACTGTTCTGAACACCACACAAACACAGAACAGAGTGAAGATTCTTCCATTTAAGGGTTGTGAATTCTCATTAAATAAGTCTGCTTTGAAAACCATCAGTCATGACACTATCAACTGTTAATCTATTCAGTAAACTGTATGTTGTCTTTTTTCATTTTTTCGTCTATTCATCTATTATTTCATTTTTTTATTCATCTCCAGATCTCATTCAGAAACATTTTTCTCCTGCATATATATATTATTTTTATTTTGTATTGAATTTAATGCATTGTGTAAATCTATTAAAAGAAGTTATACTTTGAGAGAATGATGTGATTGCTCCATTCAGTAGGTGATCTTTAGTGCATTAGCTTTGCCGTGCAAGAGCAAAGAGATGATTATTGGGGCAGTTAAAAAGGAAATACAAATGTAGATTAGTAGGTTACAGTGTCTTTCATTATTACTGTATTCAAATCCAGTCCTGACTGTATTAAATGCATCATTGTGACACTGCTGGCTGCTTGGTGCCGGGTAAATGAAGTTCATGGGGTAAATCCTGCTCAGGGGAATAGCCAAACTTGGTGCTAATTGCCAACTTTGTTGCCATGGTTTTGCGGAACAAACATGTCCCTAACCCCCTGGGCAGGCATCAGGCACAGCACAAAGGTAGCTAATTTAGTGCTGTCCATAGAAAAGGGCTGCACAGAAAGCTGTGGTCAGCAAGGGTTTCTAATCCAGTTCCAGTCATTAAGCATCCCTGTGCAGAGAAGTGATCTTAGGGCTTACAAGCTGTTAAAGCAGGCACGCAGTTTTGTCTGGATTTTCTCTGTTACAATTATCAAACCCATTTGCGTTTTCTGTTCTGAAATTTGACAAAGAGACAAAGTTTGGCCGTGGAATCCTTTCTACACATCCATCAGGTGCCCTTGTTAATGTATAGGGGGTGTTGGTTTAGGGAAAACATGTTGCATTTTTATCCACATGCTCAGCTCTGCAGTTTCTCCCAGTGGTGTTGAACTTCCAGATGAACTTCTGATGAAAACATCAGAGAGTTTTGGTATGTCCTGGTGTCCCCAGCTAACACTCGTGTCTGCTGGGTGGCCCTGTGTTGGTGATAGCAAATGGAACTCCCAATGACAGTGGGTGAGCCACAGAGATAGGAGAGAGCTTGGCTGCTGCTTCTAGAGGACAGAGTGAGAGCAGAATGAAGGTCTGCACTGACATGATAAAGACCAGGGCACATGTGGAAGGCCAGAGAGCTTGGTCAGGGGCTGGGAAGCTCCTGGTGGGCTGCACAGGGGGCAACTGTCCTTCAGGGAGATTGTCCCCTTCTCCCAGCTATAGCTGCAATCCCTACTTGTGCAGTTGTGCTGGCTGCAAGAGCAAGTTTGGTAGATGCAAAGGAGATGAAAATGAGGTGGTTTTGATATTTTGCCCCACTTGCTTTGACAGAATCCTTTTTGGCCTATGCTTGGAGGGAGTGCTGTGCACAGCCATTGGTGCTCACAGAATGAAGGGTGCATAAACCTTGTGCCTCCAGCTGATGGGGGAAAAACTGACCTATCAACTGGCAGCTGTGCATGTTCTGCCAGCAAACTACACAAAAATATATTTTTAATTAACTTCTTCAGTCATAAAGACCATTTAAATGACATATGACTTTCAAAATAAGATATTCTGTGGGGCCCGTATATCTCTCCCCACTCCTGTGTTTGCTTTTCCTGCTTTAGCATTTGACATTAATGTCTCTCATTGAACATCTCAACCCTTGTATCTTTCTCATGGGAGACACAGATCAGAGTGTTCAAGCTTTGTAATTTGGCACTGCTGGCATTTTTGTTCACCACAAATGTTTCTGATGATCCTAATGACATTTCAGCAAGTTTGGGAGGAAAAAAATCATTAAGAGTAGAACAAAAAAAAATCCCTTGTTGATCTGAAGTGCTCTCTGAATGAGTTCTGGGGAGTTTAAATTCAGGCATGGAATCCAACATTTCCATTTGCACTAGAGGTGAGACTATTTGTAGTTACTGTTTAAGAGAAACCCAGTGTTGAAATCTTTAAACAAAACGTTTCGGGTTTGTTCAGCGGAGGGATGACTATTGATCAAAAATACATTCTATGTGTTTCCAGTTTAGTGAGGCACACTCATTTCCAAGACCAAAACTGCTGTCTTTTTATTTTTACAGTCTTTGTTTGAACTGAGATCCACATTCATTGTTACTGAGCTTTAATAATCTAAGGGTCACTTGAAGGGCTTTTGTTTGAGAGACCTTTCAAGCCAAGCCAAGGCAGCAGTTTAGAGAACGTTTCTTGTTTGTAGACAAAAATATATTAAAACAACCAAGGGAGCTATTACTCTTCCACATAATTATTTTTAATGTCTCATTGGACGTGTATGAAATGCCTTTCAGTTCCTGTGGGAGAATTACTTTTTTGCCTTTTGCAGCGTAGCTTTTGTTAAATTTCTGCGCTGCTTTTCCATTGAGCAATGTTCACCCCAGAAGACTTTATAAACATGAACAGTATCTCCAGGAATATGCTTCCAACATAATCCACAGAAATACTTAGAGATTTGTCAGCAGTCATGGGCCTGATACCTTGCATACCTTGTGCCATCTATTTTTTTTCTGGCCATAGTTAGGAGAGAACGTGACCCCAGTTCACAGGGGGAGAAGTCAGAGAACAGCCGAGACTCCTGCAGGAGGTGAGGCAGATCCGTGTGCTGCAGCAGCCCATGGTGAGGGCAGGAGGGCTGAGACTCTCTTCACCCCCTTTTTTCCTGATAAATAGATGCCAGGGAATTGGACCACCTTGTGGCTTTGGAAGAAAAAGGATTGGTAAATGTTCTGTGCTGTTCCCTGGCAAAGACTGGAATGGTGTGCATCCTTCTGTTTATGACTGGAATGCATTTATGGGGAGGAGAACCAGCACAGAAGCTGAGGAAAGGGCAAGAGTAACTATGTGGAAAGAGAGAAACCATCCTGTAAAAATACAATTCCAGTAAAAATATTTAGGCTTGGCTTGGGAAGCGCACATTTTGTGCCATTTGTGCTCCACAGAGGTCCAGGCTTAGCAGGCAGATGCAGGTGCTTCACTGGGATGTCTCGTCCTGTTGGGTATTCATGATCCTTTAGATCTGCCAGTTGCCCTTTTCATTTTGAAAGATGCCCAGATATTGGGAACTCCCACAGATCACATAGTAGCTGTCTTATTTCTGCAGCCATTGCCCTTCTCCTGGGCTTGGTGAAACTTTCAGTAATCCCAAATGGGCCTTACACAAACACACCCCATTATCCATGTCTCATCATAAAGCTCATAAACGGGTATCTATCTAGGTAATCATACTTGCTAACTGGATGTAAACCCAATTCCAAATGTATAGTGCTCCCAGGTTTCAAAGAGATAAATTACTATATTCATCATCGTCAGATGACTAAACTTGAAATCTTTCAAACTAATAAAATTGTATGTTATATAGATGAAGTATGATATGCAAAATGCTTTGGTATGTGGAATGATCCTGCTTTGTTTATGGCTAAACCCCACATTCTAGCAGTTTCTAGCAGGGAAAGGCTGTGGAAGCTGCATCTTTGAGCAGGACATGATGATAGGAGCAAATTATTGTAACTCTGTAACGCAGTGATGTTCTTACATCTGAAGCACGAGTTGCTCAACAGTAAGTGATTTAATTGTGTAAAAAGTTGCCTTTATGTGAACTGCAGTATACATCTTGGAACAATAATTATGTTGTAGCTCAAGAATATATTGTAAGACTGTAAGGGCAGTATGCACTTCCCAGTATCTGCCTGATGTCACAGTGGTAGAACACTTCTAAAATATTTTGTACATAGAAGTCACTGCAGATATATACCTAACAACATATTCTTGAGACAAGGACTGTAAAGCAAACTTGGGGTTATTTTTTATATATCATTATTTGAGGGCTTCCTGTGAAGTTGATCTTTCAGTGTCATCCAAAGTTCCCTGTCCCGATTTGACAATTTTATGGCTTTGAACTCTCACTCAGTTGTTCAAGGTGATTTAATCATTGGGTTGCGTGTCTCTACATTTAGAGACTGCCAAATATAATTGTTTGTAGAATATCTGTTCAATTTGGAGTGCTTCTATTCAGCAGAGGTGCTGGAAAAATGGGAAGGACTAAATATGTGCAGCCTGAATAAAGGGTAGGAAAAGCTTGGGTGAAAGAATATAGTGGTCTACATGTAAATGAAACATGGAAGCATGAGAGAGAGACAGAAGAATTATGTGGAGTTTGGCAGGAGGATGTAATGAGTAATAGATGGAATGATGAAGGGGAAATAAAATCGGCTGGATGAAGAAAAGCTTCCTGACCACGAGATCTTGTTTGATTACTGAGGTTTCCCAGGGGACTTCTGTGATTTGGGAAAAGTTATACAAGGCTGTTCAGAGCCTCACAATGCACAGCTCTTCGTCACCCCATAACGTGGCATCTAGGAGTGGATAGTGCTCCCCTCTTAACTGTTTTTTGTGGTTCCTGGGATTTGCTGGGCAACCCCGAGCATCTCTTGAGTTTTGTCTGGCCTCTGGCTTCTCCTTTAGTTAGGCTTGATGAATAATATTACAGATCTTGAAGAAAATCTACCTCCTCTGAGGTTGCAGGCTTGATTCTGGTTCTTTGATACTAAGGGCAGGGTTGGATTGAGCTGTCCAAAGTGACAGGACCTCTGAAGATGCATTAGGTGACAATTGCAAATGCCTTTGTGTATGTCCTCAGAGCTCTGAGCCCAAGCCTTTACAATGTCTGCATTGACAGTACTGATACACAGTGTTGGAGTGGAGCACGTTGCAAGTGTTAAATACTCTGAAATCCGTATTTGGCCAGAGAACTTATCCAACTGATTCAAGAGCTTTCACTCCATGATAAAGCAGATGTAGCTATTATGGGGTGTTCGTGTTACCCAATCATAGAATTATTTCATTATAGATCTGGTGTCTGCCTAAAGCTGACTCCAGGAGTTCCTCAGAGAGAAGTTTATCAGATGAAAAATTAAGTGTGCTTTTAGCTGATATCCAACCAATTTGCTGAACTCATTTTGACTTCTGCCCAGAGGTTCTGAGAGTTGGTTTAAAGCTGAGAGTCCATTTGGGTTTGAGCATTTAGGGAAGAAGCATTCAAAAATCCAGAGGCAGTGAAGACCACATGGTTTCTAGAAACTGGGGAGCTCAGATCATGAAGTCACAGAAGTGGGTTTACAGGCTGCTTTCCTGGTGGGTCTCTTCTGCTTGGCCTTTCAGTACATTCCTTCTTTTCAGGCAGCTTCTCAGAGCAATAGGATCCATTTCCTCAAAAGCACATGGAAACTGCAAAGGCTGCTGCTGCTCAGGGTGAAACCGAGATAAACTGGGATCAGTGACATGGACAGTGGGATGGGGGGCACCCTCAGCAGGTTTGCCACCACCACGCTCTGTGTGCAGCCTCTGGAGGGCAGGGATGCCATCCAGAGGGACACTGCCAGCCTGGAGAGGCTCAGGAGAACCTCATGGAGCTCAGCAGGGCCAAGAGCAAGGCCCTGCACTGGGCTGGGGCAATCCCCAGCACAAACACGGGCTGGGCTGGGAATGGATGCAGGAGAGCCCTGAGGAGAAGGGATGGGGGTGCTGGAAGCTCAGCAGGGCCTGGCAGTGAGCAGTGCCAGCCCGGAGAGCCAAAGGTGCCTGGGCTGCAGGCAGAGCCCCGTGGGCAGCAGGGCAGGGAGGGGATCCTGCCCCTCTGCTCTGCCCGGGGATCCCAGCTGAGCTCTGCATCCAGCCCTGGGCTCCCAGCAGGGAAAGGGCTCCGAGCTGCTGGCCTGGGCCAGGGCAGGCCAGGAGGTGCTCGGGGGGCTGGAGCACTGGGAGCTGGGCTGGGAACTGGGGCTGTTCCGCCTGGAGAGGAGAAGGCTCTGGGGAACCTTCCAGCAGCTTTCCAGGGCCTAAAGGGGTTGGGAGGGAGCTGCAGAGGCACTTTTCGCAAGGACATGAAGGAGCAGGACACAGGGGAACAGCTTCACACTGACAGAGGGAGGGTTAGATTGGTTATTAGAAAGAAGTTCTTCTCTGTGAGGGTGGTGAAGCCCTGGCACACGTTGTCCAGAGAAGCTGTGGCTGCCCCATCCCAGGAAGAGTTCAAGGCCAGGGCCTTGGAGCAACCTAGTGGACTGGAAAGTGGCCCTGCCCATGCCAGAAGGTTTGGAATGAGTTGACCTTTGTGGCCAGTTCCAACCCAAAGCATTTTATGATTCTAAATATTGCTAAGAACTCAATTTTGAAACTGCACACAATCCAATGTCTACTTTGCTCCCAGGAACTTTCAGAGTTTTGAACTGTGGAAGCCCTGAATTTTGAAACAAATCACAGAGAAATGTTGAGATTTTTCATGCAAGTTCATCCACAAATAAATAAAAACAAATTTATTGCAAAGATAGTCCTTTGAAATATCTTCTTATTTGAATTTAATATTTGTTATCTCATGGGTGCATGATTAACTCCGTATCAGTAGGTACATAACTTGTACATTCTGAGATCTATCTAATGTCTACAAAAGGAACAAAAATAAATCATTTAGATCTGGAACAGTGATCACAATGGAAGTTTCATTTGCCAGGGATTTATGGGGACTTGAAGTGAGTATTATGTTTTGAATAAATGCACCATTGACCAGTATCAGATTTCCATAGGCTTTATCTTGTTTTTCCTAAGCAACTGCTCATAAACTTTTTAATATCTTGACTAACATGATGGTGCTACTTGCAAATCTGTTCATAGAGCTATTAATCTATGATACTGCAATCTAGAGAAAGGAATCACACTTACTTGCTCATTCCTTTCACTATTTCATTTAAAAAACATAAATAACAAGTTGACAGAGTTCCTTTGTGCTTCTTTCTTTCTGACTAATATGTGATAAATATATCAGGAAAGGTTTGTCAAGACATCACAAAGCAGGTCTTAGTTCCGATGTGAACTTTACTGAACTCTGCTTTCATGTAATAGGAAGAAAAACAAGAGGTAGATTTGATCAGTCTGCACCCCTGACTCAACAGCTACAGCAAACCCTCAGTGCTTTTCATTCCTGTGTCATAGCAGTACTCAGATGAATTTAGTGCACTCAAACAGACATAAAATCTGAAGGGAAAGGAATGTCCTTCTCGTGAAGAAGAAATTTGACTTCTAAGGCAAGTTCAACACGTGGGTTCCCTCCCTCCTCTCCTTTCTTCCCCCACCTCTCCCTGCAGCTTTGTCTGTAGCTGTCCCTGCACAGCCCATCTCAGCGTGGGCTTTGTGGGACAGTGCCGTGGGGGCAGCAGAGGCTGCAGCCGGACAGTGACAGGCACAAAGCTGCAAGCAGGGACACCTGCAGCCCGTCTGAATTGTGTCTGATACTGAGGCTTCTGTTGCTGCTTGCAGCAGATCTCTCTTGGGTGGGTGCCCTGAAGCCATGGACTTTTCACGCTCATGTCCAGACCAGATATCCCCCACCCACACAAGGGAGAGTTTGCCTGTAAACCTCCAGGTTTGACCAAAAGCCACACTGAGTGGGAAGCCTTGGAATTAAGAACTGGGGAAAAACTCTTGTTTCAGCTGGGGGTACATTTTTGCTGCCTGTTGCTTCCAGCCACCCAGATGAGTAAAATTAGCTTCTCTACCTCGTGTGTGTTGCTGCAATCCTCACGTATCAGTACGTGCAGTCCAGGGAGAGGAGACACACACACACACACCTTCGTGGAGCTGTGCTGACAAAGGACTGCGTTTGCTCTGTTTCTAAGGAAGCCAAAGGGCTGTGCTGGGAGGCTGGGGGCAGTGGAATGTCTGCCCAGGCTGCGAAGGAGCCGTGGGTGTTGGCTGTGCTGTGCTGTGCTGTGCTGCTGGGGCTGGGAGGAGGGACTCGCCGTGTTGCAACAGCTTTCGAGCCCTGCCACCCCCTCACAGGTCACATCACTGACACATCACACAGAGCTGTGCTGCAAAATGCAACCATCTGCCTTTCTCTGCTTACCCAAGGTCTCCAAGCACTCCGCAAATGCTGCTGGACTCCCCCACTGTTCTGGCAAAACTGCTGGCACCTCTTCAACTTCTCTGGGGTGTACAGAAGGTATTGGACAGAACCCAGGGGCTTTTGGTTCTCTTCTGCTTTAGGCACATGGTCCCCAGTGCTCGTCTTGCACACTCACCGAGCATCCTCAGGCAGGGGACGTGCTTGGCCTTCCCCACTGCGTGGCACAAGTCCTGCTGGGCTGAGCAGTGCCATCCTTGGCACTGGTTTCAGTGGGAACACTTGCCCTACAGCGCTTTCAGTCAGGGTGAATGCCTCTGAGGTGTGTACAGTGAACAAAACCCAGGGAAAAGGGGTTTAGACCCTCAGCTAAGACAGACCAGCTGCTGGAGCCCTCTTGTTTCCCACTGAGGACAACTGATGAAGGAGGGATCTTCTCACAGGGCTGCAAAGGGGCTTTGCCAGAACAAAGGGAGCTCTGGGCTTTGCTTTGTGTTGTTAAAGTGTGTTTGTTAAAGAATTGAGTTGATAGATAAAAGACATGGATGTTTAGCATTTAGGATAATGTGTTCGTGGCCAGTCTGTGCAGAAACTTGTGAAGGAAAATTCATCTTCTGTCCCTGTCCCATAATACCCTACAGTTAGTAAGACCTGAGGCTGAGGGTGCCTTTCGTTACCTATGAGGTACCGAGGACACTGCAGTGTTTGTCCACTGCACCAGGATCCTAATTCTTTTGAATGTATAAGTGTTTGGTTTGCATTTCCATGTCCGTATTCAAAGATGGTGTCCCAGGTGGCTCAAAGAATTCTTTGAATTGGTGTCCATGCCAGGTATTGTTACTGATGTGTTTATTTTCTATTACATTTTGAGTTCAGTGTGCCTTTACAGTGGGATCTGCATGCTACAACCTGGGAGTAATTAATTCCTTAACTCTCAGTTACTAGACGCTCATTTATAATACACTGCATTTTTAAATGTTTTAAAATAATAATTTTATTACTTTCAAAGCCATTAATCGTAATGCCAAGAACCTATTGAGGTTACAGCATATTACCTAAGAGTGTTTTCCCCCAAAATTTCTATTTTATCTAAGTACAAAATACCTATAAAAATCCTATGTAATAGTTTTAGCCGCTCCACAGCTATATCCCATTGTACATCTAAGACTTTAAAAACGCCGCATACTCCAGATCTGAGAGATATTACCGCTACCCAGCTTTCCATGAACTCCTATTCACCAGAACCCCGGCGAGGGCGGGACGCTCGGGGATGCTTTATGGCCCTGCACAGCTCGGTGATTTATACCGAGCCGCGGGCTAATAAATTTCCCGGATCCCGCGCGGTGCCTCGGCGCTGGCCGCGGGCTGGGCGCGGCCGCGGGCACCGCCCGGGCCCCGCAGGTGCGGGAGCGGCGGAGCGGGGCCCAGCGCGGGGTCAGGGCCGCCGTCCCGCCGGGGCCGGGCCGGGCCGGGCCCATCAATTTCCCGTGCTCGGTGCCCGCGTCCCGGCGCGGCGCTAATGCGGAACAAATTGAGACATATCCTCTCCGTAATTAGTTCCAGCGTTCCCGAGATTTACGGTGCAATAATGGGCCGAGCCCCGCCGCTGCTCGGCGCTGGGGAGGCTGCCCCGGCGGAGCGGGGGAACAGCCGGGGCTGCGGGAGATGCCCAGCACCCCGCCGGGGATGCTCGCCATGCCCGCACCCACCGGAGGGCTCCCCGCCTCGGGGGGACCGCAGCTTCGGGGAGAGGTCGCGCATCTTTGCTTCTCAAAAAAAAAAAACCAACCCCGAAAAAGCTCTTTTACCCTCAGGGGATAATCAAAATGTCCTCTGGGCAGCTGGAAAGCGTTCCAGTGCCCACGTCAGCCCGCACGGGGAAGGCTGGTCCCGCCTTGCCGGCTGCCGTGGTGCTCAGCTCTCGGCAGCGAGAAATGAGAGCTCGGGCCCGCCGTGCTGAGCTCCTGCCCTGTGCCCTCCGCGCTCCCGCAGCTTTGTTTCTGCTGCTCCTGGCGCTTAAATGATCGAACTCTGCTCAGCTCCCTGAGGGAAAGGGGACAGATCCCCCTGCGTGCTGTGAGCGGCGTGAGCAGGAGGGGAAGGGCTGGGATTGATCTCTGTTTCAGTCAGGCTCTCTCCGAGCCGCGGGGGCATGGTTTAGGGGTTCAGTAAGAATTACCAGTCCCTTAACTGGTTAGCATGGCAGAGGGAAGACGCCGGCTGGGGAGGTGCGGCAGCGGTGCTCGGGTTCAAGCAGGTTCCCGAGCCCGTTTTCCTCGGGATCGAGTGGGACTCACCAGAATAATCCTCCTCCAGCTATTGTTCAGCCTTGCAGAGTCTGCCTTCGAGCACAATCGAAGGCTGAGCGTTATCAGGAATTACCGTAGCTGTAGAACAGCGGGCATTGAAGCCTGTCAAGAGTTTTGGATCGGGCTGTGTTTGGAGGGGACAGGGCAAAATGTTCCGGACCGCCTGGCTCTGGAAGCGGACAGAGGAGATGCTGGCCCTGCGCTGCCATCTCCTCGGCCATCGCTTTCAACTGGGCACTCAAACCCGGACGCGGGCGCCCGCTGTGCGAGACCCGGAGTGATTTAAGCCGGAATTTTTCTGGAATCGGGGTGGGGATCTCTGGGGAAGAGGCGGGCAAATGCCTCCTGCAAAGAGGGAGCAGCTCCTCTCGGCGGCCCCGGGGGAGCGGCTGCCAGCGCTCCCGGCCCGTGCTGGAGGAGTGCAGCGAGCGGGAGATTTCTGTCTCTCCCTGGCTCTGGGCAGACGGGAACAGCTGAGGAAAGTGGCGCTGGCCGTTTCCCAAAAGTCCTCAGCCCATGCCGAGACAGAAGGGTCCGGGCTGTCCTGCCCGGGACGCCCCCGGACGCGCCCCGCGCCCCGCACGGCTCAGGCGGCCCGGGAGGGCGCAGGTGCCGGGCTCGGGCAGCACAGGGCTGGGCTGAGCTGGGCTGGGCTGAGCTGAGCTGGCAGCTCCGGAGCCCACCCAGCCTCGCCAGCAGCAGCGGGGAGGAAGGATGCGCTAATGGCCAAGGGGCCGTCTTGTTTCACTGCTGGAAAGCGCGAGGGGAGAAGGTTTGGAAGGACTTTGGCAGTTCTTCCTCCCAGGTGGTGTAATGCAGAGCTAAGCGATCAAGAAAACTTTTTTATTTTTCCTCCCTTTCAAGATGATTTATCAAGCTAGGTTATTTCAAGAAAAGAGAAAATTCCCGTGTTAGCTCTAAAAACAGCCCTCTAAGGGAAACACATTTTCTATTTGCTCCTAGAGAGCTCTAGTTTTCATGGGAAATTAAATACCCCGCTTAGGCTGGCCAAAGACTTCCACTCCTATATGTACGGTGTCCATCGCAGAGCCGGAAATCACAAAATCGATCATAAAATCGTTTCGGTTGTGAAAGACCTTTAAGGTACCGAGTTCAACCAAACCTCGTGTGTCTGTCCGTCACAGAAACGAGCAAAGGCAGCAGCAGCCCTGTCCCGGTCCCGCAGCTCCCCGCGGGTCCCGGGCAGGGGAGGCAGAGCGGGCAGCAAGGTCAGCGCGATTCCCCGCACGGGCTGCGTTCACAGGCGCCGTCCAGGATGCCTGTGTTTGCCGTGGGCTCTGAGCTGGCACGTCCTGTAAGCTTAGAGGATATTTAATGTCAGCAAAAATAACGAACAAATCTTTCGCACTTACGTTACACGTGGATTTTTGTAATGAATAGATGTGTGCGCCAAAAGAGAGATTTTTAAAGGGAATTATCTGAAATAGTTTGTGAAAAAAATAATTTCGCTAATAACAAAAACCGACCGTTGTGACTAAATTAGTTTTAAGAAAAAACCGAAATTATACTTGGCTGCTCCAATAACGACCTATTTTAATTTCTTTTGTTGTAGCGTTTACCCTTTGAATCTTAAAACATCTCTTCAACGCTGACGATGCTCGCGGTGACCTCTGATGCCGCGAGGGACAGGAAATCCCGAGGGGTGCGCTGTCCCCGGGAAGACAAGGGGCTCGGCGTGTCCTGCGGCAGGTGAGCCTCCAGGGCGCCTCTGTCGCTGCTGTCGCCGCTCAGGGGGTGACCCCAGGGGCGGGCTGGGTGCCGCGGGGGTGACCCCGGTTCGCGGTGCCGCGGCCGTGACAGCGGCCGGTGACAACGCGCAAGGGACAGGGCGGCGGGGACAGGGCGAGAACCCAGAGGCGGCAGCAGCCCGCGGCCCCGGGCGATTATTCGGCGGTGGTTCTGCAGGAGGGCGGCACGATTCCCCTCCTCGCCCTTGGGCAGAGCGCGTCCTGCCCGGGCATTGGGTCCAGGGGGGCTCCCGCACCACCAGAACCACGGCACCCCTCCCTGCCGGGGCCGACCGAACCCTGCCGTGTGTCCTGCCAGGAAGGACCGTCCGGGAATAACGTGTCCGGTGCTCCCGGGATGGACGCTGAGGAGCCGCTGTGCAGGAGGCTGGAGAGGAAGGAGAGGCTGCGGGCCCTCCCGGGAGCAGCGCCAGGTGAATCTCTCAAAAGCAGGTTGCTCACAGCGCTGCTGTCCTCCCCCGACCGCCCAGCCGCTTCCTCCCCCTCGCCCACGGGCAGGTCCGAGGGACAGGGCCACACGCCGGGCCCTTGCAAAGGGCACCCACCCTTTCCCTGGCCGCTGGAGCCCTCGGCACCCCGGCCCAGGGGTGCGGGGGCCCGGGCAGGCGGCTGGCACCCCGCAGGCTCCTCCCGTGCACCTGGAAAGACACTTTCCCCTCTGAGGAACGGGGTCCGCCCGGCCCGGCCCGGGTCACTTCCCCAGGTTCCTGCAAGGGCGGAGGCTTCCCCGCGCGGTCCCCGGGGCCTGCGACCTCGCCGGCCTCGGGAATCCCCAGGGACACGCAGGGAGCTGGCGGGGGAAGTCAGCCAGCACGTACTTACTGGCCACCTGGATGCCTCTGACAGCGCCGCGGGTCTCTCCTAAAGCGGAGCAGCGTTAGGGTGAGATTTAGTGGCGCTTGCACCAGGAGAAGGGTGGGAGTGATGTGTAGGGGAGATATATTCTCCCAGAGCCACCTCTCCCCCTCCATGCCCGGCTGTCCTGTGTCTCCCCTCCCCCCGCGCGTCTGGTCCGGCTGGGCTCAGCGGAGCGGGCTGTGGGTTGTGTGAATGGAGGATCGGCGTGCCTGACTCCTCCTCCCCTGCAAGCGCCTCTATTTGAGCTTTGCAAACTTGAGGGCGAGCAGGCATCCGAGGTGAGGCGTGCGCGGCGGCTGTGCCCCCCTAGCTCGGACAGGCGGACGTTCGTACAGACAGACAGACAGACAGACAGAAAGGCACACGCACCCCGCCCTGCGCTGCGAGCGGGTGCGAGCCCGGAGGCGATCCTGGAGAACAACCTTTCCCTGTCGCTGCTGCCGGCTCCCGCAGGGCTGGACCCGGGGAGCTGCGTCGCGGAGCAAACTTCCCCCAAAGGGCTGAGCTCGCCGGCCTGGTGCCTGCAGCCGGAGCCGGCCCCCGGCTTGGCGGGCAGGGGCCAGGTGCCTTGGAACAAGTGCGGCCCGGGGGGAGACTGGCTGCCCGGCGGCAGGCAGAAGGTCTGCGAGCAGATGGGCTCCGACGTCCGAGACCTGAACGCGCTGCTGCCCTCCGTGCCCTCCCTGCCGGGCAACAGCAACTGCACCATGCCGGTGAGCAGCGCGGCGCAGTGGGCGCCCGTCCTGGACTTTCCCCCGGGGGCCTCCTACGGCTCGCTGGGGCCGCACTCCTTCATCAAGCAGGAGCCGAGCTGGAACGGGTCGGACCCGCACGAGGAGCAGTACCTGAGCGCCTTCACCGTCCACTTCTCCGGCCAGTTCACGGGCACGGCCGGCGCTTGCCGCTACGGGCCCTTCGGCGCCCCGCCGCCCAGCCAGCCGCCCTCGGGCCAGGCTCGGATGTTCCCCAGCGGGCCCTACCTGCCCAACTGCTTGGAGAGCCAGCAAGCCATCCTCAACCAGGGTAAGGGCCGCGCTGCCGGGCGCCCCGGGCTCGGGGGGCGGCCCCCGGAGGCGCCCGCTCAGCCCCGCAGGGCCGCGCCTGATGTAAACACCAAGCCCGGTCTTTCTCCGCGGCAGCCGAGCCGGGGTAGGCGAGCCAGCCCTGCCGTGCCTCCCTCCCCTCCCTGTGCGGCAGCCACGTCGCCCCCGGGAGCTTTAGGAGCCGCGAGTTGCTCGGCCCCCACCCGTCCTGCGGGGCAGCGGATGCAGCGGGCGGCTCTGCCCGGCGGGCTGGAGCCCCCGGCCCCCTCCCCGGCTTGGAGCAGCCTCTCGCCTTCGCAAAGGTTTGTTCGGGCCGGAGACGGCGCAAGTCCTGGAATGGAGCTGGGGCCCGTGGCCCGAGACAATTCCCTCTGCATATCTCGGGGCTGATGGGGTGCTGGCGGGGGTAAACCTCCAAACTTCCTCCTGAGTCCGAAAAGCGTTGTCCGCACACTAGTGTTTTCGATCCCCTTGTCGAATTAGCCTCGGGAGGGCTGAGTATTCCCGGGCTGGAGTGCACAAGCGGGCGTGACTCGTCCTTTCTTGTCCGCGTCTCCGCGGCCGGGTCCGGCTGTGCCGTAGCTCCCCGCGGCGCCGGTGTCCGCGCCGCCCGGAGCGGCTGCCGAGGGCTGAGCGGCCGGGCAATGGGTCATCCGCCTGGGGCACCGGGGGCAGCGCTAATCCTTTTTCTTCCAGCGCCTGCAGTATGAACATCTGCGGGTGCGAGCGCGAGGAAGAAAGGAAAAGGGGCCAGCGTGCGAAGAGCTTCCATGAGACCTTTGGGGTCTCGTTCCCCCTCCTTCAGCTGGCCCCGGAGCGAGTGGCGGCGTGCCGGGGGAATGGGAGCGAGGGGAGTCGGGCAGCCGAGGCTCGGGGCACCGGGATCGTGCGCGGCCCTGCCGGAGCGGGATGGGTGCCGGCTCTCTGCTTTTAGGATGGGCTTCCCCGCACCCAGCCCGCAGCCCGGGATTGCTATGCCCCGCGGGGGCAATCGCGTCCCTGCAGAGCGGCTGGGACAGACCGTCCCGGGAGGCGATTCGGGCTGCAGGGCGAGGGGCAGAGCGGAGGCCGAGGCCGGCGCTCGGTGCTGGCCGCAGAGGTGCGGCCCGAGGCCCGGGCGATGTTCGCAGAGAGGGGTCGTTCAGCACGGACCTCCCCCGGGCAGCGCCGGGTCGCGGTCCCGGTGCCACCGCGCTGCCGCCTTCCACCCCCGGGCCCTGCCCCAGGGGTTCGCTCCGACGGAGGAAACTGCAGAGCGGGGCTCCTGGGCCGTGCTGCGGATCCCCGCTGGGAAAATGGGCAGCATCCCTGGAGCTGGGGAGAGGCTCGGCCCTGCCGAGGCCCCGCGGGGTCCCAGCTCCAGCTGCCCGGAGCCCGCCGGGACAGGGACTCTGTCGGGGACTTTAGAAAGATATCTGAAAAGATTTTAGACATCCGAAGGGATTCGTAATCGTTGGGCGGAAATAACGACGAGAAAGCGGAGAGAAGGGCGAGGGAGTTAGCGAGGGACAAAATAACTGCGAACCCGCTCCATCCTGGCGTCCGGGTTTACCCACGCGGGGAGGAACGGAGCTTTCAACGCCCCAAAACGGAGCCACGCTGGGCTCACTTCGTGCCCGGCGCCCCGCGGGCCGTGCTCCCGCACACACCCGCGCACACCCGCACCTGTGCGGGCCGAGAGCCCTCCGCACAGCCCCGAGCATCCCGGCCCGGCAGGGCCCGGGGACGGCGCCGTGGCGGGGAGCAGGGGCCGTGTCCGCCTCCCTCCCGTGCTCGGAGAAATTCGGCAAAGGGTGTTTGCGTCTTCTTTTTTTTTTTTTTTTTTTTTTTTTTCTTTTAATGGATAAAATGTTCTTGCTTTGGCTCTCCTCAAGGTTGAAGTCTTTTTTTTTTTTTTTTAGAGGTTCCTCCGACCGTGGGAAAGATGCTACCTTGGCTCTCTGATGACATTTCTGCCAAGTCTGGGATGGAATGGGGTGGGGGTTAGGAAGCTGGCTTTGAAACCTCTGGCTTTGAAACCTCTGCCCAAGTTCCCTCTTCTCGTTTGCCTGCCTCTTTCATCCAGCTGGGCTCCTCCAACAACTGGATGCCTCCAGCGGGCCCCGTTCTCCACCAGATGTACAACTTTCAATTATTTTCAGCACATTTTAATCAGGCCTAGTTCTGATAACGCCCTAATTAAAGAGACCTCACTATCGGCAGCTCGGTTCAGAACTCAACTTTCTTATCACATTCCTGAAGCTTTGGGTCAGGCAACACCGGAAAATGCGGCCAAAACCTCGTTCTGCTCCGAGCTGAGTTTTGAAGGTCACCGAAACTCTGTGGCGGGCCAAAAGTAACGTAGAAAGTGTCAGTGTTTTCTGAAAGCCAAAAAAGAGACAGAGGGAAACGGGGGAAAGGGAGTTGAAGGTTGAGCCTCTACCCTGAGGGCTGAGGGGGGAGATAAGGAGCGAGAAGCAGCTGTGGGATGGGAGCCCGTTAGGTACGGGCCTGTCACCGCTGCCCGCGCCCCGGCCAGAGGAGCTCTGCGCCTGGGGTCAGGGGGATGTGAGCGACGTTTGGCCAGTCCCACTCCCCTGCCAGCCCCGCAGTCTCAGGGCCGACTTAAAATCGCCGCCAAGATGATGGTTTTGAAGTCTTCTGGGATATTTTCATTCCTCCTGTGGCTCCCTGAGTTTCTCCCGCTCAGCCGCGCAGGTTAATAAAGTCCTGTGATGTTTCTGGACCCAGCCTGTCAGCAGAGGGAATAAAACAGAGAAGCAACATTCGAATCCCTTTGCTGCCTCTCCATTTTATTCTCTCTGAAACCCGCTGTGGTTACGTTGGTGAAGCAGAGACCTGCCCAGCATCCGGCACCGAAAGGGGGCTGAGAGGCCCCCGAAAACAGCCCCGAGTGCTCCTTCTCGACTGACAAAATCCCCCTCCAGCCACACGCCCCATCCAGACGGCTCCGTGAGGGATGCCCGTGCTGGAATAAGCGGGCTGAGGGAGAGGAGTGTGGGGGAGAAAGCGCTTTTAGGATGGTTTCTTTCCCCTGCCCGCGTTGGCCGTTTTGTTCTGTTTTGGTTGGGGTTTTTTGTTTTGCTTGGTTTTGTTGGTTTTTTTTTTCTTTTTTCTTTTTTTTTTCTTTAAGAGTGACTCTCGGAGGAGCTTGGTTCTCGGAGTAAATGCTGATGAGCCGAGAAGCCTCTGAGATAATATTACTTTGTAATTACTTTTTTAGCTGAAGTTGTTTAGCCAGCTCCAAGTCATTAATGAAAGTTGGTGTCCAAGCACCTGATTTACGATTCTGTGCCGGCCCGGGGTCAGCAGAGGTGGTCTCTTTCCATCTGAATCTGCTCGGTGTAGGAAACAAAATAGGCTGTTTATTATTTTGGAGAGCAGTTTTCGCTGAAAGGAGGAGTTTTATTTTTGCACGTAATATTCCGCCTCTTTATTGCAGACTCTTCAGAAAGCCGCTCTTAACAAAACAAAAAGAGCGCAAGATTAAAGGGTAACTTCTAAATTGGAAGCGCCAGATGTGTACACCGAGCAGATGGGAATCTTCCACTTTTAATATGAGCAACAATTAATGAAAACATCCTTTTTATTACCGAAGCCGATCTGTTCTCTTTAAACACGGACGAGACTTCCCACTTTCCGCGCCTGGGCGCGGGCTCGGCGCGGCTCTCCCCGCGGAGAGAGACGTGCGGGGGCAGAGGGCACGGAGGGGCTCAGGGAGCCTGGCCCTGTCCTTGTTCCCCGCGGGGGGATGGCGAGCTGCTCCGGGCGTTCGGAGCCCGCCGTGCGTCGCCGCGGCTCGCCGGCCGAGGCCGCCGCTGACCCCGCCGCGCTCTCTCCGCCAGGTTACAGCACCGTGGCCTTTGACGGGACCCCCAGCTACGGGCACACGCCGTCCCACCCCGCCGCTCAGTTCAGCAACCACTCCTTCAAACACGAGGACCCCAGCAGCCAGCAGCCCTCCCTAGGTAATTTCTGCCTGCGGGCGCGGGGGCCGCTCCGGAGGGCTCTGCCGGGCTCTGTCCCCGCAGGGACCGGCCGCAAGCCCTGGCACAGAGCCGGAGCTGCCTGCTGCTGGAGCACAGAGCCCTGGAGAGCCCCCGTTCAGCGGAGGGGTGGCCGCTCGCCCCAAGGTTAACTCTGTGCTGCTCTCTCCGCAGGGGACCAGCAGTACTCGGTGCCTCCCCCGGTGTACGGCTGTCACACGCCGACCGACAGCTGCACGGGCAGCCAGGCGCTGCTCCTCCGGACGCCCTACAACAGGTACCTCGGCAGCTTTGCCTGCCCTCCGTGTGCGCGGGTTGTGTCCGGGTTGCTCTCTCCCCCGCATGCCGTTCGAACAGCTTTTCCCTTATGCAAGGAAACACATGTATTCTTTCCCTTCTCAAAAAAAAAAACCCAAAGAAAATACCAACAAAAAACCCAAAACCAACCAACCAACCAAAAAAAACCCCAAAAAAACCACCAAAAACCAAACCCAAAAAATGAAGATTCACACGTAAAAACCAAACCACACCAAAGCAAAACAGCCCAAACCCTCAAACAAATGAACAAGCAAAAAGCCAACAAAAAAAGAGAAACCAAAAAAAAAAAAAAAAAAACCAAAAAAACCCAAACCAAACCAAAACCAAACAGAAGTACATCCCTAAACCCCCACAAAACGAAAAAAAGCTGCCGCGCCTTCCGTCGCGGGCCCCGCTGTGTCTCGCAGGTTTCCCGGGCTGCGCTCCGCTCCGCGGAGCATCCCGGCGGGGCCGCGCTCCCGCAGCAGGTGCCGGCCGCCTCCGGGAAACGGGAGCCGGGCTCCCGCACTCCCTGAGCCTGTCCCGTAGCCCGCCGGTGCAGTGAATTTGGGGTTTGCCCTTCTCCGCAGCGCGGGGAAGCGCTTGGGGCAGCCGGCTGAGCCCTGGCTCCAGGAGTCCCCGCAGCCCTGGAGCTCTCGCCCGGGGCCGGGAAGGTGTGGGAGTGCTGGCTGGTGAGCAGCAGCCACGGGCAGAGCGTGGTACAGGCAATTAAAACTCAGCTCCGTCCGAGGGCTTCGTCCTGCAGGCCCAGAGCCATTCCGATGGCTCCCAGGAGTGAGGGGAGCTGGTCTGCAGGGAGGTTATTTACTGAAATCGGGGCAGTAAACCTATCGGATTTCCTTGCTGCGAGAAAGGTGCGTCTGGAACTCTGCTGCGAGCAACGAGATCTCTCTGCCAGCAGACGGGCCCGTGGCAAGCGCGGCTTCCCGGTTGGTTTTTGTTTTTTCGGTCTGACATGGGGGCTGGGCGTTGGAGTTTTACAACGTGTTTAGCGAGTGAAAGAAGTTCCCCAAAATTTATTCCTCAACTTTTTGTGAACCTGGAGCCAGTCCCGTATCTTGGAGTTGCTAAGTTACTCTCGCACACAAAACAATGTTCCTCTGCGAAGGAAGCCGCGAGCGGCTCCTCTTGTAGGCCGGTTATATCATCTCAGATTAATCGACACTGGACGTGAGACAACAAAATTCTGTCACTTCCAGAAGTCACTTCGCTAATGAACGTGAGTTGACGTCAAGGGAAGGAGGGAATGAGGTAATGAAGGAAGGAAAGAAGCCTATCCAGAGAGATTAGCTTGCAGAATAATTGGCGGGGCGAACTCCTGCGCTGAAGTGACAGAGATTGCTCGCCGCGCAGGGAAATCTATAAATATGGTTTGGAGGAGGCTTGGGGAGGGCAGCTCCGAGCGGGCAGCCGCCTTCCCCAGTCCCCCCGGGCCCCGGGGCTCGCCCTCGCCCCGCTCCTGGAAGCGGCAGCGCCTGCAGGTGTGAATCCGATAGGAGAATGCTGATAGCGTCGAGAGCTCTCTGTTCCATGTGCCTGCCCTGCGGCAGGGCTGAGCACAGAGGTGCCTCCCTAAGGCGGCCACCACCCGGCCGGGCGGGCAGCGCTGCGCCACGGGAACCCTTTCCTCCCGACCTCAGCCTTGATCCTGCCCTGCTCGCTGGGAGGTTCACGGCTTTCTCCAGTAAGATAAGGCTGTAAGCCTTTAAACCTCTCAGGAGCCAATGCTGGTGTGCGGGGGTGTAAAGGAGGCAGCGCTTGCTGCACGTCGAGGGCAGCCCCAGCTGTGCAATCCTGCTCCCGCAGCGAGGCCCGCACAGGTGGCTGAGCTCGGCGTGGCCTCTCCCTTATTGAACGCGTTCAAAGCCGCCTGGAAAATGTGGCCGGGAAAGCGGACGAGCCGCTGCGATACAGAAACGGGCGGGACTCCTTTCCCACCTCGCCAACGCCCTGAAAACGACCGCACTGCCCTTAACCTTTTATCTTGATTTGGCAGAATCGTGATATTTTTAGGTTTTTTTTTTTCAAGACCGTATTTATCCCGCACCTCCTTCTTGAAGATTTCTTTTGCTTTTCGCAGTTCAGGTCAAGTTCGACAGCTCTGCTCTGTCAAGCGATTGCTCGGTCGCGGCATCCGAGCTCCGGGGCCGGCTCCCAGGGGATGGCGCTCAGCTCCGGAATGGGGGTTCGTCAGTCCCCGCACTGCCTGGGGACAACAGGCGCTGCCGTTCGCCTTCAGCAGTGGAGGGGGGGGATGTAGCGGAGAAGACGAGGTGGGGAACGGGAGGGGGTGTTGCCTCTGCCGGTGTTTCCCTGCGCCGCCTCCTCTCGGCGTCTCCCGGTACGCCCGAGCAGCGCTGGTTTGCGGTCCCTCGACCACTCACCCCAGCCAGGGCTGCGGGTCCGCTCCGCCTTGCAGCGCCTCGCACGGACGGCCATCCCAATTTTGGGTCCAGCAGTACCCGAGGGGTGATGCCTCGGCGGGCGGAGGTGGAGGGAGAGAGCAGAGGGAGAGGATGCAGAGGGAGTCACCTCCACCTGATGCTCTCGCTTCCCCCTCGTCGCCATGCCTCCAGCTGGGTGAGAGCGACCCTTGCGGCCCCCGCTCTCCTCGGAGCGCTGCCCCAGCCCGCTCCGGGCAGGGGCGCAGGAGGGCGTGGGCAGGAGGGTCCAGCCCGTCTGCGCTGCGGAGACGCTCGGGGCTCGAGCGCCTCGCCCTCTAACCCGTACCGCGGCAAAGTCGGGAGGAAAGAAATGGTTGAACGATCGTAATTCTTAGGCTGGAAGCAAAACTGTCTCTAGGATCTCTCGCCCCGGCCGCTACTTGCTCTCTGTTCACGGCCCGGCCCGCCAGGGGCTGTGGCTGGCAGGCGGGCGCGGGTGGCAAACCCGCGCAGATCGCAAGCACGGCTTTGTGGGTCCATGAAAACGGCCATGTGAACTTTTCTACCTCGCGCTGTTTAATGTAGTAAACATGCTCGATGTTGAAAATTTACTGTGAGTCACACTTGCAAAGACTTTAAAAGTGGAGGAGTCCGGGTTCAGATTATAGCTCTTTCTGTGCAGAGGTCAAGAACTCGGTAATACTGCAATGCAGGCCAAAACAAACTCTATATGATCTACTACTGGTTTCCTTTTAAGTTCCCTTTTTGCTCAGCGTTGACTTCCTTTTATTCCACTCCAACTTACATTAATCCCCGTTGTAGAAATGTTTCCCCCCCCTTCCTCTCGTTTCTCTTTAAAAGCATCTTTGTAATGAAAATAAGTTATTTTTAGTGTCTTCTTTGTGGCCGCTCGAAGGGCCAAGGATTCAGATTGGAATCAGCGCAGGCAAATCCCTGGAGACCTCGCTTTCCTCCTCCTCATTCAAACCCCATCCAAAGCTGAGATTTTGAGCGGAGCTCTCTTGGTTCCATGAGATCATCTCACGGTACCGTCAACAATAAACCACGGCGAGGCGTAAATGGCGATAGGACATCCCGTTCTCTGTCACATGTCAGACCTGAGATGTTCAATCCGAGCCACTGCCCGGTGGCCCCCGGGCATCTCCGGCCTTAGGGGCACGAAGCCCGGCGGTGCCCACCTGCATCCCGCCCAGGGCCCATTTAGCCAAAGCTGAATTCCGGCGTTTTGGGGATGAGAACCTCGCAGCTCCGTGGCTCAGCAGAGAAATATCTCCCCTGGGCCGCCGCCGGCGGCAGAGGTGGCTCAGACCCCCCCGCAGACCGTGGGTGCGGGTGCCGCTCCGTGGGCACCCCGGGGCCCGGGTGCGCCTCACCCGGGCCGAGCCGAGTCCGGAGCGCGGCCCGGCTCGGTTCCGGCGCCTCCCGGGCTGGCGTGGGGTCCGGGCCGAGCCGGGCACCTGCTCCCCCCGCACTCAGCGGGATGACAAGGAAGATGAGGGCTGAGGGTCTCTCCCAGCTCGGGAGGCACCGAACGGGGCGGACAGAGCGGGGTTCAGCGGGGTTCAAGCTCTGCTCCCGGCGCTTCCCACGACGCCCAGTCTGCCCGCAGCCGCTCCGGGCTCCCCTCGGAGGCTGGAGCCAGCCCGGGCTCCGCCGGGGAGCCGCGGGCGGCGGTGCAGAGCCGGGAGCGGGGTGCGGGGAGCGCGTTTGGCCGGGCGGGCACCGGGAGAGCGGCGGCGGCGGCGGCGGCGGGGCGCGGGCACCTTGCGGCTCCCGGGGCGCCTGTTCTCGGACACCGTCACCCAAGGGCGGCTCGGAATACAGTGGCTGCGAGTGTGACAAGATGAATAAGTGCGTTGCTTTATGAAAAAGCAAAGGAGGGGGGAAAAAAGTGGATATTGTGGGGGAGGCTCTTATAAATGAACTGTCAAGGGAAAGAAAGTTAAAGGGAACTCTCCTGCTGTAAATGCATCGGGCGGGCACTTCTAATAAAAATCAGAGTCCTGGAGGAATTAATTACAGCAGCATTACAGGAAGAATTCGTGGAATTGCAAAACGTAGTTGGCACAGACCAGCACGGACTGCTATTGCAAATGGGGAAACTGCAGGAGAGTTTAACAATTCCTGAGCTGATATGCAGGACATTGTAGTAGCATAATAGCACTTCAGACACACTAATGAATAATAGCGTCCAGTGATACTGACAAATGATATTACGCATACTTCGAGATTGAAGTCACTTAATATGTTTTTATATGCAAAAGCTTCCCACTGGATTCTGGCTTTTTTCGGTCGCTAAAAAAGTAAAGCGAAGTAAAAAAAAAAACCCACAAAAAATAATAAAAAACCAAAACAACGAAAAAATGCCGTCTCCTAATAACAAAATGATATAAATCCACCGCGTAAATTCAGCGAATTTAGGTGTAATTAATCAGCGGGGAGACTTGCGTTTATTGTGAGCGGCGGTGCCCGGCATCAATCACCCCGCCTGCCGGAGGGGCCGGGGGCTCGCCCCGCGCCCCCCGCCCGCCGGGAGCTGCGAGCCCGGCCCGGGGGAGCCTGCCCGGCCCGGGGCTCCTCCTCGGCCCCGCGGGAGCTGTCGTGCCGGGAGAGGGCTGCCGGGGCTCCGTGCCCGGCTGCCGGCGCCCCGAGCGGAGCGGGGCAAGCCGCGGCTGCCCGCGGTGTGTACCGGCGGGGAGAGCGCCTGCCGCAGCCGTGAGCTCCGCTTATCGCCCCGCCACTCCATTTTTCTCCTGCCTGTCAAGCCCCTCTGTGTAGCAGCATCCATCACGAGTCATGATAGCTGTTTCGCTCCGTTACCCACGTGGTCCCTCACACTCCTGGTTAAAACAGTTAACAGGTTTGACTTTTTAAAACAAATATTCCTTTGCGTCACCCCGCCGCGCTGCTTATATTCGTTTCGTTCATTTCAACGTATCAATATCGGATATTGTTTTTCGGGAAGGAAAAAGCTTTGTTTCTTTTTCCAGCTCTTTACAACTCGTCAGGCTTGCAGATTCAAAGTGTCTTTTCGACCCACAGGTTTCCTTTTATTTTATTTCCTTTTATTTTTTAAAATTCGTAATGCATCGAAAAAATGGATTATATAAAATAAATTCACTTTCTACTGTTATATATTTAAAACAAATAACAAAGAAATCGTTGACTTTCTGATATTTTTGGTTTTTATTTGATAGCTGCAATTTTAGTCCTAACCCTACATCTTTTCACAACAGTGACAATTTATATCAGATGACCTCACAGCTTGAATGCATGACATGGAACCAAATGAACTTGGGATCCACACTGAAAGGGTAAGGAGCTTTGTTCTCTTCTAACCTGCTGCCCTAGTGAGGCTGCATTACTGAGCTAACTTTATCTTGGATTTTTGAATCCGGTCACTTGCACGAAAAAAAAAATGCTGTCCGGTCCTGAGAGCGGCTCATCACCTGGCTGCAGCTCGCCGTGTTTCTGGCGATCCTTGCCGCAGCTGGGTGCCAGCGCTGGGTGTGTCGGCGCTCCGGTGGCACCGGGCGGGGCAGGGCAGGGCAGGGCTGTGCCCGCTCCCGGTGCCCGGGCCCCTCCCGCGGGGGCAGCCGCGGCCGCTTCGCCCCTTCCTACCATCCCTCTTCCCTTTCCCTGCCTTCGCCAGGCCCTGCGTCCTGTGTCCCGGCTCGGCCGCCTCCCGGCTTCCTTCCTCCCGGCCATTGTCGCCCTCCCACCTGCCGGGAAGAGGCTCCGGCCCGCCTCCCCCGCGGGCTTCCTGCGGCCGCCCGGGCAGGAAGGCTCCGAGGCGCCGCGGGGCCCCGCCGGGGTGGCGGCCGCTGCAGGGCGGGCAGCGCTCCGGGGCCGCCGCCGGCACCTCCGCACCCTCCGTGCCCGCTGCCTCCTCCGGGTCTGCAGGGCTGGGCATGCCCGCTGCACCCGGGCAGGAGCGGGGTATCCGGGGCTGGGGATGCCCGCTGCACCCGGGCAGGAGCGGGGTGTCCGGGGCTGGGCATGCCCGCTGCACCCGGGCAGGAGCGGGGTATCCGGGGCTGGGCATGCCCGCTGCACCCGGGCAGGAGCGGGGTATCCGGGGCTGGGGATGCCCGCTCTACCCGGGGCAGGAGCGGGGTGTCCAGGGCTGGGGATGCTCGCTGCACCCGGGGCAGGAGCGGGGTGTCTGGGGCTGGGGATGCTCGCTGCTCCCGGGGCAGGAGTGGGGTGTCCAGGGCTGGGGATGCCCGCTGCACCCGGGGCAGGAGCGGGGTGTCTGGGGCTGGGGATGCCCGCTGCTCCCGGGGCAGGAGTGGGGTGTCCAGGGCTGGGGATGCCCGCTGCACCCGGGGCAGGAGCGGGGTGTCTGGGGCTGGGGATGCTCGCTGCTCCCGGGGCAGGAGTGGGGTATCCAGGGCTGGGGATGCCCGCTGCACCCGGGGCAGGAGCGGGGTGTCTGGGGCTGGGGATGCTCGCTGCTCCCGGGGCAGGAGTGGGGTATCCAGGGCTGGGGATGCCCGCTGCACCCGGGGCAGGAGCGGGGTGTCTGGGGCTGGGGATGCTCGCTGCTCCCGGGGCAGGAGTGGGGTATCCAGGGCTGGGGATGCCCGCTGCACCCGGGGCAGGAGTGGGGCATCCAGGGCTGGAGCGCTGCCGCATCCTCGCCCCGGTGCATTCGCGGTGGCTGCCGTGAGTGGCAGAGCCACCTTTTGATCTTAGCCAAGGGAAAGCCACTCTGCTCAGAGCAGATAATTCACTGCTCTGGGGAGATAACTGGCTCTGAGAACTCTCCCACTGAAGGCAGGTATTGCCAGCCTTGGGATGTTGTCAGTGTCCAAGTGTGTGCAGTCTCGAGGGAACAGCTGATAAAAGCCTGCACAGATCTCTGCTTTCATGCAGTTGTCCATAGATGTGAAAATCTTGTTCAAGATGGACTTTGTGTACACTGCTGTACTGCGATAAAGGAAAAAAAAATATTATGGGTCTCCTTGTAGCTCATAAACCAATGGTGTTTGAAGGTTAGAGGGAGTAGTGTAGTAAACTATCTGTATTGAAATGAACAAGGGAGCTGAGCCTGAGGAAATCCATCAAGGAGGTTTTTTTTTGGTCAGAGAAGAGCCCAAAATCCTACAGTTGTGTACAGGTCACTGTCTTTGCTGCCTATCCCCTCTTTTTAAAGGCTATTTCCTACTTTTCTTTCATAAGTCTTTTTGATTTCCTCTTGAAACTGTACCCCTTAAAGATCAGTCATCGCAATATTAGACACTGTTTTGTCTCTTCTGAAGAAAATATCCTGCAAAATGGAGAAACACATCAACCTTGACTGAGGTCCAAGTTATTAAAGCAAGGAAGAGGTTATTCTTTGGGAACTCAGTGGAAAAAAAAAAAAAAGTCACAATAGAAATATTAAAGGAGTACTGAACAAAATAAATGGCTTCTTACTTGTCCAGGAGTCAGACTGTTAGCAGTGTAAAGTATGTGACCTAGGATGCATGAAAAGGGGGAAAGAATCAAGATGAATGATCTATGGTAAAACAAAGCTGAAAGTTTTGGTATAGGCCAAGATTGTAGAATCTGTGGAAAATCAGTGCTAGACATAGCCTCATCACTGGTAATATGAGCCAAAATAGTTATCTGTCTTTTCTGGCTGAGAGTTACAATACACAGTACCTCCAATCTCAGTTGCCATGAACATAAGGTATTCTTCCCAAGATTTACATCTTTAAAATATATGAACTGTTCATAAGTGATTCCCAGGCGTTTAGTGTTTCAGATGCTTTTCTCAATCTCGTAGTTGTAATTTAAGAATTTTGGAGTCAATCTTCCTGTTGAAATATGGAGCTTCTAGATTCTGTCCAACGATGACAGTCCTGTTTAGCTCCTTGCCTTCAGTTCTCCCCAGCACTTCTTTCTGGCTTCAGTCAGACTTTTGCACATTCTAAGAAGGAAGAAAATGTTGCCAGTAAGTTCTGCAAATAGTTAGAGAACTCTGCAGTTATATAAAGCTTATGGGTCACACACTTTATGCTTGACAGCAGACCAGGTCAGTAGCTTGCTTTTCTGGGTTCCTGTTCAGCATAAGTTTAACAGGCTGAAATGAAGCTTTTGCAGAGCAGTTCAGGCAGAGTTAGTTGGCAGTTTCTGTGCTGAAGTTGTCTAGCAGTTCCTCTGAGAGCATCCTGGTTCTAGCTCTCGTAAAGAGTCAATATTTGAGTGATCAGCTCCAGAATCCCCTCAACCCAGATTAAAAGTTTGAAATTGGGCAAAGAATACTGTCAGGTAGCCAAAGCTGTGTCCTTTTCAGCCACTGTGAAACTCATTCCCATTGGGTTGCAAGCTTATGAACTTGTGTGGCAGCAGCAGCAGCAGCAGGAGCCTGGCATCTGAACTCTTGAGTGATTTTATCTGCTCAGAGCCTGCTTCAGCCTGTGGCTTTAAGGCCATGGAAGACTATTTTTCCTGAATGCTTTTTCATTCATGGATATTTTAATATTGCATGTTGGAACTGAGAGCAAGAAGTTTCTAGGTATCAGTGGAGTTTGGCCTGGGTGCTTTCAGTAGGGGTAAGCATCAGGAGCTCATGGAAGGCACAGCCTGAGAGGAAGGCAGAGGTGGGCAGTAAGAGCTGTGGGACAGAGATCCTGGCCAGCATTGCTGGATGGTGGAGAGACACATCTGAAGTGAGCTGAGATGTTGTCTTCTGCCAGAGTACAGCACCGTGACAGACTGGCAGGGGAAGGGGACAGTGGTGCCAAAAGGGAAGCAGATAGAAAAGGCTGCAGCCATGAGTTCTGAGGTTTTCTACTAGAAAAGTAGATGTCTGACAGCCCAAGATGACCTTCCCTCTGCCTTGAGCTGCCCCTCGAGAAGAAGACAACCCACCACTGCTACCATACAGTGCAAGTGACTTGAATCTGCATTTTAGATTTTCACTTGGGTCCTGAATTCCAAATTGATTGTGCTCTGATTGAGCTCAAGTTCTTACAACTCACGTGAGGGAAGAGGAGTGCTTTGTGAGCTTGTGTGTGTTAATTGTGTTTCTTGTTTGTCCAGGCATCCCTCTGTCACCTTCTGAACTCTGGGTGGACCAGAGGGAGGGCTGGCTTGTCTGCAAGCTGTCTCACAAACTGGCAGCTTCTAGAATCTGAAAGGAAAGCTGCGTTGTTAAGGCAGTGAACCTCACTGTGGGACTGGATTTTATCTCCTCAGGCTGTTTGCTGATGATTTGTTCCTCGTTTGTGGTATTTTGTTTGGAGCTGCTGGGATCAGATTTATTCTACTGCAGGAAAGTCTGTGGGTCCCAGACATCTCAAAATTAATGTTCTGCATTAGTGGACACTTTTACCATTGGTTTCTCCTTCATATTTTTGTGTTGCTTTTTAATTTGTCCAATATGAAAAGCACTGCTTCCTTCCACAGCAGTTCTAGAGGAAGATCTCAGGGCCATAAACCCCTCCTTTATATTTTGATGAGTTAAGTGTAAAAGTGACATAGAAATAACTGATGCCAAGCAGGAAGTGATACAGCATGGAAGACAAGAATTGTAACTACATTCTCAACAGCAAGACTCAATGTAATTTTCTCTTCAGCTGCTTGAGTGAAAAGCTTAGATCCATATTTCTAACAATCATCTGAAATCAGGCATAGAACCAGACAACATTTTGGTTTTCCTCTTTTGGTTTTGCTTGGTTGTTAAGCACTCAGCATGTTCCATGGAAATTGGTATTTATTGCTGTTTTCTCAGGCTCACTGTAAGGAATATTAGGTATAATCTCTGTAGAACACTATTAAAACCACATCTTAAGCAAGGCAGGGAAAACCTTTCTTGTTTAGGAGTGGTTTGTAAAGGCTTTTCTGTTTAGCTTTGGTGGTATTAACTAGTAAAATTTGGAGGTGTGAGACTTGGGGTTCAGTTCTGCAATCAAGTTGAGCTGGAAATGGGCAATAACCTCCAGTCTCTAATATGGAATTTACCCTTTCCCACAGGTCTTGTTCTGAAGGGAAGGGTTTGGTGAAATCCTGATTCCACTCAGGTCTATGGTAAAAAATCCCAAACCAAAGAAAGACTAGTGAAGTCAGAAACATAAAGATCCCCTGAAAATTTAGAGCCTTTCATTAGGCAGCTGATTCTCCCATTGAGGATGGCAGAAGGTCTCAAATCTGTGAAATTGCATTTTTTAATATTCCTTGGCCTTGGAAAGGGCAGATAAAAATGCAGCATAGTATGAGACAAAAGCCAGGCAGAAACAGGATCTTCTATATAACTAATCAGGATCTTTTTCTGTCTCCATACATATTTTTCCCAGGGTGCTAGGATGGTAAATATTTTAGCAGAGGGAATTAACTCTACTTCTCTTCCTTTATGTTCTGTTATCAACGGGACTAGCCCACACCCTCACTTTGCCTCATTTTTGGCTCTGTTTCTAAACCCTAAAATTCCTGTTCCTGCAGTGAAACACAATTAAATTGAAGCTTAATGTGGTGCCTGTTTTATGTAATCTTGCTTTCTGGCTTTTTTTATTCTTCCAAGTTTGAATCTCATGAATCAATGTGTATTCAAGTTTCATCTGAAATTTTCTTGCTCTCCTCAGTGTGTCCTAAAGCTTCCCTTTTTTGGCTTATGAAATAATAATAAAAAGCTTAACTCTTCAGATTAAGTTGTAGCTGCTTTATACATTAGACAGGCAATTTTAGTTTTACAAAGTAAAAATGGTGTGAGAGAGAAATTGCAGCTTGATTATTTTTTTGAAATATTCAGATTAGAATGTCATCTTTTATGAGCTTTTTTTTATAACCACTTAGATTGATACAACTCTCTAAAGCTGCTCTGTTTTTCATCACACATTCTCATCTGTAAACCCTTCATTTTTATTAATCTCTGTACAATCTGTACAACTCCGAGATTAATCATTTTAAAAGAGCTACTCTGCAAGTGTTAAGGATTTGCTGTGCTAATGGTAAATGCAAGTGCTTCTAAATACTCCACAGCACAGAGCTCTTCCTTTGTAAGTATCAGCCTTTGTTTCCCAGTTATCTAGAATTACATTTTATGGCTGTGTTTCCAGCTCTGGCTGTCTAGATCCAAAGAACAAAATACACTGAGTCCTTTTTTCACCAACTAACCCAAACTCTAAATATTTACAGTCCATTTCTGGCTTTGAGCAGTTCTGATTGAAGTTAAAGGGAGTTGTGTATTCACAAATAATGGCAGAGCTGGACTGTGAGGCCAAATCTTTCAGTCCTTGCTCAAACAAAGATTTGTGTTGGATCCTGGCAGGGCAGTTTGGCTGCATCTGGTCCTGCTTAGTTTTGAGTCCTTTTAGGACCTGTGGAGGGATCAGTCCACTGTCTCTCCTTGATGTGACTCTGGGCCTTAGTGGGGATTTTTTTTTTTAATTTTTCTTTTTTTTTCCTTTGTTTAATTCATCTGAGCTTATAAGGCATTGTCTCTTTGCCCACTTTAACACAGAGTACCTGACTAGAAAAGATGGAAGTTAAGGACTGTGCTACCCTCTGGAGATTTCCATTTAGTTAATGTACTGCAGGTATAAATTCACCAGCCACTTGTATTCCTCGTGTATGTGGCATTGCATTATCTCTTGCATGCAATAAAGCAGGTGTTTGAGTTTAATAATGGATCTAGATTTGTATCTGTTCTTCTATCCCTGCCTTTATTGTAGTATATAAACTGCAGCCGTATGAAACAAGCCAACTGTGCCCAGTGTACACTTTGTGGCATAAATCATGGCTAAAGCATGGACTACAGAGGCTGGAAGGGAAAGAACTCTATTTCCCCATGAGGATGCAGAGTGAAGGCTGAGCTTCAAGAGAGCAGCAGTGCAGGGACAGTTTGGGAAAGCTCCTCCTTCAGTGCTCCAGTTTCCCACTGACTGGAAGGAATATCCACCTGTTAATTTCTACCTCCCCAAAGGTCAGATTATTCCACAGCACTCCATAATGAATCAACAGTGTTTTAACCAAGAAATCTCTCATGATCCATTTTGCTGTCAGCAGCTATATGGCCATGCTGAGTACCAGCCAATGCTGATGGAAATGTGCCCAATGTAAAATGGGAAATAGGGCTCCTGGTTATTAAAGCATCTCTCCTAGGGAGCTGGTTAAGGACTTAGTGTATTATGGGTCAAGGGGCTCAGAAAGCAGGTTTTAATCTTCATGGATTCTTGTATGTGCAGTTATTGTGAGGTATAACTAGAAATGAGGGGAGGAAATATGTAAAAGGCTGGTTGTTGAGGAGGGCTTCCCAACTGTGCAATAAAAACTGAGATGGAGATCACCTGGAGGATGCCTCTCATTCATGGAGCCATTCCTTAGGGCACAGACAGGGTCTTGGTTCTGCCTCTTATTCCTGGGAGGAATTATTTCAGAACAGTATTTCAGAACTCCTTACAAAAGAGGTTATCACTGAAAAATGAAAACCATGAGAATTTGAAGGGAAAGTGGGGCTGTGTTTTATGGTATAGATTTTATTACATATTCCTGCTTCTTCTTACCAAATTTCTGTCCTGGGAATTCTTATCAGCCTTTGTGTCTGTTGTTTATTTGGTGTTTAAGGTTGTTAGGACAGGCGTGAAGGGGAGGTTACACTCAGGGTGACCAGTGCTGAAGTTCACATTTACCCTTGATTTACTGCTGTGCTGCAGGTCAGCAACAGCTTCTGCTGCAGAACTTCCTCCTTATCAATGGTGGTTCCCGTTCCATTCCATTCCATTCCATTCCATTCCATTCCATTCCATTCCATTCCATTCCATTCCAGCTTCAAAATGCTCTGTGGAATTTGTGATGAACTTGGGTATCACCACCCAACAACCACCCAACACCCCTCTCCCCAGCCTTTTTATTTTTTAAATTTTTTCTAAAAATTAAAAAAAAAATTTTTTTGATGTGTACAGACTTGCTGCCTTTAAACAGAGAGGAAAATTTGATGTTGGTGGGGAATCTGTGCTGATCAAATGGTGATAGCAAATGGTAATTTGTTACTTGAATTAGGCTCCAAAAGGCCACTTGTGGGCTCTGGGCAGAGAGGAGACCCCATTTATTTGGACATGGTGCATATCTACAGCAAAGTTTAATCCATTTAAATCAGCTAATGGTATCTTTTTTATCTGTTATTACATGTACTACATGTAATAATACTGTATTACTACCATACTATTACTACTATACTATTTTACTACTACTATTACTGTATTACTGTAATAATACTGTATTACTACGGAATAGAGATCCTTTCTTGTCACCCCCCCATAACTTATTTCATTATGATTACCTTAAAACTGAATTAAAATTGCAACAAGCAGAGCACACCTTCCCAAAAGACATGGCCTTTGGTTTGAACGGGCAGGTGGAGCCAGGATTTGAAGTTAGCACAGCAGAGCAGCGGAAGAGCTGAGCCCAGAGAACAGCTCTGCCAGGGAGCAGCCTGCCAGTCGTGCCAGTGGTGGGGCGGGCAGCCCACCCTGGGCAGGCAGAGCTGCTCTCAGGCACTGCTCCCCTCCTCTGCAGCCAGGCTCACAAACCCCTTGGACACGTCCTGCATTCCAGCTCCGCTGCCTGCTCCGCAAATCACTTAAGAGGTTTAAAACTTCCTTGTAATTCTACTCTGCACGTGAACTTTGAGTGAAGCGAAAGGAAGGACCAGTGAAATGAGAGTCTGGACCTCAGGGACCCTTTCAAATTGCTATTGCAAGCATTTGGCCAAGGCTGGGATAACATCCTACATATCCATCTTTGTCCCGTGTGCCCTGGGGTTTTGCTCTGGGCTTTCTAATTTCTGGTGCTGTACAAAACATGTACACTTGCCATTGCCAATGTGTACTTCTACAAGTGATTATGGAACGTACTCGTTCAAAAATTAAACCTAAAATGTATTTATGTGGTTCTGACATTAGGAGGGCTGCAAACAGGAGACACAGCAGTGTTCCAACATTCAGGACAGTAGAACATAGGATTTTGAAGAACATAATTAGACAAAACATATGGCTGTGGCCACCCCAAAACACACCTAAATTTGCAAATTCTTAAAATTATTGTGAAGATTTATACCTAGTAGGGATAGGCTGGTTTTTTTAAAATTTATTTTTTCCAATCTTATTTTTATAAAGGGTTAATCTGTAGTGCATCCTGCAAGCTGATACATGGGATAAATAGTTTAGATACTGATTTGTAATCTCTGTTTATGAGTACATGACTGCTATTCTTATAAATGTCATCACTTGCTTGGTAGTATCGGGTAATATCTGAGTCATGAGGTGCTGACAAAAATCCACTGCACTTAATGTGAAACTTGAGGCATTTTGCTCATTCCAAAAGATATTAGCAATAGCCAGCCCCACGTTTGACTGATAAATAATGTGAACATGTGCACATGACACTGTTGTGCTGCTATGTGAATTTTTGCCTCTTACCTAAAATCTTTGTGGAAATACATCAGAGCTCAAATCATGATAATTTCTTTTTTTTTTTTTTTCTTTTTTTCCCTGGATGCCTTAATGGATGCTATTAGATGTTTGTATGGAGTCAGTGCACTGTGCCAGTGGGAGCAGATCCATGAGAATGAAGGCAGAGCAGGTTTCCTCTGGTGAATTTCACTTGAACTTGGATATCATGGCTGTAAAAGCAAACTCTGCATGTGTTACCACTGACTTAAGGAAAGAAGCTTCTCACATGGAGCTGAGTACTGAAAAATATGTAATTTTTTGGTTATTCCCCTCTTTACTTACAGGCACACAGCGGGATATGAAAATGAGAACCACAGCACTCCCATGTTGTACAGCTGTGGGGCCCAGTACAGAATACACACCCACGGGGTCTTCAGAGGCATACAAGTGAGTATGGTGAGGCATTCTTCACAGGGAACAAAACTGCTGCATGTTTATAGTGTCCACTCACTACTTCACCGGTGTTTGTAAGCCCATCCTTGATTTGTGGCTTGCCCACGTTGTCAGGAGATGCTTTATGTAGAGTGTCCTGACCTCACTGAAACCATTGCACTCTAACATAAGATTTCTTTCTGTCACAGTCATTTAAAATTGCTCATATCTCCTTCTGAAATATGTCTGCAAGGCAATACTCCATTCTGTGCTTACTTACCTTTCTCAGGATGGTCCAAAATGAGTGATCCAGCTTCCAGCTCCAGTCACTCTGGCCATGTGGAACCTCTGTGGTTATATCTCATATAACCACATATCTAATCTGTATCTATAGGACGATATCTAATAACTGCATATATGAAAGTGTCAGATTACATTTTGCTTTTACGTGTTTCTGAAACTTTACTAATTCAAATGTATTTCCTTAAAACTAAATATGTGATTGTTTCCTAATAACTAAGTAATTAGTGAATATTTGGGAGGAACTGACCATTCATGGGAGTGCATTTCCTCCCTTTCTGAGTCAGTCATATCATTATTAAATACCCCTGTAAAAGATATGCCTTGTTAAAACTGATGGCAAAGTCATTACAGAGTATCTGTCTCTTCTGTGTTGTTCTGCGTTGTCAAGCTACATCTGTGTCTTTAGATAGCATCTTTTCTCCTTTTCCTCTTCTGTGGAGTTTAGCAAGTCATTATTCAGTGGCAAGCTCTCAGAAACAGGCTCCTGAGCTAGCTTTTGTTGGGTGAATAAAAGCAAATGGTCGACATTGTTTAAGGAAGTTAATTATCCCAGAAGGAGGAGATCATCTTTGATGGAACATTGTGACAGAGGCCAAAATGCATTAAGGCTGAACTATTCACCAGCTCCACCTAGACAGTTGTTTTTGTTTTGTTGTTAATCAGTTTGTGTTAATCCAAGACATCCATTTCCTTGTCCTTTAGCTTTATGTGAGTATTTTAAATTAAAAGGACAATACTCCTCTGGCTCATGCTCTTTCCTCTCACCCTGGTATAAACTTAAAACTATTTTCTGTGGCAATAGAAGGTGTGCCAGGATCGTGTGGTTATACATGAGGTCAGAATGGGCCATTCAGTCTGTCATACCAACACTGGTGAGAGAATTCACCGGGCAGAGCTCACTGTGCTTCACCTTCGGATAATTTTAACACTCTGCAAAGAGCCAGTCAAGGCACACCAAGGTCTCTGACGTAGAATGGAGCAAAATTTCCTGTTTCCACCATGATCTATCCAAGCATCTCTTTGTCCTGGGGAGGTGCTGAGTGACCTGAGCGTGTGAAGTCAGAGCTGAGGACACCCAGGTGGCCTCAGCAGGTCTCTGTCCTGCAGGACGTGCGGCGCGTGCCCGGCGTGGCTCCCACCATCGTGCGCTCGGCGAGCGAGACGAACGAGAAGCGTCCCTTCATGTGCGCCTACCCTGGCTGCAACAAGAGATACTTCAAGCTGTCCCACTTGCAGATGCACAGCAGAAAGCACACTGGTGGGTATCAATCAGGGCACAGCAGAGCGGGCAGGGCGGGTTTGAGGTGGCACAAGGGGCAGGAAATGCCCTGCCAGGCCAGGGAGCGCGAGAATCCGTCAGATGAGTGAGCACGTGCTCTGTCAGCTGGGCAACCACTCTTGTCACCTGGCAATCCCTCTTTTTGTCAGCTGGGCAACTCCTTTTTGTCACCTGGGCAACTCCTCTTTTTGTCACCTGGGCAACCCTTCTTTGTCACCTGGACAACCCCTCTTTTTGTCACCTGGCAATCCCTCTTTTTGTCACCTGGGCAACCCCTCTTGTCACCTGGCAACCCCTCTTTTTGTCACCTGGCAACCCCTCTTTTTGTCACCTGTGCAACCCTTCTTTGTCACCTGGCAATCCCTCTTTTTGTCACCTGGGCAACCCCTGTTTGTCACCTGGCAACCCCTCTTTGTCACCTGGCAACCCCTCTTTTTATCACCTGTGCAACCCTTCTTTGTCACCTGGCAACCCCTCTTTTTCACCTGGCAACCCCTCTTTTTGTCACCTGGGCAACCCTTCTTTGTCACCTGGCAACCCCTCTTTCTGTCACCTGGGCAACCCCTCTTGTCACCTGGCAACCCCTCTTTTTGTCACCTGGCAATCCCTCTTTTTGTCACCTGGGCAACCCCTGTTTGTCACCTGGCAACCCTTCTTTGTCACCTGGGAAACCCCTTTGTCACCTAGGCAGTCCCTCTTTGTCACCTGGCAATCCCCTCTTGGAGCTGCAGGCTCTCTGGATCTGGCTAAGACACACAGCAATCACCTCCTCTGGATCAATCAATCCTCTCTGGATCAATCACCTCCCTCCCTCTCCTACTGTTACAGGGCTATGAGTTGTTTTCTCTATTTTTTTTTTATTTCTTCCCCCCCTCACTTGGGACCATTGAATCTCACTCCAAATCTCATCTAATGTGAATTATGAAGGAGTTTCCTCTGCAAGAGGAACCGAGACATTCAGCACCCTCTGGCTCTCCTGTGTAAACCTGTTCTGGTTGGGGGTGTAGGCAGGGGTTGGCAAATAGGTTCCCTGCCATGGGATCTTTCCATGAAGGATTGAGCCTGAAGCCAGTCATTTGTAGGATAATGTCTGGATTCTCTCTGAGTTCAGGAAACAAGACCTCAAAATGTGGAAATCAAGTACTCTGCTGCACCTTGCCAAGAGTAGACAGAGTTATTTCCCCTCCTGGGAGATTGATGGTGTTGGATGTGTAAAATTATGACATATTTTTAGATATGTTCCTTCCTTATGGGTTTTTAATTTTTTTTAATTGGCTGTCATATTTTTATTTAGAAAGTTCTTTCTGGGCTTACCTAGAAGTCTGTGCATGTAATCTGTAAATATGGATGTTCAGTCAACCACTGATGTGATGGAAGACCAAAGGGATGAAAGAGAGAAGGAAGGCAGCCCATGCTGGGTGACCTAGAAGATAATCTAACTTCTCATGAAAGATAGTTGCAATCTTCTCCTTTTGGAGACCATTCAGTCAGTTAATTGTGAAAACTGTGAGAAATGCACACAAAGCACTTTTAATTAATGAATGGGCAAGTCAGAAAATATTGAGACAGCTGTCTTCAGAGCTGCTGAAATTAAAAATGTAAGATACTTTAGACTGTAAGTGCAAGCTCATCTTTAGAAGGGAAGGTCTACAGAAATGCTATTCTATTTTCTGTAAATAAATTGGAACCAAGAACATTTGGAAATCTTTTGAAGGCCACTAAATTCAGTATTTTTCTCCATTAGGCCTAAACAGTTCTGCATTTTTTTTTCTCATAATCACTATTTCCTTCATTCCTAAATTGATTTACTCTGTGTTTTAGCAGTCATTATTTGTTTGCTCTGGACCTGTATTTTATTCCACTTAGTTGCCTGGCTTACCCAGTGTTATTTCTGGATCAATCACAAGGACTTCAGATTACATATGTATGTTTTTTCCTTAGCTGGAGAAGATTTTTAGTATTATATATAATTTAGGCTTGTAAAGTCAGAAGACCCCAAAACACATAGGTGATAAGCCTGTGTCTATCCCCCAGAGAGGGGTCCCATTGTCTTTGGGGCCTCTCCTCTGGTTCATGCTGCAGTGGGACTGGGTAGAGGAAAATCACCTTTTTCCCCTGCAACACCTTTTCTGTACAGGTGGGCACAGATCCTTCTGCACACACATTTTGACATGCTGACAGCAAAAATTATTTCTTTCTCAAACCTTTGCAAGTTCCTTCCATAAGAGGCCAGCTTGTTTCCCAAAGCTTGTGTTTGCTGCTGCCAGCATTGCTCTGTAAGGTTTCCAGGCTGGTTGCAGCTGAAGAGAGGAAGCAAGGGATGCTGCACTGCTGGAATGAAAATTGCTGGGGCTGAGGAGTTCACATTTAGGATCAGAAAGGAGTTCTGTCCTCAGCCTGTTGAATGGGTACTGGACATTTCCTATTATTATGCTCTGGGAATTCTACTTACCAAATTCCCAGCTGCTGTAGGGGCTTTGAGTATGATGCTCTTCATTTCCTGTCTCCTCCTGTGGTCTGCCAGTCCTGATTTTGGGAGGGTTTGGTGAGGTGTGGGAGCATCTGGAAGGGATAACTTCCCAGTTACCATAGTTTCCTGGCTGCTGGACGTGTGGATGGTCTGGACTTGGTGGCCATGAAGGTTTTGCACTGCCATGCTCTTCAGGAGTCCTGGGCAGCCAAACCCACTGTTGTGATGCAGATCCATGTCCTTTGCAACTTGTTGTGTTTGTCTAACCCTGACTTGTTTCTCCTGCATGTCAAAAGGAAAATTTGGAACCAGTTTTCTCGAAAAATAATGTGGTTGTGTTTGTCACACCTCTCCTAATCAATCAATCAAACATAAAATTATTAATCTTCTGGATTAATAATAAAATTATTAAGCTTCTGGACTCACTTATGTGTTCGGGGCTCTTCCACCTTATGCTGTATTAGTGGTAGGTCAAAGGTTTTGGTCATTTTTTAAATGATGAACACATGATTTGAAAACAAGCTGTTACATATATATGATATTAAACCAACAGATTGTATCTTTGCAGGATATTGTTGGCTCTAGATTATATTTTTTATTTCTGTAATAGATACATACAAAGGACTGGCTCATTGGATCTTCCATCCTTCCATCCTTCTTTCCCAGTTGCAAAACCAAGCAAGGCCCTGAAACACAAAGTTGGATGCTGTAATCAGTTTTTACCAATGTTTCAAACAGCCTCAACTGAAAATATGTTAACACTTTGTACCCTCCGAGGCTGCTTATCTGTTCTAACAATGCCTTCATTGAAACATGTACAACCAAAAAAGCTTTTTTCTTATCTTGGTGTATTTTGCTGCAGCAGATAGGCCTCTGAAAGGAAATGCAGAAATACATCTAACTTTTCAACTTTGCAGCAAATAATGTGAGTTGTCATTCCGTGGCAGGCTTCAGGCACTTCCTTGCAGAAACAAATTGATGTCTAGACCTCCATAAATTTCACTTCTGGTGGAAGCATCAGCATTCTTGCCAGAGACCCTTTGGGTTCAGTGCCACTCATTGGGAAAACTGGATTTATCCTTTATTTTTTTAGGATAGAATCCAGTTTTTGTCCTAAAACTGGATTTATCCTAACACAAAACTGAACAGGTCTGCAGAGAGGAAACCCTCTGCCTGTTTGCCAGGGATGTTCTTTAGCCCAAATAGGCTCAGCTGCAGGTACGGTCTGCAATGGACTGTGAGACTCTGTAGATCAGGAAGATTGTCCTTTATGGTAGGGTGTCAAGCTGTATCCTTTCAGGCTGATATTTCTACAGCATAAAATAAAAAATGCTTAGGGATCTAAAATACAAGATTAATTTCAGAATAGTAATGACATGCCACAGCTGAGCTATGGTGTGAAGATGACAGAAATTGTTAACTGTAAAGGTTCCCTAGTAAATAAATAAACTCGTATTTTGTGTGAATTTGCTAAAGAAATTATATTAAATAAAAATATAGGATTAGCAAGGCAAAGCTGTGATAATGGGACTTGTTTGATTAAATGGGTACACTTATTTAAGAAAAGGGGTTTAAATTCATGAAGGATGTAGAGACCAGCCTTCAGATTCTCATTCCCACTTGCAGGCTCTGGTTTCAGAATCTGTTCTTGCCAGCAGCAGGCTTGTACTCTTGCAGAACTCCTTAATTAAAGCAATTACTGTGAATATTTTGTGCAACTGCTTCAGCACTAGCATTTTCTGTTTTCCCATGCACTTGAGCAAATGAATTTGCTCCAGAGAAAACATGCACACTTCCCTTAGTTTAAGATAACTGCTTTTGACAAAAATCTCTTTTATTAGAAACATTTATTGCAATATGTGCAAAGGCAGATTCACGCTTGTTTTACAATTCTTGACCTTTTATTTTAAAAATAATTTTCCTAAATATTCAAGGCATGCCATTCCCTCTACCCTCTCTCATCTTCATTATTTCATTGCGCCCTTTCTTGTGCATGTCTCTTTCAGCAGTGTAAGTGATCATGTCTCAGGCAGGAGGGATGGTGAAGCTCCATCTGCATCTCCTGTTTTGTTTTGGCCCTGTGTGTGTTCACACAAGGAGGTGACAGCATTACTGGATGTTTTCATACACAAAGAGACTTCAGCCTTTTACTGGAGAGGCTTTGGTAGGGCTGGGGAAATGAGGCACTCTCACTGTGGGAATTTCATGGAACAGAGCTTTTCTCATCTGGGATGTTTCTGTTGTCCTGTTCTGAGGAAATTTATGTGACAGTCAGCTTTGGCAACTGACACAGAAGATGTAGACAGAAAGAGAAATTAGGATTTCTGTCTAATGTTGTGCCTCTTTTTGTTTATTTGCTTTTTGTTTTCTTCCCTGTGTCATTGTATCCCTATGTAAACATTTTAGATTGCTTCCTTTAATATCTGCATAGGTTAAATCTGACTTTAATTTAACCAAGATAATTTTCCAAAGTATTTAAAGAAATACTTTCACGTGCATACCATCAGACCCTCTATGCTGTTTTATTCCAATGCCTCCTTAGCCATCTTCTAAGTTTATATTGCAATTAGCAGACAATCATCCTGTCGCTGCATTCTGCTCTGCTGACATTCCCCCTCTTAAATCTGCCAAAAGGCTGAATTCCTTGGAAGTAAGTGGTTTCTGAAAAGCAGGCACCCCCCAGGGAGTCCTTGTGGTCAAAGTGTATGGAACTATTTCAAACACCTGTGGCAACTTTAATCTCCTATGCTAATAAATTAAGCCTAGCAGACATAGAAATTGTCCACACCTAGGTTTGAGACTCAGTCCTCGGGGTGACTGTCACAGGAAGTCAGCTTGTTCTTGCAGATTTAGTTGCTTTTGTAAATTTTTTATTTTAGCTGCACCAGCATGAATTTTGGAACTCTCTCCTTAATATGCTGCTTGTTCTCTGTCAGCTGGGTCAAAAGGCATCTGCTTTAAACTAAACTGGCTTGCTTTGGTGTCTCAGAATACCAATGCAAGCAGAATACATTTCCTCACCACAGAATCAGACATGCAGACACCTGCAAAGGAGGGGAAAATGAAACGGAGAGAAACCAACCCCTCTGCCCACTCCAGCTGGTGTTTTCCTGTAGGAAAAGGTCCCACAGGATCTTTGGTTTGCATCTCAGCTTCCCACAGCAGGCAGAGCTGCTGCCTCTTGTTTGAGAGCAGGGGTTTAAATTGGTGAAGGACGTACAGAGCAGCCTTCAGATTCTCATTCCCACTTGCAGGCTCTGCTTTCAGAATCAGCCTCCTTTTCTCATCTATTCTTGTCAGCTTGTACTCTTTTTTCACTCTTACTCTCCAGACAAAGCCCAGCATCCTCCCAGCTCTGTGGTTCCATTCCTGCTCCTGCTGAGGCTCTGTGCTGTGCCACTGGAACCAGACTGTCTGTGGGCATAAATGTCATTTAATGGAATTGAGATTTATTAAGACATTTATTAAATGTAATAAATGTCTGAGGCTTCAGCAGGATTCCAGGGTTGTGCAAAGGGACCTTAGGTTAGGAGTAAGTCAGATCTGGAAGATCATGGATCTCCTCCTGTAACAGCATAAGGATTGTTTTGGCTGAACTTGCCCAAATTTCACCACCCCTGTGCTCTGCTGGCAGTGTTTCCCTCTTTCCTCACATTCCTCAGTTGCTGCATTTCTTTTTGCATGTTTATGTGCAGTCATTTGCACTGAAATCCATGTTCATTTGAGACACTGGCTTGTGGGGATTTCTTTTTGTAAAAAACTCAGGATCTTACTTTTCATCTCCGAGAAATCCCAGCCTGACGATCTCTGCTGAACTGCATGGGAGGAGGGGAAGAGTTTATATTTACATGAGACTTTGCAATAATTCATTTCTTTGCCTGTGGGAGCTGTGCAACTACATGAGAAATTCTATTTAATGGCATTTTATGGAAGAAATCTAATTAATGTTTTGGGAAGAATATGTCTTTTTCTGAGGTTGAATTTTTTGCTCAGTTTTGTCCTAATTAATGTGGTTAGAACTGTCACCTGTGTAGATGGAACCTATTTGGTTTTTGCTTTAAACCCAATTTAGTTCAAACTGTGAGTTGTTCCCCTGTATGAATAATGTGCTACAGAAACAGGTGCTACTGAAAGGGTTTAATGGGGTTTTTAGAGAAATATAAACCAAGACATTCCTGCTCTTTTCCAGCAGAAAAAACCCAAAAATTCACTCAACCAGAAATATTTTGCTTCTTTAACCGCTAATTTTCTTAGAGTGAGCAGATTCAGTGTCAGTGTCAATGCAGCAGAGCTTTGCCAGCCTTTCCAACAGAGCTGTGTGGCTTTGTGACAAATCAGTCCTGGTGTGCCACTGGACTGCTTCAGACTGCAGGGAAATCTTTCAGAGCAGCACATTTCATCTTCTGGTTCAGCTTGAGGTGCTCCCTCATTTTGTTGCATTTTCTAACAAACTCTCTTTCCTCTCCAGGTGAGAAACCTTATCAGTGTGATTTTAAAGACTGTGAACGAAGATTTTCTCGTTCAGACCAACTCAAAAGGCACCAAAGACGACACACAGGTTTGTGGACAGGACCTGCCTGTAATTAGAGTTCATCTGTATGCAGGAATTGTGATTCTGAAGTTATGCTCCTCAAATTTATATTTTTCTGGGGTTGTCTGCTCATGACACCAAATTCTTGAAATTAATTTTAGGAGAAGGCCATGGCTAGGTTTTTAACTGGCCTTATAGCACTACTGTGGCTGTTTTGGTGGCTTTTATATCCTGACACCATCTTTCAAACAAATTTCATAATGAAACTGTTTGCTCTATACCTTATGTTTAATATTAAGAATATATTGTGCTTAAAACGTAACAGTTCTGCAAGAAAAATTTGCCAATATGTAAAATTTCCCCAAGACCTATGCATCATGTGTAGATTAGTAGTGTGAAGTAAATTAAACCTATTGGGAGCCCATGAAAATAGATTTCTGCACCTTGATTTTTCATATGTCCCATTTGCTCCTGCAGGATACCCTCAGGGCCAAACCTCAGGGTCAGGATTAACAATGCTAATGCTACATTTTTTATTTAATAATGTGCAATGTTTATGCTACATTTTAATTTAATATAATTTGCAGATGATTTAAGTGGGGGTTTGTTTATGGTGGAGCTGTTCAGATGCTTCAGACCCAGGCACTGGCAGAGGAGGTTACAAAGGGTGGTGGCCTCATTAATGACTAACTTTCTGTAATGTGTAGGCACAGGGCTGGGAGGAGCAGTTACTGTAACAAAAAACCAAAAAAACCCCAGGCTTTTGAAACTTCAGAAATATCTGATTTCATCCACCCTTCTAAAAATGCTGGGACATAAGAATAGATTTTTTTTTTGGGTTTTTTTTGTCTCCTAGGTGTGAAGCCATTTCAGTGTAAAACCTGTCAGAGAAAGTTCTCCAGATCTGATCATCTGAAGACTCATACCAGGACTCATACAGGTAAAACAAGTGCGTAAACTTTTCTTCACATTTATATTTATTTTTTTTAATTTTAAGTCAATGTTGTTGTGAATTACATGGATAGAAAGTGTCTCAACCAGGATTTAAATATTCAAAACAGCAGAAAGAATTTCAGTGTGCTGACTTCATTGTGGCTGCTTTCCCCAAGTGTGATAGTCACTTTTCACAAAGCAATTTAGGTGATTTTAGAAACCATGCTTTCTTCCTTCGTGTTTAAAAAAATTTCAGCTTGGCAAAATAAATTTTGTCAGCTATTATGAATTGAGCATCACGGTCTCAGCCCACAAATGTCAAGTTGATCTACTGCCTTTACTGAAAGAGCCCTACAAGATAGAAATTTTAATTCTAGCTTTAGCCAAAGGTCTGTAATCTAAAGTATTCGTGCCTACTCATGCTTCTCCCCAGTGTCAGCTGAGCCTAATGCAGGATAGCACAGCAAAGCTCTGCTGCTGCTGCCTGTGCTGTAATCTCTCCAGCAGATAAAAGCAGTGCCTTTTGCAAACTCACACTGACAGACACTAAAGTAAAAGCTTACTCAAATATTCAAGGACCTTTTATATATTATTTTGTAGAAACTGTAGGATTTAATCTAAATACAGGGGGGGAAAAAGGAGGCCATTTTAGCCTACTCTGCTCTCACATAAATGTAAACACCATTAAGGAGCAACTGCAGCAAGCTAAAATTTTAGTTTTAGGTTTTAGAATTAGTCCTGCGTACTGACATATGCTGTTCCTTCTGCTGTGTATGCAGTGTTTTTACCAAGTAATTGTTTACCAAGCACTTTGGCATGTTGTTGGATGTCACGGCGTTTTCCATACTGGTGTTAACCTTTTAAATTCAGTCTCTGTACAGATGGACAAGGAGCCTGAAAATCTTTTTCTCTCTGCTAAGAATTCTTTTTTCTCTTCTGGACCATAAAAACACACATTTCAGACTTCCAAAAATAAAAGAGAAATTTTAATAAAGGAAATGATTCACCTGAGAGCAGTGGCATTTTCTGTGGCTCTGGCCAAATAAATGCTTCACCCAATGGCCATATCTACACTTGCAATCTGCAAATGGCAAAGGCTGTGCTCCTGGGCTGTCCCCATGGTCCTGCTGAGCTGCAGGGCCTGGGTCTCTGTGCATTCCCATGAAGAAAGATGTTTTCTTAACCAGCAAGAGGTAATGTTCTGGGAGAGACAAAATGGCAAGTGGTGGTAACACGCTGTCAAGCTGGGATGAACTACATTCCCCATCACATTTCACTGCTAGCTGATCTGTAATTCAGGACTTGCATGACTCCAGTCATCTTTTATAGCCCAGATTAGCTTCAGTGAAGAACTTGCTCTCTCTTGTGCTAGTGAAGATCCTTTCCCTGTCGCAGTGGCTCCCTGGACCTGAGCCCCACAATCCTTGCCGTGGGTTTGCTGCCTGCCACTGGCACAGCAGCTGGGCTGTGTTATGGAGCCACTCCTGACAAGGATTTTGGATGTGTCAGCTCCTGAGGGGGATGAGCACGAGTGGTGGGTGGGGATTTTCCATCCCCACTTTGCCCTGCAGCTTCACTCCTCTTTCTTTTTTCATAGCCCTTGAATTATGGGACAAAGCACCTAGCTCAAGTTAACTTGCTCCACGTTAAATCTTGAGGAATCAATGCAAATCCATGCAATTCTTTCCTAATTTTAGTCAACTACCAAACTGTTAGGATTCAGGGATTTTTTTCTTCACAAGCAATTTCGCTGTGACAGCAATCTTTGCTGTTGAAAGCAAAAAAAGAAAAAAAATCAAAGGAAGTTTTATCCATACATAGACACAATTAGCAATGGAACTGTGATCTCTGATCTCAGCACCATTTCCCCCCACTGTTTTATGCGCTCGTGGGAGATAGTTGCTGCTTTTGCCAGCATCTATGCTAAGTAGATAAAGTAGTTTTTAGGAATTCCCTCTCAACTTAAATACCTGACATGGGAGTTTTCAAACAGAAATACACATTTATGCAAATCTCCTTTTGTCTGAATTTGGAATAGGTTTTTGAAATGCCCAGAGTATGAGGTAAAAAAGAAGAGAAGATGCCTGGGTGAGGTTGTACCACTCCAGCGTGTCTGGAGTGTGTTAGAGAGGATGAGGTGTGTAGACAGCACTGAAGAGCCCAGCCCCAGAGCTGAACATGCTTTAAAATATTGCATTTATTTTAAGAAAAAAAAAAAAAGAAAAAAAAAAGAAAAGAAGAAGCATGAGTCACCGGGCACTGCTCTGAGCTAATGAAAGCATTCCATCAGCATTCCTGTGGCATCACAAACACAGCCTGAAATTCCACTTACACACTGCAGGAAATCAAGAGAGCAGGTTCAAACAATTAAAAAGTGGTGGCATTTCTTGTTAAATTAGAATGTGCTTTGCTTGAAGTTATTTGTAGTGAATATTATGCTCATGAAAATGTTAGAAAAATGCTATTTTGAGCATTTGACATCTCCCATAGATGTGAATCCACTTTATTTAGATAGCAGTGGAAATCTTTGAGTGTGGCTCAGCAGACTTCACGCTGAACCCTCTTGATTCTACCATATTCACTTACACTCACCAGTTTCAAAGAACTTCAGCCAAAACTCGTTGAATTAGCTGGAAAAAACTCCCCTTGACTGGAGGTCAAGCTCTAGAAAGTCCCTGACAGTTTCCACGGTGACTAACAGAGTGTCTGCACCACCGTCCGAGGTGTGACTGAAGCTTGTGCGGATGCCAGGGTGACTTTGAAACTTGGTCATTTGAGAGCTAAGAGCAGCGTAATCATGGCAGCACGGTGCTCAGCAAGGGCCTGTCCTCAGGAATGAACCACTGCAAAGTGTTCTACATCACCTGGAAAGGCTGTTGGTAAACATCAGCTGAGGCAGAGGTAGGGAGGCACGGAGCGCTGATGGGAGCAGGAGCTGGGGGCACTCCCACGCCCTCTCAGGACAGCCCAGGGTGCCTTTCCTCCTGACAGGGGCTCCTCACAGCCCCCCAGAAAGAAAACAAATAGCAGTGTCTCAGATGAGCTGTGTGCTCAGCTAATAACAGGGTGTTTTGTTAACAGGTGAAAAGCCTTTCAGTTGCCGGTGGCCCAGCTGTCAAAAAAAATTTGCCAGGTCTGATGAATTAGTTCGTCATCACAACATGCACCAGAGGAACATGACTAAACTGCAGTTGGCCCTTTAGACAGTTCAAACAAGTGAAAAAACCAGATGGGACATTATAAGCTACTGCAAACTTTCTCAGCCATCCTCGATCACCTCTGTCAGAGAGCTGCAGCTGCCTTCGCATCCTATCTGACACAAGTTAACTCAAACGTAGGATTCTGCTCAGCCTGCCCTTCCTTTTGGAGCTGCACAAGTTCCCAGGCAATAAGTTCAAGAGATTTTTACTTGTGGTTTTGTACAAAAGTAGGCAAGACCACCACAGTTTCAAGATTACTATAAACTGTGCTCAGCTTTCATGTCTGTCTCCAGCTTTTTTTGTGTTATTTTCACTTGAACTTTTCCAGGTACAAATTGCTGTACCTTTTTAATTCCTGCAGTGGGTAGGATGATTCCTCCCTGTTGAAGGTCAGCTCTGCACTTACATCATCCGTGCCTGTGCTGAGGCTCCTGAGTGCTAGTACAGCTTTCCTCACAAGATGAAGGAACAGTCACCTGAGATACTTCTGGTAACCTTTGTACTGCCAAAGGGCAGCCTTTTAGAGTTGGAAGCTCTGCTTTTGAAATTTCACAAGTCCAACCTTTTTTTAAAGGTTGTTTTTCTAGAGCAGCTAAAGCCAGATGAACCAGAGCCTCTCTGTACAAAAAATTAAGAATCTTACCATTAAGTTAACTTGTTTTTTAAAGAATTGCATAACTGAACCCTCAAAACCATTTTGTTTGTCAATTAGCTCTCTCCTTCTCTCTCTCTCTTTTTAATGTATTGGTTTAAATTTATTCTATCATGAGATGCATAGATCTCCTTTACACAAAACTAATTTCCATCATTGTAGACATTTGGGATTTGTTTACAATGTAAAGCCACACTGGTTATGTGGCTAGCAAGCTGTATAAACTTAAAACTGAACTTCTAATGGGGCTGGTCCACGATCTCCATTAACAGATTACTCTTAAGATAAGTAACTTAAAAAAGACTCTTTGTCAAGTATATGTGAAAAAGACATTATTAGTGTAAGGAAATATATTATTTCAGGGTTTTGGGAGGAGGGGTTTATTATTTACTTTTAATTGCTTGAAATTGTGTGTATATATATATATCTGATAATGTATTGCTCTTAGACATCTCCAACTAGAAAATGTATAAATATTAGAAGCATCACTGTTCTGATGTTGTTGCTGTTACAAACTATTGATAACACTAAGAATGTAACCTGCATTTTTCACTGAGCTTTCAATTAAAGCCCATTCAAAGAGAAACAAATGAGAGTCCAACAGATGTCTTGTTTCATGTCTGGTATTAAATTTCAAATGCCCTGTCCAATAGTATCCTTTTTTTTCTTCTTTTTTTGTATATAAAGGTACCACCAGCACTGATGACCACTAGTTAACCTGTCCAGGTCTTGACCACAATTTATCCATCTCACTTGGGAATCATACTGGCAGCAGAAAACAGTGTCAAGTTTCATATTGTGCTATAAAGCAGTTGCTTCAATCCTTCGTCTTCTTACCCAACCATTCCTTCTCTTTTGAGCCGTGAGATTTGTGTAAGAACTTTATAGAACAAGCAAAATCCCATTTATAAATAGCAGAACTGGCCTTCTGTAGAACTGGGCTGAAACCATAAGCACAGATAACTTCTTAGATTAGGATGTCATAGACTGACTTTTAAGTAAAAGTTAATTTAGAGCTGGGATGGCTTAAATCAGTTCAGCAGGTTGAAAAAGACAGTCTTTCATAGATGATGAAGTGTGAAAACCAAGATAAAGAAATATTACTGTTTCTTTGTCATACTGCCTACTTTTCTTTGGAAGTAAGTACAGCCTGCCTCAGCGCCCTTTGCCCTTGCAAAATATTTGTATCTCTTTAGCAAAAATCTTTAATGTATCTTGCCAAGCTTTTTTCTCTAATGTACACAATGGAGTTCTATGATGGGTTGAGCTTTCTCTCTTAAAGTGCAGCTGCATCGTCAAGAAAACTCAACAGTTAATTCTTCAAGTCCTCTTTTTCGCCTGGGTATTGCATCACTGTTAATTACTGTTGGGGTACTGTGACTCATTTGTATCAGTCAACTTTATCTTTTGCTGCCAAAAGACAGCATCTCTCTGGAGAAACTCATAACAAGTGTGGCAAACATCAAATATTTGGAGCGAGCGGTGTACATAAAACTGCACAGAATTAAAAAATAAAGCAACTCCTCCTGCTCTGTTGAAAGAAAAGCTCAGCTGCAATAACAATGTCCTGTGATTTACCCAGCAGTTCTCGGCAACTACAAAACAATCTGTTTTTCAGTCTGCACCCAAAATAGAGAGCTGCCTTGAGTGTTTATACTAAAAGCCAAAAAAAGAAAAATCAGCCTCCAGTTTTGCCTGCATCAGTCAAATATAAATAAAACTATCTTCTGTGAAATACAACCAAAACTCTATTGGAGCACAGGCCAGACTTCCAGTGACCTGTAAATAGCTACAGCCATGGTTTGCTGCTTGGGGAATCACATGCCGAATAATAATAGTAGATGGCTACAAAAAATGAAGCGTGGGTTGATGAGTGACAGAGCATGTCCTTTTGCTTGTGCTGTCACCACTTTCTCAGTGAAAGACTTACTGCTACTCTGCTCTTTGATGGTCATTATGCCCCCCAATCTGCCGAGCACGGAGAGGACAATGGTAAATGTTTACAAGATTGTTAAAATTTTTATTCCCAGTTATTTTAGGGTGTTTGTTAAGAGAGGCATTTCATGTCTCTGCCTTTCATTTCCGTGTTTTTGGGATCCTGTCAGCAAGGTAAGCCACCTTTTTGGAAGTGCTTTTTTGCATGAATTTCTGTCAAGCAGCCCTCTGATGCTGGCTCTTGCAGCCTGCAGTTCCTCTTTTTGGGACACACAAAGATTGATCAGGCCGAGTTTCTGTGAGCTTGACCTCCACATGAGAGATGAGGGGGCTGCACTCTATTATATCTTACAAGTATCCTCAGCTCTCTGGAAAAATTTCAATCCCACAACTAATTGAGCAAATCTTTTATGCCTCTGCCCTGTGTTGTTAAACTGAAAATGGTGACCGATGTTGTTTTGGCTGATGGTTAATGTCTCAGTGGGACTGGCACCCTCTTCCTGTCCCATGGCTTCTGTAGCCCCCCCAAATGGAGAATGTTCATTACATAGATAACACTTCTCCTTTTTCTTGGCACTTCCTGAGATACAATATGTTGAGTAGGAAAGGGAATGTCATCTCCTCCCTCTCTGATGGTGTCAACTTGAATTCAAGAGCTGACTTGGGTGAATATTTTTGAGGGAGGTGAATCCAGCAAAGCGTCTGTTTTAGGAAAGCACTAGAGTGATCCTGCCTGGGCTGTAGCCACAGGATGTGCTTCTGGTGCATGTCTTCATGGCTATGGACTGTGCTGGCCAAGCAGGAGGTTGCTTCAGTTAGGGAACCTGCCTGGAGCTAACCCATCCTTCAGACAGGTGATGGTTCCTGTAAGGGAAGGGGGGTGTGTAAAGAAGTAGCTCTTTCCTTCTCTTTCCTTCTCTTTCCTTCTCTTTCCTCCTCTTTCCTTCTCTTTTCTCCTCTTTCCTCCTCTTTCCTCCTCTTTCCTTCTCTTTCTGTGGTGGGTTAAGCAAGTTGCCCATTTCAGAAGCCACTCCAACCAGGCCTATCTGTTCCAGGATGTCAGTAGGATTCATTTCACTGCTCCAACAACCCACCTTGCAGCAGCTGGGAACAGTTCCTGGAGGTGCAGGTAGGTGCCTTCAACCAGTGTTTTTTCCTCCTCTCTGCTCCCCAGAAAAGGGAGTTTTCTGAGAAAAGCCTGTTGTGTGCAGCCTGGTTTTGTCACCCATAGGACCTGACAGCAAATCCAGCATGGTAAGCGAGCTGCTCCCTGCACTTTGTCTAAAAGCCCAAGAAAAAAAACTTTGGAGCAGGTCCTCAGGTCCCCAGGTCCTCCTGGCATGAGGTGCCACCCAAAGGCCACCAGCTGGCACAGGTGACACCAGCTGCCAGGGGACCTGGGAAGGTTCTGCTGCTCAGTCCTGCTTGAGCCCTGCTTGTAACTTCCCCCATAGGGAAAATCACTGAGTTTTTTCTCTCTTGGGGATGACCCTCATTCCCCTCCCTGCCCTCCAATTAACAAAAAAGTAATTAAAGGCAGTGCATGCAGTTCAGAATGGCACTAATGGACAAGAAAGTCCAGCTGCAATATTTGGGAAGATCCAATAAAAGGTTCATTAGGATCCTTTGAGTTATTGGAAGTCCTGATGACACAAGGGAGCCTAATGAAACAGAAGACCTGGGCTTCACAAGAGTGATGAGTTAAAAAAAGCCCAAACCCAAAACCCAACCCCACTGACACCATTCTAAAAATTAGACAATTAAGAGTAAAACCAGGAATGTAGCCAGAACTATTCCACCTCAAATAATAAACACAAGGATAAGTTGCCAAGCGAGGTCAAAGAAGCAAATGGTAAAGTGAGTTTAAGAGACAGCTAGACACTTTTATGGGGAGAGAGGGGATTGAAGGATACAGTGACAAAACTGGGGGTAGAGTTGAGATAAACCCAGAGGACAGTGGTGGGCCAACAGCCTCAGAGAGTGCTTGGAGCCCCAGCTGCTCAGCAGAGATGTGGAGCAGCTCTTGGTGTTCAAGTGAGACTTACCAGGGCTCTGGCAGGTCCTGTGAGCAGTGAAAAAAAAAAAATTAAAAAAAAAATCCCAGGAAGAAAACACCCCTTTTTTCCTTTTCATTCTTCACGAAAGTCTACTTACAAAATAAGAAAAAAAAGGGTTGACTGGAATATGATTCAAATGAGGCAAACCCACAATATACAGAGGTTATGTTCTCTGCTTGTACAGGGCTTTGCATAATTTCATGCTGTCAGCAGAGCTTGGGTCGATCCCACAAAAAAAAAAAGCTGGCAGAACTTCTGTGGCTTCACACAGCAGCACGATGAAGCCTGTCTTGAAGTGCTTGGCTTGGCCACCTCTGCACTGACAAGCAGGTGTTGGTTCCACCAGCACAGCAAGGTGGTTAAATGAGGGTGGGGGGAGAACCAAGAGCAGCACAGCCAGTGGAAGTAAGGCAGAGAATCAAATGAACAAAGTGCAGTTTTCTATACAGACTGCAGCCCAAACACAAATGCCAGCTTCTGGGGCTAAAAGAAGTTAGCTCTGATAGCCCAAAGGGCTTTGAGCAGTGAGGGTGCTCTGAAAGATGGCATTCTCCCACAAGACACAGGTGACATGGACAGGGCTTTGCTGGGTGTTGTAGGAATGGAGCAGCAGGAAGAGTCTGCCCCAAAGAGGCTGCAGGCCACAGATAAGGCATTAAAAGACAAATGTTTAAAGACATGGGAAATCTTGAATGAGAAAGTCTTGTTGCAGGCAGGACTTTCCTATTCCTGATAACTAAATAACTATCCCATAGGTATTAATATAATTTAATTGCATCACTGGTTTTTCAGTGATGAATAGACTTGTTATGTTCTGATGAACTCTGGCAGAACTGAGATCCTAATCTGCAAAAATAGGCTGAGCAGTAACAGAAAGACCTGGCTGACCATCCTGACTTGAATGGCTAGATAAATAAAACTAACTGCTCTTCCCCAGCATCAAAAAGAGCCTATTTAATGCAAAGGAATTGTAAGAAAACACAGGGCACTGAGACACCTTAGTATGGAGGTGCAGGGGAGAAATACAACTGTATTTGTTCTCAGGATGTTTTTATGTCTCATTCTCATCTGAGTCATGCCCCAGAACTCCCATTCATTTAAATGACACGTTGAAAAACATAACCACAAAATTAAAAAAAAAAAAAAAAAAAAGGAATCTCACTGCCCGGAAAAATCCTGCCCCAGAATTTCTTGGGAAATGGCGTGTCCTGCTTCACGTGCTCTCTTGGTTCAAGAATCACATCTGCCTAATGTTTCCTCCCAGGAAGGTCTCTGACATTTTTAACTCTATCACTGAAGCCTTGAGGTTAAGTTATGGTGTGGCTGCACAGCAAAGGTACACTGTAAAGGCAAATAAAGGGTTTTTATCAGCTCTGTGGCCACCAATAGAGCCCCGCTCAGGGCAGGAGGGTGCTTTTCACAGAATTCACAGAATCACTGGGTTGGAAGAGACCTTCATGATCATGGAGTCCAACCCAGCCCCAACAGCTCAGCTGAACCCTGGCACCCAGTGCTACATCCAGGCTTTGTTAAACACCCCCAGGGATGGTGACTTTTGCTCCCAGCCACAAGATGGCCTGGCCCAGTGGGATTGCTGGCCCTTGGGATGGCTGCCTTCCTGGGAATGTGGGGCCACCAAGCCCCTGCTGCAGCTGGAGGAGCTTCCAAACATGCAACAGAAAGTTACAGCCCTGACAAAGCAGCAGGCAGAGCTGGAGACTCTCGTGTGATGGGACTCCAAATGCAGCTCAGAGCCCATGTGTGCTGCTGTGCTGCTCTTCCTGCCACAGACTGACAATTAAAAAAGTCAAATCTGGTTGCCTAGGGTGTTCTTCAGAGGCCAAATCCTCTGCTGTCCTTGAGGCTACCTGGGCTGGTGCTTCAAGCTCTGAAGGGTGTGTGCTCCAAACCACTCACTGCTTGTACCTCAGAGCTGTGGGGATGGCTGCTTCTGCTCTTAGAGGGAAAAATGACTGAGGATGGAGGAAAGGAAAGGTCACAGGCACTGGTGTGGCTGTGGGGTGCATGAAGCCCTGAGTGAGCAGCTGCCTCCCCAGCCCTGAGATGCAGGACCTCAGCCTGCCCTGCTCCAGGCTCCCCTCCTGTGCAGCCAGTCTGGGAAGGGCGAGCTGCAGAGTGCAACACTGAAGGTCATGGCACAAACAGCCTAACAACAGTCCAATATTTCTGAGCTGCACAAATTCCTGGTGTCTGCCGCAGGCAGAATCCAAACACTTGTGTCAATTCTGTACCATGCCCCAGACTGCCAAAAAACATTAATATAAGCATATTTATCTGGGCTGCAGTGTGTTACAAGAATTCATTAGGACAATATGTGATATGGTGCTGAAACAGAAGGCTGGGTTTCTCTGGCCAGAGATGAGGAAGTCTAGTCCCTGCTGAACTTTTACTACTGATAAAGACAATGTCTGCTGGCAGCATTCATTTTTTACTAGGCCATCTGCATCTAGTCAAGGATAACTTGACTTTCTGAAAAAGTCATTCATCAGAATCAACCCAGCACAACTTTCTCTTGATGAGTAAAGCAACACAAAGAAAGACCAAGATGGTTAATAAACTTCTTTGGGAGCAAAAGGTCAATGCTGCTGTAAACAAAGCAGTGTCATAGTACTATACAGAAGCATTGAAGTTCCCTGTGTGTTTATATGGCTGATGCCCCATTTATTTTTTTATCTGTGTTTGTTATCGTTTATTTTGCTCTGCTTTAGCTGATCTATAAATCTTTATAACAGTGTTCTTTATTTTCTTAATTTTTTCATCTCTCTTATCGCCTTTTATCACCTGTTTGTGTCCAGTGTTTGCCACTCTCTGCTGCTTGATGGCTGCTTTTTAACCCTTTGGTTCTCATCTACTACACACAGGTATAATACTCAAGTCTTTCAGAACTTTCCTGTTTTTCCTAGAGCTGAATCAAACACTGAAGAAATTCCCACTGTCTCCTTAACAAATCATTAACTATTAAGGGCAAAAAATGAATGAGTGCATTGATGGGGAAATATTCCTGCCCCAAAGACTGAGCCTTCTTTTAGCTCCACAACGCAGAGAACAGGCAATAGCCAGGTATTCTTCATTTCAGGCATTTACTGTATTTCACTGGACTTCAGATCCATGTTGGAAAGTCCTAGACTTGCACCCTGTAGTGGGGTAACAGATTTCTTTCCCTGCCCTCCCAGTTGTGGAGTTTTTCCTTTGGTTTTTGTGCTTCATGGCTGCACATGTGGAGAGCACAGCCACTAGAAGCTGAAACACAGTCCCAGGCTCCCTTCACATCAACCACTGCTCCTCCAGCCAAATATTTTATCAGGAGCTGGGTCTAAATTAAAGGCAGTCAGCTAAAAGGAGAAGATTCCAGATCCACAATGACAAATGTGGAGCAGCTGATACCTTGGCAATGTTATTCAGCTGTTCAGTGATGATTGCTCTAGAGCCACAACATTCCAAACCTCACAGATACACAGGTGAATTTTGCCTAGGGAATGAATATTGTCTTGTACATTTCAGAGAGAACTAAAACTCTGCATGAAATAATATCAAAGAAATAAAAAGTGAATTTTTCATAATGGTGAGCCTCTAGAATTCATCTTCCTTCCTTTGGTGTGCTATTTGTTCTATCTAATTAGATTATGGAAAGTTCTGTATGGACTAGATATCCAAAATCATATAAAAATTGTGTGATTGAAATAAATTTTTGAGGGATAGCCTCAGTAAAGCATATACTGCTCTTTTTAAGGATTTACATCTTGAAACGTTTTACTTAGTAGACTCTTGTGCAATGTAATTACTAATGGCACTGGAGTATTTATTGAAACTGGGTCCTCTAGGGAACAAAAACATGCTAAAGACCCTGAATTAACCATGAATTTTGAGATAGCTAGTTAAAACATTAATCTCCTTTGTTAATAAACGTAATATAATGTAATGCACTTCTAATAGTATGAGCCTCTGCTGAAATTGCACCTTGGACTCCTACTTAGAAATGCCCCATGTTCATGAATTAATGCACATAAGGTTTTTACCTGAGGAAAAAATTGCTGGCTTAGATTCAAAACTCAGTGCTTATTCCAAATTTGGTGTCCTAGCTGTTCCACATGAGTAGACAGTTAGTGGCTGTTCTGTCACTCGGAAAGCAAGCCTAGAGGAAGCTCTATGCACTGGGATTATATTCTGTATATTTCATAGTTCTGCTGCATTCCAGTACCTCTGGAATCTGTTTCTGCCTTTAACATGGTAACATTTGTAAATGAGAAATAAGTAGAATAAAATTTCAGGTGACAAGAGAAACCTAGGGCAGGTTTTTTGTTGCTCTTGTTGGTTTAGTGGTTTTTTTTTTTTTTTGTTTTTTTTTTTTTTTTTTTTTTTTTTTTTTTGTTTTTTGTGTTTTTTTTTAACCTCCCCTCTCTTCCTGGAAGGACTATTAAATTTTAGGAGATAGGGGTAAGCTAATCTTCAGACCCACACTGTCCCAAACCATGAAGTCACTTTAGAAGAAATGTAGTGAATAATCATGAAAAATATAACATTGTTCTTAGTCAGAGGATATTTTGTCAGTTTGTATTGTTTAACTTGGCCATTTGCTGGAAATAACTTAGTGCATTCCTGGCTCTTTTTGGCATCATCTTTAGATGCAAGGTTGTTGGTTTAGACTTTAAATGTTTTTATTAAGTCATATACAAAACTAAAAAAAAAACAAACCCAGAAACTTAAGTAACCCAACAGTATTTTTCAATTATACATTTAAATAAAAAATTATTGTAATTGAATTTTTAGATCTGTTTTATATCAGTGCGTTTGGAATTCTGACCTTCTCTGAAACGGTTAATAACTGGTGAAAACAATTTTGCCTTCTATTGGAGACTCTTCTGCCTACTGCACAGATCACTTGAGTTGACTGGCATAACATTTAATTTGCATTAATTCGCTACAGACAGGGGCAAAATGAAATGACTGTGACCCATGAGAGTGGGATTTTAGAGTGACAATGCTGTCTGTGAGATGGCTGAGACCCTTGAGTTGATCTAGACATGAAGTTTCCCACCAAGTGATAAATGCAGCCAATATTTACCCTGCAGATGTAAATCTGCCTGACTGAGCTGCTCCTTGAGAACTTCTCCAACCACATCCAGTTTCATTTCAATACCTGGCTTAGGGTCTGCACCAGCCATGAAGTAACAAGTGGAGGATTAAGAGTGTTTTAAGGTCACAGAATGTAGCTGTGCACTGACAAAATCATGTATTTTGTTATTTAACTTTTATTTCTGGCTCTGTGGACATTTCACATAGCTCAAGGTTATGATGATTGTGTTTTGCATGTGATCCTGTATTTGGTGCTGCTCAGTGTGAACATGCAAGGAAAAAATTTCACCACTCTGTTTCCATAAGGAGGTACTAATTTCCTCCATAACATGAATTCCTCTTGGCTTCTGGTGTGGAATAAATGCATTGTTGGGGTATGATATGGCTGTGAATTCTGAAATATTGCACATTTCTAAGTTAATTAGGGTTATGAATTAATTTTTCAGATGGGCATCCAATCCTTGGTATCCCAAATTTCAAATTAATTGGGCCAAATTTACATTTAATCTTTTGGGGCCTTTTTTATTTTTTTAGAAATAAAATACTGGAAACAGTTATGTCAAGTTGAACAATGTGTTTCTCTCAAACCCGAAACTAAATGTTTTGTTCCAGTATCTTGAGAAAAAAAGCAAAGGGATTGAAGGGTACAGATCTGCTTAACAAAAGAAGACTTGTATTCAGAAATAAGGAATGAGAGCATTTGGGCTGCAGAAAATGCAAGTTCAATTTTCTCCTTTCTCTGGTGCAATTCCAGTGAATCATTTTCCTAACAAACAAGTACAGCATGGAGATTTCCACCAGGCAAGCAAATCACATTTTTATCTGCAGATACAGGAATGCTGGGGCTTTTTTTTTTTTTTTTCATTACACCAGATAAATCAGAAAAACTGATCCTGCTGGTGCTGGGAGAGCTTGGTCAGTGGCCACCTACTACAGACCTAGCAGGCACTGAATCTGTCAGGTAACAAGACTGCAGACACTCAGGGCATCATTAGTGAATCATACCTTAAATCACTTTACTTTTGATTTACTAGTTGAGCTCTCAGTCAGCACAAAGATGAACAAAAGCTGCTGCTCTCTGCAGGATGCCTGAAATGAGGCTTTCAGTCTGTGCTCTGCTCTGCAAGTTGAGCTCACAATGGAAACTCCAGAACTGAACTGTAGAAACCACCAGAACCTCAGTCCATGCATACCTGTAGTTAAGAAACTGCCTTGAAGTTTCTTAAGGTCAAGAGGTGCAAAATTTACAGCCACGAAACAGCCACATTTCATGTTTCAGAGACCTGTTTCCTACCATAAACCAGCAAAAGTAGGTCCTGGTAAGACAGGGATGTCTGATACAATGGGAGAAGTATCTACTACACAAAACTTTGGCCAGGGGTCACTAACTTGAGGGAAGTGCTTATCTCTATTTGTTTCCATTATGTAATGAGCAGTCAAAATAGCACTCCAGCATCCCATTGTGCCTCGATTTTTTTTTTCCCCAAAATAAGGCTCTACGACAGTTCTCTGCAACAAACAGAATTTTCTTCTTTTGGAAATATCTTAGTGCATCTCAACATTTTAATAACTAGGGAATGATCTGAAAGTCTATTTCAATTAAAAAAAAAAAATCATGGAAGCAAACAATTTGTGTAAATGACATCTCTCATTGCACTCTGCTCTGTTTGTTAATTTAAGGCTCACAGTCATTATTATTTCAAAAGATTAATTCTGTTTAAATAATCAATTGAGCAGAACAAGATGTTAGTGGGATAGTTAGCTGTGTGTCATAATATACTAGATAAAGGATTATACCCCACTTAAGAATTAATAACATTTTAAACCTCTACATAAACTATTTTTTTATCAATAAACATGTCTCTGACAGAGGGCCAGATGCACTCACAGGTCTTAATTGTTCAATCCAGTGACTAATCCCCACTTGATCAAGATTTTACTGACTTAGCAGCTGTCAGGAGAGTGACAAATTTATGATTCAATTGCAATTTCATCTTAAACTTGAAGCTACGTGATCATTTGTGGGAATTAGCTACTTGATAAGATAAGGAGGGTGGAAGAAGTGCACATAATTCTGTGCAGCAGAATCAGAGTGTTGCAGCACTCCTTAGGATGCACTGGAAAGACACAAATGGCCATTAAGGGATTAGCCCATCACTGATTGAGTGGCTGCACAGAGTTGAGGTTTGCTAAATCACTGCAGTCCCAGGTCATTATCCTTGGACACAGGAGCCAGTTGAATCTGTGTCCAAACACACGAGCAGTAAATTGGAGTGAATGGATTGTGCCAAAAACGAGAAACAAAAAACGCTGAACCCTTGTTCTTCAAGTGTTCAAATTTCCAGGTCATACCCCAAGTTTTTTCCTTCTTGGCATAAAAAATATTTTTTCACTGCCTTTAGTATCAGCATATTCTTGTCTCTGTAATCTCTTTTGGGTGTATTGCTTACCCTCACTATCAAATTTGTGCTTAGTTAACAAATGCTGAAACTCAGATAACATTTCAGAAACGGATTAGGAAAGCAAAGTTAGGAGTTTCCCTCTCTGCTTTCGATGGCTTTTGCACAGTTCCTACTAAAAATGTAATTAAAATAAATGAGTTTCCCTCATTTGGGTTTTGGAATGATAACATTTTGGTAAGCCCCTCAATTGTTTTGTGTACCATTGACATGGGAATCAATAGTGCTGTAATAGCTCTGTTTATTTTCAAAAGTTTATGACAAAAGTAGTGCTCTTGTTAAAAATAAATGCAAATCCAATTTTTTTTTTTTTTTCTGAGGGAAGAAATAACAAAAATATCTGCAGGAATAGCATAACATTCCTGCCTTCCTTGCCCATGTGTTGATGCAGCTGATGAGTAAAATTAATAATGAGCAATTCCACTTCAAGGCTATGTGGCAATTCAAATTAATAGCTTAAATATGTCAATTTTTGGAATTTTTGCAGTGCTGGCTGTGGCCTTTGGCTAGCCTGAATGAGCCCAGGGTCCCTTGGGGCTATTTCTCTGTGAGTTGAACTTAGTGATCTCTATTCCCAAGGTATAGATGCATCTAATATTGTTCAACTTATCTCAGTCTAGAGGGACACATAAGTTTAGAGGGGCTCGTTTCCTGGAGCATTTCACTAGAAATTTGTGAGCTGGTAGATTGGAAAACTCACCTTCACAGAAATACACTTAATTTTCATCATGCAATGAGCAATTTTCACTTCTTAACACAGCAATAAAATAGGCAGTATGGAACAGAGATAGAGCTGGAGGCCAAACTTGAGTATTAACAGAGAAGAAAGGTGAATGTGTTCAGCAATAAAAGTCTTAGGCCAGGTAAACTTGCTTACCTGAGCCTAAAAATGTTCTTTTTGAACCAATACCCATCAGGTGGGCAATGCTTTTTATTTTCCAGTTCTTTTGCCCTCTACCAGCCCCAGTTCAAATGTCAAAAAGCTACCAAGATGCCCAAGTCTTTGGGAACATGCTAATACCTTAAATAGAAATTAGGAGAATTCAGTCCAAATGACTTTAGTGGGAACAGGAACAAGTTAAAACAGAGGCTAACGTAAGTTTGGGGGAAATAAATAAAAAGGAAAAATTATTATGCAAAAAACCCCAACCAAACAAACAAAAAAAAAACTTATCAGAGGAAGTTACTGTTTTGTAGATTTGCACATCAGTCTAATGGCAAGCCTGAAGGTTTAAACTAGCTGGAAATTTTTATCCACATTTTGAATGTTGAAATCCTTGGCCAGCTCTGCTTTCTAAGATTCAACCAAAGACCAGAAAATTTGGATGGACTCAGTAAGATTCAGAGAACAAGCTAAAAGGAAGGAAAGTGCAAGAAGAAAATCAATCTGCCAAATTAGACAGAGCAAAGGAACAGGAAGAAAAACAGGAAATAACCTAATAAAATATAGTGGAAAATAAATAACTTCCAGTGCCCCAACAATTTCCTCTTACAAAAAGTATTGGCAGTACAAAGCAAATTACAGGCACATTTCTGTCTGGCTGTGGAAAGTCAGCTATTTAGGGACAACATATGGCATTTCCTCCCCTTCCACCACCAAATGCAGATAACAGTGTCCAGCCTGAGCCTGGGAGTCCCTCAGGTGAAGATCAGAGCACGACTGTGACCCAAGCAGAGCCAGCTGAAGGAAGAGCCAGATGGATGGTGAAGGTGAACTTTTCGAGGCACAGCCATGGAAATCTCCACCTCTTTCAGTTATCCCTGTCTCAGGGTCACAGAAAATATGGGAAAACTGAAGGAATGAAGGCAACTGAAGGCATTTGCCACAGCATGCTGAGCTTCTGGAGATCTCCTGGGCAGCCAGGCACGGTGGCTCTTTGTGGCTGGAGCAGAGAAGGGGACATGTAAGATTTATGAACTTGCTAGGTACTGATCCCTACTCTGTCAGGTGGCAAATGACAGCATTTCTTTGGGAGTGATGCCACAGCACAGCTGCACAGTGCCACCAGGGTTTTGAAGCAGTGTTCCCAGCAGTGACGTACGAGGATACCTGGCTGAGAGCAGCAGTCCTCCCCCAGCTGCCCGAGGCTTGGCAAATCAGTAATGAATCCATTTTCAAGTGGAATCCAGGTTCTGCAGTGTTTACAGTTTTTGCACTGGCAGAGTGTGATTTTAAAGAGGCTCAGCGCTTAGTTCGAATTATTAAAGTAAACATTGTAGCATTAGTTTTTAGCCAAAACCAACAGAAGTGTAATTAACTTGAGTAACTCCGCGCTGAGCAGCAACATACATCATTTACTTATTTCCCTGAGTTTAACTGACCCTCCATGGAAGCAGAAAGCATGTTGGAAGTGCAGCTCAGACTCTTGGAAGTTAAAATGTGTCCTTTAAATGAGCCAGTAATTCCTGTGAAGGATTCCACAGGTGAATGAAAACACAGTTGTAACGGTGTGGTTTATTTACATGTGTTTCATCCTATGCTGGGGATGTTTATGGAGATTAATTTGTTTTCTTCTATATCCCCTATACAGGCGGATACAGAAGCAAACAAATTAATCACAAAGTGAATACAGACTGTGGAATGTGCTTCATAAAATCAGAATCTTTAAAAATACACATGCATTTTCAGCTGTAAGTGGAATAAAATTACTGTCTTTCACAATACAAAAGGGGAGAAAAAAGGGCTGCTTTTTAATTTACATCATTTCTAGCTTTAGAATGACAAAATGAACCAGGGCGTACCATGCTACGATTTCACCCGTTGACACAAAGGAAAAGGATAGAACAGACATAATACATCTGGTTTACGACTTTTAATTGCCTTTGTGACCCAGTTCATACCAAATCCTCTCAAGGCAAAGTCTCTTTCTTTGTATGCATCATGGGGCTAAATCTCTATCTGAAATATGTTGCTTAAAAAAACATCACCATGTTAAAAAGTAACAATATTTCTTGCTCACATAAATCTCTGGTGCTTGCAGGTGACCTGAGAAAGTGAGAAGTGGAGAGTTCAGTTGTCTGGTGAATGAGTATGTTCAACTTTCCAAATAAAAGCTACTCTTAAAGCACCAGATTCTTTCAGCAATTAATCACTATACTGTTGTTTATTAGGAAGACACGCCTGGAATTTTTTAGTAACTCAGGTAACCTTTCATGCTTTGATGGATACAAAAGATAATTGTGTCTGCAGTGATTTAATGAGGCTCTCTGATGTAATAGAGCAGGCTGTGACTACTGAGTTGGTATCTCTGTCCTGGGAATAGGGAAGGGATATTGGAGGAGGGCATGTGTACAAAAACACACCGTTATAAAAACAATCTATTGCTAATCAGTTACCAGAAATATTTTCTATGTCACGCAGCAAGCCAGAGCAGGCTGCTGGGGTAACAGCTCTGAGCTTCACCAGCAGACTGGAAATCCTGTGGCAATGTTGAGTAACTGCAACAAAGAGCTTTGGTTGAATCAAGAAATGAACAACGTGGTCAGGGGAACACAAAACTCTAGGGCTTTCCTGAGATCTGAGTATAGGTGCTCTTTGGAGGGATGGCAGCATGGATCCTCAAAAACTTTGCTGCAATCAGGAGGTGAATCACTTCATGTACCACAGAGCTGGCATCAGACGATGGTGATGATAGTTATTTTTGTAAAAATGTAGAGGCTTCTGAAGTGTGAACAATATTGTCCTCGATTGCAACCATCCTCTCTCTGAGCCAGGCACTGAATCTCCCCCCCACACCCTGCAGAGATTTAGGACTTAACCCTGCCCTGTGTCCAGCAGGGTTGGCTTCCTAACAGCAGTGCCACTCCCTGCTGCTACTCAGGCTATCAGAACATCAAGTGTAATTTAGCAGAACCTGTCAGTCTCCTTGAAGCAGCTTCTTAAAGCTTCCTTCTTAGCTCCCAGTTTTGTAAAGTCTGCTTTCAGGTAATTGAATGAGTGATAAGTACTGTTTTTCACTCACTCAACTGCTCAAGTTCCATCTTGACTTTATAACGGCAATGTAAGATTTAAAATGGCAATGTAAAATTTAAAATGGCAATGTAAAATTTCCCCTTCAAGGAGCCCTTTCCTTCAGTTGTATCTAGCAACTTTATTTCTAAACAATATCTTTTCTCAAGGGTTTTGGTTTTTTGTTTTTTGTGCATGTGCTCTTCCTAGAACAGCTAACCCTTGTAATTCTGGGATGTAATTCTTTCTTGTGCTGTGAGGCAGTGAGTATTTAGTAAGTTCCAGCTGTATGGTTTGTAAAAAAACCATTCCCATTCACAAAATTGCTGAATAAGTCTGTAGTCTACCCACAGTTCAGAGTGATGGATTTGCTGAAGTGCATTCCTGAATTAGAAGCAGAGAGGCTGAAATGAAGGTGATGAGCTCTCACAAATGTACCTGAACAATTCCTGTCTGTGATAATGTGAAAAGGGGGAAAAGCCTCTTCTTCAAACATGAAGATCCAAATGAACTTGGAAAGCTGTCAGAAGAGAAAGATCAGGTTCTCATTTCCAAACTGAGCCCTTCTGGATGTGGAACAAGAAGCTGTTAGCATAAGAATCCACAGTGGTTTGGGACATGCACAACTTATTAGGGGTAGCTAGAAGCCTTGAATGCTTCCATTTTTAAGCAGCCAAGTGGAGACACACCAAAGATATATTGTTTTCTAAAAGAAAGTTATCTTTCTATAAAAGAAACTACTCATCTGTCCTCTGAAAAACCCCAACCTTCACTTCGTGTTGTGGAACCAAAATGATGACCAGCATTAGGAACTCTGGCAGCATCAGCATCAATGCAGCTCATACTGTTTATATGTGCTCTGAACTGCCTTTACTTTAACAATGGTTTCACCATTAGTTTCTCCAGGTAGTTCAGTGTTTCCAAATATTTAGTACACATATTCAGAAGCAAAAGCTTAAACAGCCTGCAAAATCCCAAAATTCACCGTGATGGTAATTCCAAGAAATGTGACACACATCAAAGCATTGACATTTTAGAGAAAGCAAGGAGTATTGAACCCATTTGGATGAAGGAATTCTGCAGATCCCTCAGCTTCTCTGCCTTTGCAATACATCTGTCCCTACTTGCAAAGGCATTATCTGCCATGCTTTCTCAGCTTTGTCATTTTAGAGCATTCCTAAAGCAAAAAATACTAGTTTCAGATTTTGGTAGGTTAAGAATGAGTCTAAGTATTTTGTAGAGGATAAATGTCTGAAAACATAATTTTGTCTGAGAGCAAAATTGACAAATATATGTTCCCCGAAGAAAAAAAAAACAAAACCAAAAAAACCCAACAACTAAACAACAACAACAAAAGAATAAAACTTTGAATGTATAAAATGAAATACATCCATCTAAACTTATGTCAGAATAACAACTGCTGCCCACTGTGCTTTCTGGGAAATTTGGGAGAATTTGAAGGATTTTTGCACAATTTGCAGGAATTCCTGGTATGATTTTACCATACTCCAACTCTGACAGTTAATATAATTATATATTAAAAATAATCACTGCTATATTTCCTTTTTCTTGTCTCATTTAAATATTAGCTATAGATTTTCAGTGTTCAAGTAAGATTTTTTGATTGAAACAAACATGAATTTATCCTGCAAGATGATGGACACCATCCATTTCCATTCACCATTTCCCAAGTTTTGCTGCTTTTTTGTGGGAATAAAACCTTTGCAGGCCAGAAGTTGATCTCAGGATCTATTGTTGGTGTCTTTCACAGAGCAGCACGACATACTGAAGGTGTAAAGGTATTTTCCAGTCATTACTTGGTAGTTACACCCTGTTGAAACTCCTTGCCCTATGCCAGGATTTTATTTGCTGATATTAAGGGAGAATCCTGCATCCTGTGGATTAGGAAAATAACATTAATCCCCAGGCTCCTGTAAGCTATGCATTATAATTTCTGTTTTACACAGGGAAGTCAACCTGATTCAACAGTCTGAGCAAATGAAACTTCACTTTCCATTTAATTGTGCAAGTGCTACAGTAGTTGGGGACTTGGCACCAGTGGTTTGTGCACAGGTCACCTTCCAGGTCTTCTCCAGCATACTGTTGTGTGACAAAATGGTTCAGATCTCAATGCAAGAAATTTAGTTTTTTACTGTAAAACAAATGACAATGAGTAGCTCTTTAAACAAATGTTTTATTTCCAGTGAGTCAAAGTTTTGGCATTAGTTTCATGGAAAAAGCATTAATCTTCACCATTGAAATAGAGAGCTGGTTGACTAAATGTGACCTGACAAAATTAATTTTGAAAACCATCAACAGATCTTTCTCATCAAATTTTAAATGGTTCTTATTTGCTATTGACTTTTAAGGACTAATTTTTTTTTCTGTTATTATTAACTCTATTTCTATCTCTAGTATTTTTTCTATTATTAGTAGTAATGATAGGACTAGAAATTATTTTTTTCTATTGTTATTTCCATTATTTTATTCTATTATTTTATTACTATTTTTTTTCTGTTTGGTTCCAGTTGCCATGGCATTTGAAATTGGCTTCCAGAACCAAGAAGGAAGAAATGTTTTAAGCATCTGCTGCTTCTGCATGTGCAAGGAACTGTCGGATGTAATAGAAACAAACATTTGCTACTTCCATTTAACCTTTGGTTAACTAATAATGCTGTGAGTTGTAGTTCACAGGAGCAAAAAATGTTTGTTCCCAGCTGTGTAATAGAGACAAGCCTTGAGGGCTGTGGGGAAGTTCTTTGAATTATTTTTTTCTCCTCTGTCCTGCTGGGAAATGTACAGGAATTGATAGAAGACCCCGCTATCATTCATGTGGCAGCAGACTGGGAATGACTGCTAGAATGTCCAGGACATGTTTTATGTTTAGTGCTGACAAACTGAGCAAGACAAATATGATTTATGGCACAATAGTTCAGATGGGGAATGAATGGAGATGTCTTGGTGAAAATATCAGCTTAAGTAGGCTATGAGAAGGAAGTGGTTTTAAGGAAGGATCTAAAGGAGATTTGGCATGTGGCAGATGGGAAGTTATTCAAACTATAAGAGGCAGCATGGAAAAAGAAGTGAAGCTGGGAGTGGGAGAAAAATATGAAAGGAACAGTAGGACAGAAGGGGACTGGAAAATCTGCTCTTCCTTTCCACGTATAACTAATCAAAATACATCTTCATGGCCTGGAAAGGTGACTAATGGACTTCGGGTGAATTCTGGTGTATCCCCTTAGACAATAATTAATAACATTTTCAAATATCATCAAATTTTTCAAACCTGGATATAAGTTCTTAATTAACCATGAATTTACTGAAATCTGAAAAAAAAATCTCAGGAATCAGTATTTTTATTACTGTAGCACGTTTATGCAAGAGCCTGCTCTTGTTTGGAAGAGCTTATTGTCTGCTTGGACAAAGGGGAATATTACCAACAGATTTCTATTACAGAAGAAGAAAGAGACCTGCCAGAGTCAGGTGGTTTGCCCAAGGACATGAAGGAATCTGAAATGATGATGAAACTGAGACTCAGCAAGCAAACCTGCAAGGCTTCCATAGGGTTACAATTGCAGCTCCAGCTTCCTAACAGCTAAAAATCCTTCACAACCATTCCTGGTTTGATAACAGACTCCACATACTCACACTCCACTCATTAGGATTGTCCTGGGTCACTTTGGAAGTTGAAATGTATGCTTGCAAATAGGTCTACAGGAAACTTAATGTAATTCTACTAATTTCTTAGCAGACTTTTGTTCTATTTTAACTTTCTTTTCCTTGGCTTAAAAACCACATGCAGTTTTGCTTTTATCTTCCTAAGTAACTTTTCCCTGCCTTGTCTTGCAGGTGTCACAAGCCTTGGCAATCCATTTGTTTTCTGTTTCTCCAGGAAATTTTAATTTTGCAGAGTGTGCCATGCTTAACAGGCAGTGAGGAATCCTTTCTCTGAGCTGAGCCCTGGTGTCCAGTACCTCTGCCTTCCTGAGGTCTCCTTCTCCCATGTATTAACTAATGTATTAACTAATGTATTAACTAATGTATTAACTAGGCCAAGATGTAATGGGCAGAAATTATGTACATGTAATGAAAAAAAGGAAAGAGAGTTAACATCATTGGCATGCAAGAAGTTACAGAGCTGCCATCCTCTCTGTAGTTATTGCCTCTTCTTGAGGGAGAGCTAAAACCAGGATGTCTGAGGTAAAGAACATAAAAAAATGAATAAGTGCGATGTCCATGTACATAAAATCAGACATGTAAAGAACATAAAAAATGAATATAAAAAATTCTACCAGAGCTCCAGAATAAAAGATGCCAGAATCCCCAGAGGTGTAAGTGTGCCAGGACTTGCACCCCAGAGCAGCACACCTCGTGCACAGCAAGCACTGGGGCTCAGCTCACCCTATTACTTAAATAACTCGGTGAGGAATCTTCTGGCTTGAGGATAATGCAGCCATAAAATCTTTCTCTGCACTATTCTGAGAATGAACTTTATTCCATATCTTATCTTCTGCTTGAAAATGAACATCCTTTCTATTCTTATCATGTTTCTGATTTTTTTTTTTGAATTGTTGAGTGTCAGCCATGTTCTGCTTGGCAGTTATGCAGAGTTGTTCCTGCTCAGCTCTGTTGTGCTGAGTTACCTTTGAAATTCAGCCCTCTCTTTATGACTACAATCCAAAGGCCCTTTTAATAACCTGCCCAGGGCTAATAATACTTCCATGAAAGCTCTGATACACCCACCCCTTTCTCCTTAGATGGTACAAACCCTTCAGTGGGATACAATTAGAGTGAATGGGGAAGAAAACCCCAGGTAGCCGTGTACCATGGATCTGCTTTGTGCTAAAGTCTTGGATGAGGTGACAGCATGCTATTCACCTTCATGCCATCTCATCTGGATAAAACAAGTGTCTTTTTTCTCCATGGGCACACCAGGGATGTCAGATTTGGATTCATTGAGTGGTCAGTGTTGTATCATGGCAGGTTTGGAACGTGCTCATTTTATTTCTGCATCGTATTGATGATATTCATCTTAAGAACAAACTATCCTTGAAAATACTAGGGCAGTCCTTCAGATTGTAGCACTTTCCTGAGGTAAGGAGGTCAAATGCAAGGCCTGAAGAGACTGCCCCTTTCCTCAAAACACACACACACAGGTCAGGACCTTTTCCCTACCCCCAGCCATTTCTCAGCCCTCTGTGGCAGCGGGGTCTGCGCTCCCCTCCCGCCCCGGCACCGAGCCTGTACCCATGGGAGGCCATGGTATTTCTGAACAAAACCTTGGGTCTTCCTCACAAAAAAATGCCATGGAACAAGCAGTGGGTTGTGGAGTCTTCACTTCTTCTTGCTAGGGTCGGGGTTAAATGTGTGAGAGGGTATTTCTTGTTGGGATTCAGAGGTTTATTAGTTCTCATCTGTGTTACAGTCTCACACACTGTGAGTCCCACAGCTCTTCACTCTAACAAACTGAAAAGAGAGTCATATCTCCCTCTCTACAAGGCCTTTTAAGGATAAACTGTCCAATTAAGAAATTACACTTTTTATTAAATTATTTTTACTTTTAACCCAATAACCAACCACCTGTGCCTGCAATGTGGACTTTTTTTATCCAGTTACACCAAACCACCCAAACCCATGGAGAAGAAGAAGAAGAAGAAGAAGGACCAGCCTCCACCCTAAAACTTCCATCTTGCTTTATATATATTACTATATTCTAAAACCTTAAAATCAACGTTTTTCACCCTACACCTCTATTCCAACTCCACACCCACAATCCCAGTTCTGTCATTCCATTTTGGAAGCCTTCTCCATGGCCTCAGGTCAATGCAGTGTTCTCTTGGGGCTCAGTGCCTGCCAGCACAGAAAATCTGAAATTCTCAGCATCCAGGGTTCCAGCAGTGGGTGACACTGTGACACTGGCTGGCCTGGGCTGTGTCCTGAGTGGGACACGGCTGCCAGACCCTGCCCTGGCTGAGGCATTGCTGCCACCGGGTGCTCAGGGATCTCCCTCTCCTTGGGGAAAGGTGTGTGTTTGCCTTGGGCAGTGTGCTCACAGAATCCTCAGAAGAGAAAATGACTTCCAAGGGAAATGTCTTTTTTTTAAAAAAAAAAAAAAAGCAAAAAAAAAAGCTGGATGGATTTCCTTGCTTACTGGTAAAAGCACAGTTCTTGGCAAGCTGGACCTTGTCAAGGCTTTACTTGGAACTTCCAACAGATACTTTGGTTAAAAACCCTTAAATCTTTCCTTTGCTTAACAGCAGCATGCAGTAAGTAAAAAACAAAGAGGAGAATGCGTATTTAAATAATTAAACCTCTTCTTCCAGATGAAAATCTTCACATAACCTACAGAAGTAAGAATACAGCTTATGTTCACTTTATTCTGAGGGAAGCCTGTAACTAATTGGCCTATCTGTAATGTTTTTTGGAGTGATTCCACTATAAATAGACTCTTTATAATTAAACTAACTGGCTGATTTATAGACCTGTAGTTCAGATGCTGCTGCACTTAGGGGATTTTGTTGCATTTCTTTTAATAATGATCATGGTCTTTTCAGCTGGCGAAATTTAACTTCAGCAAATCTTTGGAGATAAAAATTGCTTGCAGGTGTTGCAGAGTAGTAGTTTCAAGGTTTAGCTGGGGTGATAATCTTTTCAATTCATGAAAAAGCTTAGGGAAAACTGATTGAAAAGGCGTGGCCTTTTAAAAAAAATATGTAGTGTATCCTACCTTTAGTATTTTAATGGCTTTCAAAATGCTAATGGACAGAATGTGGTCTGTGGTGTGAGCAATGTGAAGTCAGTGCAGCTCTCACTGCTTCTGTGGAGGGAGTCGCACTGGCTTCTGTGGAATTTGGGTGGGGTTTTGTGCTTGTGAATTTATTTTATAAAGTTATCTGAGAAGTGGAATAAGTACTTGTACGAATAATCGCTGGGTGGAGGATTTTTCTCTCTGGTAATTTACAGTTTTCTTTCTCAGAGTTGTTATGGAGACTTAAATATTGTAATAAGATAAGTAATTTATGAAATATATGTGTTATAAAGAAATAGTTATTGATTGAAGCTTTGGATTAGAAGTGAACTCTGCCTGCTTCTCTGCTTCTTATCTTTTTTTCTTATCCATTTTCTTGCTTGGTTTTTTGGTTTCTATGTTCTTTTAATCAGTTCTCTTTAGGCACCTTGGTGTACAAAATCACTTTTACAGTGACATTTACATTTCAAGCTCTTTTTTTGAAACACTGTTTAGCTGTGGCAGCAAAGATTGCCAGTCACAGACAGAAGGTGGTTGTATTTAACTTCGTGTTTTGCAAATATGAAACTAAAAGTTTTCTTTAAGGACTTAAAGAGGGAATAGTCCTGGGTATTGGAGAAGGTGGTTTCCAGACAGCAGACACAGGAAGTGCTACAGCTGTGCTAATCTGGAAGAACATCACAGCAAACTGTGGCAACGAGCTGGGCTTGAGGATCTTCCAGATTTCCGCAGAAGTTTACCTTTGTCAGTAAAACAACTGACTTAGAGATTCCTCTCGGTGTATTTCAGCGTGCACTGCAACCTCCTGCTTCCTCAGAATGGGAGAAAATCTGTAAATCACGCTGACCTTCAGTATTTTCTTAGAGCATTTGAAACGAACCCAAATGCAGGGGCGCACAGAGGCTGGCGCGATACCCTGATGCAATCCACTTTATTTGCCGTGCTGCTGGATTCCCAGAAACGAAGTAACTCCACGGAAGTCCCCTCACCCCCACGAGCATTCACATATTGCACCGAGGGGGGAACAGCGGCCAGCCTGCCGCTGTCCCTGCCGGCTTGGCGTTCAGCAGGGAGCTGCGGGGCAGCAGCGCCAGGGCTGGGCTGGGCACGGTGCCCAGCGGGGCTTGGCCGAAGGGGGCTCTCATCTCCGGGGGCTCTGAGCAGCAGCTGTGCCGCAGCAGGCTGAGCTCCTGGGAACCGCTCTGAGTTATTCATTCCGTTTCTAGCTCTGTGTCTCATCCGGAGCCCGGGCGAGGAGGGGCACACGCTGCCCGACTGCTCCCTCTTGTGCTGGCTGCCAGGGCTCGGACACACCGCCCTGCCCGGGGCGCTGCTCCCTGCCCGGTTCCGGGGTGGGAATAGACAATTCACTCACTGTACGTTAGTCCTATCAACTATCAACTAATTATTAATTAATTAATAATTATTAACTGTTAATTAATTATTAATCATTATTTATTTATTAATTAATAATCCATTAGTAATAGCATCAGTTAGTAATTAATTAGTTCTATTAATTATTAATTATTAAATATACTTTAGTTCTATTAAATTACATTAACTAATATATACAAGTTATTAATATATCATTAATATTAACAAGTATACATTAGTTATATTACTATCAGTTATAATAGTGATACATAACTGTATAGTTATTAAATAGTTAATTATTAATTGGTTTAATAATTAATTAGTTATTAATCATTAATCAGTATAGTAATTATCTACTATTAATTAGAAATTAATTAGTTTACTTATTTATTATTTATTAGTTATTAAGGTTATTAACATTATTAATTATTAATTATTTATTTATTAGTTATTATTTATTAGTTATTAACGAGTAGACATTAGTTAAATTATTATTAGCTATAATAATTATACATTATTGTATTAGTACATAGTAATTATTAATAGTTATCTTATTTATTAGTTATAGTAATTATTAATAATTAGTTAATTATTATATATTATTAATTACATGTTAATGCCATTATAATTATTGATTATAATGGCAGCTAGGCTGAGTTTATTCTCAGCCGGGTTGCCATTAATAATTTTACACGGAGCCAATGCATCTCAGATTCTCTGGAACAAAACGTTGCTTGCTGCACTTTGTTCTGTACACTGCAGCTGCCACGATTTCCTGAGCCATGAGCCAGCTTGATATACACATACATGCGAACACGATTATTAAAATGAACAGCTTATTGAAAAAACATCACATTTTTAAAAGGAGGGTAAGGTGTGCATACCTGCCTTAGTGTCTTGTTCCTCAGTTAAAGGACCTCCTGTATTCCCAGATACCAGGAACAGCCTCGATGCATCTTGGAAAGGTGATAGTGAGATAATTCAGGCTAAAATGGCTAACAAGAAATTCCTCCTCATGTTTAAGGGCTGTGTGCATTGGATAACTAATGGTTGTAGTACACTTATTCCACTATTGTAAGCATTAGGTGAATCCTTTATCTTTTTAGGATATTTTATTGTAATAACTTTTAGGAGATTTGAAATACCTTAATACTGCATAAAGTATTACTTATAATTTTTATTTTACTACAGGTTATTGAGGTGCACAAGAATTTTTTGGAGCATACTTTACATACTTGGTGTAAAGATGATTTGAGCTTGGGCCCTCTTATATTTGACCTGATAAATATTTGCTACACTTAAGGAATATTTGTGAATATGAGAGACCATATCTGTGTTGCCTTTTTAGACATTACTGGGGTTTTTTATTTTCATAGAGGAACAATTTCCAGGTTATCGTGTCACGCCTTTGCATTTTACTGTTGATAGGACATGTGTATTATGCTAAGATCCATAGTCTTTAAGTACTTTCATGAAAATTAATAGGTTTTTATTTTTATTTAGTTCATATAAGTAGCTTTTAAATATCAGTAGTTTTCAGCAGTGATTTCTGATTAAAAGTCATCAAATGTATTGCCAGTTCCTGTCTGCCCCTCTTCCCCAGATAATGTCAGTTATTTGGAGTGACCCTTATTCTTGAATCCAGGTGTGGTTGCAGTACCTTCCAGAAAACAGAGATGAGGACAGATACAAATACAAAGAGACTGAAAAGCAGTAGAGTGGTACCATAAAAAAAGAACATGTTTTTGGAAGTGTAGGAGAAGTTTTGAAAGTTATATAGCATATCACACACTTCTCAATGGTGAAAATCAAGGCAAAAATAATTGACTTAATTAATATTCTCTCAATGTTCTTTAGTTAAGACTCATAGCTATAAAATAGCTAAGGCTCATAGTTATAAAATTGAGTTTTATAACTAATTTCAAGACTCATATTGTGCTCCTCTGGGCTGGAGGCAGGGCAAGCTGAATATTTCATGACAGTAACACCAGCAGTTAAAGCCATTAAGGAGTAATGCTGGGCAGGAGGCAGTGCACACAGGTGCAGGGGATCCTTTGTGCAGTACTTTTTCACCAGCTAAAGCAGACACTCATTAATACAGCATGTTCTGAAATCTGATGGTGTGTGGTTAACATTTGGATTCCTCATAGCTCAAGAAGTTTGGCAAGTGACAAATAGCATTCTTAAATGCATTCAACAAATTCGTGCAGTGGATTTCTTTCTTAAAAGGTAAAAGGGATACTGCATCCATTTGGTGTCTTTACTGCTGTAAAAATAATGATGAGCAGAAGTTTTTTTGTGTTACCTTGGTAAAAGATCCCCTGGAAGTCAAACACTATTAACTTTAACGAAGTAGCTTTGATGGCAGGGAAGAGACAGCTGATACTACACTTCCTGAACAATAAACCACAGTGACAGATAAAAACAAACATGTGCAAGATAACATATAGCATTTCAGAGAATGGAGCCAGAAACTAATGCAGACTGAAGTGATCTTTGCTTTCTTTTGAAGCCTGTTCCTGCTTTTGAAGCTGTTCTTTCTGAAAATAGTTAAAATTAAGTTCTGATTCTGTGACAAATTTATATCATGCTGTTGAAGTCAGCAAAAGCCAAGAGATGTGCCTCATATTGTCTTGGGCTTCAGTTTTTTGAGATTTGTTTCATTGGGCTTTAAATTATACACCATGACTGATAACTTAATAGGAAGAAGTCTGTTCTTTCATGTGTTTATTCCTTCCTCTATTTCCTGTCCTCTTCCCCGAACTTGCTCACTTTTTGCCCTCAACTCTGCCTGTAATAGAACAGCTGCTCATTATTTTTACCTGAGCTGGAGAACCATTTCATTTTCCAGTTATGTTTTTATACTGAGGACAAACAGACATAATGAACTTGCTATTGTAAATATTAAGGAGGAGAAAATGCTAGTTTTTGTTTCAGGTGATCAGAAACTGTGTGTGTGCTCTCTTAGGACAGGTGGCAGATTCCTTCACTGTCCTGCTGTCTGCAGCCCAGTGGTTAGGCTGTTTTTATGGAAGATCTTTTGAATTCTTTTTTCACTGAGGAATTCTTATTCTTGGGTTTCTTTTGCTTTGGACAACCTGATTACTGTTGGATGAAGCGTGTTGTTTTCACTGGGCTTACTTTCAAGGAAAAGTGAACCACTCATCTCTATCCAACAAGATAACTCAGTCATCTGTAGCCTAGGATAGAGTTTTGGGATGTGAGGAGGAATCTCACCTAGGAGGAAGGTGAAGTTCCAGACCTGCAACAAAGCATTATGATGCTGATCACTGCCCTGTTAAAGTCCTGTTGTAAATTGGACCACACTCTCTGATGTCTCATCGACAGTAATGCTATGACAGGAGTGTATTTCCAGCCCCTTTCCTGCTTTTAAAAATTTTAATAGCAAAGTATTTATTCAGAGAAAAACAGTATGCTAAGGTCAACAGTGTACAAAAGGTTTAAATCCCATGGCCAAAGCTGTTTTCAGATGGGTGATGTATCCTAGAACCTGCAGCATGTGTACTGAACGATGCCCAAATCATGCCTGTATATTACAGTCTTTTTTAGAGCTGATTTCCTCTGCACAGTTGCTGTCAGCCCCTATTTTCATTTGCATGATTCTTGTGAGCTGCTTTTCAAACTGCATCTTTCTCATCCAGACCCCACAGTGAATTTCCTCAGGCTTTACCTTCCCCATGAAGACAGGTGCTTTTAAACCAAGAAGACGAGCAGTTCATTGCTTATATGAATTGCCAATAAGTGCAAAAAGCAGGAGCTGCTTGGAGATTTAAACGTGGCACCTGGGGACATGGTTTAGTGGTGGACTTGACAGTGCTGGGTTGCTGTTGGACTTGATGTTCTCCAAGGTCTTTTTCAGCCTGAATTATTCTGTGATTTATCATTATCACGTGCTCCAAGAGCACCATTCTTCTTTGGGCAGGTGAATAGATGGGCTTGGCTCCTCTGAAGCCAGGAGGGATGGCTGTAAATAATGCAACTGATATGGCAAAAAGTGTACTGGCAAAGTGTGGGCACACAGTGGTGGTGATTGGGAGTGGGGCTGATCCCTAATTGGTCCCTAATGGGCTGCAGCTGTGCAGCACAGGTGAATGCTATTGAAGGTGAGGAGCCATGGAGTGCCCAGGGGTGCTGCCCAACCCCACAGGGAGCAGAGGGCACACAGGGGCACTGCACCAACAGCAGGGCACTGAAGGGGGCTGAAGGACACAGGAGCAGACATTTGCAGCCTTCTGAAGTGCTCTGGTGTTACTCTATGTGGGCAGATGCCTGAAGCCTTCTGATGAGGTAAGGTGTTATTCTGTTTGGAGAATGCTTAAAACCTTCTGAAATTGTGTGGTGGCACTGCATTGTGGCCATCTCAACCCCAATACATTCTTAGGGAAAGGGACCAGCCTTCCTGCTGGGAGCACCACTGCTCTGCCTTTAGGGACAAGGTGATGCACAAAGTGCTGCCCCCACACCACTGTGGGGTTTGTCTTTGGGTGAGTTTGTTAATGATTAATAATTAATTAGTTATTATATATCATTAATTATATGTTAATGTATTTATAATTATTAATTATAACGGCAACTAGGCTGAGTTTATTCTCAGCCTGGTTGCCATTAAAAATTTTACATGGAGCCAATGCATCTCAGATTCTCTGGAACAAAACGTTGCTTGCTGCACTTTGTTCTGTACACTGCAGCTGCCACGATTTCCTGAGCCATGAGCCAGCTTGATATACACATACATGCGAACATGATTATTAAAATGAACAGCTTATTGAAAAAACATCACATTTTTAAAAGGAGGGTAAGGTGTGCATACCTGCCTTAGTGTCTTGTTCCTCAGTTAAAGGACCTTCTGTATTCCCAGATACCAGGAATAGCCTTGATGCATCTTGGAAAGATGATTGTGAGATAATTCAGGCTAAAATGGCTAACAAGAAATTCCTCCTCATGTTTAAGGGCTGTGTGGTGGAAGGGAAGGTGTGAGGAAGAGGGGAAACTTCTGTGCTTTGTGTGTGTGTGTGGTGCTTTTTCCTTAGTCCAGGCTCTTCACAGAGTGGTGAGGATTTGGCCTAGAACTTGGGTTTTACCTGTCTGGTTCTGCTCTGGGAGATGTTTGTAGAGGGTGTTTGAGCTCAGACTGGAAGCTGCAGTAGAATAATTCAGTCAGTTCTGAGCAGTGTTTCTTATCAGCCCTGACTTTGTCCAGCTTCCTGGGGCTTGCACAGAGTTTTTGAATTTTGCACAGTGTGTTGCTTACCAGCCCCACAGAATTAATTTTTCTTTCCTTTTAACTTAGCAAGGGCTTGTTCTGTTATTGACTAGCAGACAGTAACTGAATTTTAACATTGCTTTGGATTATCTTAGAAAACAAGCATTTTATTCAAGTGGAACACCTGATTAGCTATTGTGGAGTACAGAAACTAGTAAGTCTTCCAACCTCTGACTTTTTTTAAAAATCATTGTGTCAAAAATAGACTGATAAGCTTAGTCTCAAGGGGTTAGTGCAGGGAAGAATCCTATATTCTCATTTTGTTTCCCCACCCTTATCAGACTGATCCTTTTCCTGAGTCATTCCGTGTTTCCTTTTCCAGGATGCTTTATATTCAGAATCTTCAGATGTTAGTTGAATCAGTGTTAGATTTCCTGAAATAGATACTTGTACATGCTGCACATTGCTCTAGAAGTCCTGATTTAATTTTATCACATGGAAATCTTACATTCTTTCAGTTCTCATATAGTACCTGAAGTTATTTGTGTGTAAGATTTCCTGTCTCTGCTTTATTTTTGAATGCCAGCTTTCCACAGGGGGCTGCTTTGCGTGTAGGAAGAATTAGTTTTAATTTGGCATGTACTAGATAGGAATACAGCCTGAGATTGCACATGAGCTGTGCCCTCTTGTGTTCATTTGGAAAAGCAACCAAAGTATAAGAAAATAAAGCAAACCTCCTGAAATCGAGTTGGTTGGAGTTGATTCATCTCGGATCCCAGCAAAAATCTCAAACTCTGGAAACACTGCGTTCAGGGATTCCAGAACTTGATGATTTCTCCTCTTCCCAGTGCTGGGCAGCACAAGTTAGATCACTTTGATTTAATTTTAAATGAAGAGAAGGAAAAGTGAAAGAGCAGAAAAGACCAGAGTGCAATTAAAACTAAAAAGAGAAAACATCTTTAAATTCGTAGTTGGGTCATTTTCTTGCCCCAAAAAAGTAACATGCATTAATAGAACTTTTGCAAACAAAACCTTCCTAATTGTACTCTATCAATCTCCTAGAAGGTGATTTGATATGCTCTGTGCTTGCCTAATGAAACTATTTGATCATGTGCAAACATTCTGTTAATTAAATTAATTACGGTAGGCTAAAAAATATGGTTACAAAACCAAAACGCAGGGAATTGTGAGTTCTGCTTGTTTTCATTGGGGCTGTAGATGTTTCTATCCTGTCTCCATTATGTTAAAATCTACACTATAATAGCTATAAACAGCTTGTTGTAATGTTTCTCAAAATTCTGGTTTAGTTTACTCACAGTGAAATACACTGGAATTCCTGGTGTCAATTTTCCAATGCACATTTGGATACTAATGTTATATTGATATGCCTGCTGGGCCCCTTCTTTCATGTTTTTTAGGTTTATTTCCTGTAGAGACCTATGATATATGTAAACTGTGTCTTAGCTTGACCTCTTCTTTCATGTGGAGAATATTTTTTCGTTTGCAGGGATCATTTTGTCCTTTTGGTTTCATCCTTTGAATCATTGCTATCATCATTTTGGAAGCAGCGTTGTTATGTTTAGTGAGCATGATGGTTTTAACTTGTGCTGTTTTTTGGGGTGAGAGAATTATAATTACAACAGACTTTTTTTGAGGCCATTGCTAATTATTGACATAAATGGCTTTATATGTAGCATCTCAGTAAGGTTTTGGTATTACAGGTCAGTTGTTCCCTCCTGGGTCGTGGTGCTGTGGCAGGGAATCAGTGTGGAGCAGGAACAGGGGTTTGCTTCCACTGGAGTGGCTCAAACGGGACTTTAGGTGTCGTTCAAAGTCAGAAACAGCCAATTTGGCTGAGTTTTGTGAACTTTTTGCCGAGTCTAATCTGGGTTTCTTGTCACCCTGACTAATTTCAGTGGTTTTCTTTTGCAGGAAATTGCATTGTGTGCTCGCCTTGTAGGGACTTGGACTCAGATAGGGAATGTGTGTATGAAATGAGATCATACCCTGGCGTGGAATGAATGTTGTTTCACAGCTTGTGTTGATACTCTGCTAAAAACTGAGACACAGCTTGTATAAATTTTGAAGTCTGAGTGAATTGTCAAATACTACAGAAAATCAGATTTTAGTTTACGAGTGATACTTTTGAAGTAAGCAACTAGAAATTTTGGATGCTTTGTAAAATTAAAATATTTATATATACTTGAGAGGTTCAATGTTTAGATTGAGACTGTATATTTGAGCAGTGTTTGTAAAAACACTTTCCCATTTGGAGAACAACTGATGTATCAATGTGTAAAAATCCTTATGCAAGAACAAGAACCCAGAAGGCATCTAAGTGATAATTCACTTTACTAATTGTGCCCAACACAAGAGAAACAGCTGCAGCAAGAAGAGTTTTTAATTGGGTTACCCTTTTTCCTTTATCTTGGTGGGTGTGACTGGTGTAGTCAGGCCAAGTTTGCTTCACATTTATTTGCTTTAATTGTGGGACAGTTTTGCTGTGTCTTATTAAAGTGAGAGCTCATCTTTGAGATTCACTGTGTTTAGTACAATACTGTACAGCTCAAATCCTTAGAAATGATACCTGTAGATCACACGTGCGCTAAAAAAAAGATGACCAAAAATTCCAACAAACTTGAGGTTACTGGTGAAAACAGTCACTGTGATTTAATGTTGAGGACAAATAACTAGTGATCTTTGCTTTTGTAACTGGAGGAAAAAGGTAGTTGAGAGTGTTTGTTTCCTCCCAAAGCCTGGAAACATAAATGTTGTGGAAACACGAGTTCTGTGCAAAACCCAGGCAGTGAAATTAAGCACTGTGCCAAGGACCAGTCTGTGCTGTTTACAGCACCAATTTGTTATTGATTTGAGGCACATTGCCTTGAAAACTGGGGTGATGACAGGCCTCAGGACAGAATTGCAGTTATTTCTGTGTGACCTGTCCACAAGTTGTGTCTCACCTGAGAGCTCAGAACACCCCATTAGCAGTGTGGGAGGGCACCCACCTTCTGTGATTTTCAGGGACAAATTTTCCAGGAGAGGAGGCGTGGTTCCCAAAAATATGTTTACTTCCACTCTTTCCAAAGCTCAGTATTTTTTGTGGAGACATAGGGTTGCTAGTTACAAGGTTTTTTCCTTTGGGCAGATTGGTTTGAATTAGTCTTGCTGCTTGGATCCAGTGTGGACACATGCCAGGACAGTGATGCCTGCCTGTCCCACTCTCATGTTCCTCACCTTGGCTGCTGATTTGATTCTTTTGTTTGAGCTGTTCAATTCCTGCACCTGAACAGCAGATATCCGTGCTACCTGCCAGAATGAGTGGTGTGTTTTTCGTTGTTACTGCCAAGGTGTTTCTGTCTGAGATTGTTAAAGTTTCTAGAAGTAAAGGCAGTGTATTGCTGTCAACAGGAATCCAGACTAAAATGGGATACTACAAGGTATCAGTGTGGAATTGGGGCATTTAGAAAAGAAACTGCAATGTGCTGTGTAAGTCTACTTTTTTGCCTCTTCAGCTGTTTAAAGGTGTGTTAGCTTTGGATAAACTTATTTTTTTCAGGCAGCCAACATTATCTCTCTAAGTTCCCCACATACAGCTAAAATGATCTTATAACCTTTTGCTGTGAACTTCCTGATCCTGTGGATTATAGCACGTAGAATTGCTCTGTAGCTGGGTGAGTAACTAAAACTTCAGCACTGGATGCTGAAGAGACAAAAATGTTGTTTCTGAGAACCAGCATTCAGCTCCTGTGTTAGTCTGTAAAATGAAAATCACTGGCACTGTGGTCAGATAACAATATCGAGGCTGTGACTTGAAATGTAGCAACATTGCAAGACCTTGAGAAAGGCTACATTGGGAATGGGAGCTGAGGAATGCCATTGCACAGCGCAGGTTTTCATGGGCAGAGTTTTGTCAAGTTTAGGCGTTGAAATGAATTTTTTGCTACCTGAAAAAGCTTTTGTTTGCCTGTGGGTTATAGTTAGTCAGTAAATTCAAGTCAAATTCTTTATAAAGTAGAGGAAAAAGAAACATGGGCTTACTTGTGGAATATTACCAAAGACATGGGAAAACACTTTGGTAGTTTGGGGCTGAACTTTAGTGACCCTGCAGTCCATATATCCTTTAACAATGTGTGTGCTTTGTGCATATAGATCACTGTAGAACTGATACTCAACATCCTCATGTGGCTTTAGTAGAAGCCCCAAGGGTCCTTTTACTCTGCTCTGAGATAACTTGTTCACTGCTCTAGAGCTGAGGGTTGGTTTGTTTGCTTTGTCTTGTAGGGAGAAAATCATATGCTGCAATGTTTTGCCTTGTCATTTTGAGGTTTTAACGTATTCTCAGTCTGCCCAGAGTTCTTGATCCATCTGAGGGTGAATATAGAATGTAGAAGGAGTTGCTCCAGTGACGCCTTGTCCCTCTGTAATTTCTAAGTCAACATTGGTTATGGTTGGCTTTCTCTGTCAGTGATACAGATGTGATCCTTCAGAGTAAACAAACAAACAAAAAAGATAAGATGAGACCATTTACATCTCTTTTCTGCTCTCTGAAAAGGTGTAAATGTCTGTGTGTTCTCAGGAGCAAAACTGCAAACCCCAGCACATGTGCTGCTTTAGTCTGGCTGTTCTCCAGGCTGCATGCACCTCTTGATGTTTTGAACTCTGCAGAAGCTGGAATTGCACATTTGTGTGCCACAAGCTCCCATCTCTGTGCTAGTCTGGGGCATTTTGGGGTGGCTGAATCCCAGAGAAGGATCTGTCTGGGGTGCTCTGGGAGCTCCTGGGTGGTCAGGCTCCCACAAAATACAGAGGTCAGCACCACTGGCTTTTGAAACACAAATTAAGGAGCTGGCAAGCAACTTCTGATATCAAGCACAGTAGCTGGAGCCAGTGCCCTAAAAGTGGAACTTACCACTGCAGCTTGTTCTGCAGCTTGGCAGGAGTGTGAGCTTCTAGATCTGGCTGCTGAGTCCAAGTTTACATGGTTACTGCTTTAGTACCCAACTTTAGCACGTCTTTTATGGGATATAATGGTAATCCTGCTCCTAGTGTGCTACTGGTTTATCCTCTTTTCATATGTAGGTCTGTAAGAAATCAAAACATGTACATTGGTGTTAGCAGCAGCTTTCTTTTTGCCTGCATACCCAGATTTGATTTATCATCTTGATGTTGTCAGCATCTGACTCTAATTAACTGGATAAATGAAGCTGAGATCTTGACTGAATTAGCAGTTGAAGAATGCATCTTACCAGAAGCAGATGGAGAGAAAAAGCAGTGTATTTAGTTTATGGCCATTCCCCTGGTTTATGGCCATTTCCTATTTTTAAGGGAAAAAGTTCTGCCAAATCAATTCTTGTCAAATGCTAATTAAATTATAGTGATGATTAATCCTGATGTAAATACATTATTTCAGTGTTTAGGAGAGTTATAAATAGTTTAAAGACTTAAGAGACATTGTGAATACATACTTAATCTGGAGTGCATTTGGGAGAGAGAAAATGCCAATTAGATAATTCAGTGACAGTTTATACAGTTTAATTTATCCTTTGTAAATAATGTATGTTATTATTAGCCTCTGTTGTCGATAGAACTCAGCTAAATCTTTTTGTTGGTAAAAGAATTCCTTATAGTGACATTTATACTGTCCTCTTTAACATCTTTCTTTTCTTACTAGAAATCTTAGAGTTTAAAAAAAAAAAAAAGGAGAAAAAGAAAAGGCAAGTGCTGTCATTTCTAGGCTGTGGAAAAAGAAAGTGAAGCAGAAAGGCATTCCCTAGGGTCACTGAACAGGCTGAGAACAAAATCCATGTCTGCTAGCTAGCTCCATATGGTGCCTTAAATGCTGTGGAAGGAATATCCTTCCATGGTACTTCCTATGGCATATGTTAAAAAAAAGGTGGGCAAGAAGTGTCAGTGGTTACATTACCCTGTGTCTAGTCTGGACATTGATGAGATCCTGGAAAATGTGAATATATTATGTTGTGACTTGAAAAGAAAAATCCCAAGTGCTGCTTTCAGACTATTTTATCTGCTGCGAGGAGGGGTCAGCCCCTTACTCAGCCCTGGTGAAAAGATATCCTCCAAGAGGTGAGGAGCTGTTAACACTGTTCCTGTGCTGCACAACTTGTTTTTCTCCAGCCAGACTCTCTGGTCACCAGTCAGTGCTCCTCAGGAATGTGTTTGGAGGCAACCCTCAGGGAAAGCTCCATTTGGGTTCCAGATTGATGAGGCAAAGCAGCAGACCTTAGCATTTCCTTAGTCCATCACAATGGCGCCTGCAACACCTCAGTTCACCACTGTGCTGGCAGATGGAGAAAACAAAGCTGGAGCTTAATTTATTGGTAGTGGAGAGAAGAGATCTCTGCTCCTTCATCTGCAGTGCTCTATGAATTATATGCTTATGCAAGGTGAAATGCTGAATTTTTCTATGCGCTGTAATTTATGATGCAGTTGCTACTAACAGACAAGGAAGATTTGCCAATTTTCAGTCGTGCACCTTCCATATACAAGCTGGGAATAAATGTTTTTTGGCTTTTGTGGCAAGGATCAAATTCATCTGGAAATTAAATGTAAGATAATGTTATGCAGCACTCAAATGCGTAGACTCTTGGAAAAGAAAAAAAAGTTTGTGTTTCTTGTCACAATAAACAAATGGCTTGCCATTAGAAGTAGAGTTGTTTCTAATAAACAAACAAAACAGTTCTGGGAATAAAAGTAAAAAATCCTGCCTGTGCCATCCTATTGGACAAATAGTGAGTGTGTGGAGGTGACAGCCAGTGCAGGGAACACCCCAGCACCCCCTCATGGATTTGCCTCAATTACTCAGGCCACAGCACTTTGTCACTGGTGGAACATTCTACAATGTTTTCCTAGGTGAAAGGGTAATTATTTGGCTGTTCTTAATTTCTTAATATCGGCTCCAAATACTAGGGTAAAGGATTATTCTAAACAGAGGATTGTGCCAGTGGCAGATCAGCTGTGTGGAAGATGCAGAGATTTTGCTGCTGATCAGAAAAGCTGTTAGTGTAAAGACAAAGGTCAGCTTGGAATCTGGATGCTGTTGAGTGACATTTAAGGAAAAATGAAAACTGAAATGAAGCTCTGTGCTGGTATAACCTGGTACAAGTGTAACTTCAGGTTGCTGTTGTAGCTAATCATTTTGGTCATTCAAGTTTTATAAAAGAAACATCCAAGAGCCTGATCCAATTTCTGTGTAAATCAAAGAATTTCATACTTTGAGAGTTTGGATTGCACCTTGAAAGTCCTCAGACAAAAGCAGACTTTAGTAAAGATACATTCAGTCATTTATGGTGTCTGTACTGTTGCTGTTTTCAGAAAGAGACTGATCAATCTGTTGTTGTTCTATATTTTTTGGGTGTTTGTGGTTTCTTTGTCTTATGTTTTTTAATGACAGTGCTGACTTTCAAAAGTGAAATAGCAGACATTTTGCTTTAAAAACCAGCAATACAAACACCCACAAGGAGTTTTTATGAATTCCTTGACCTATAATAATTTCCTTAACTTGCTATGGATGTTGTACATTCTGCAAGTGGCACTTGTGTTTCCATCAAAGTATGAACTGATCAGGGGAATTTTGGGGAGGGGGTTTCAGTTGGGGTAGAGTTAATTTTCTTTGCAGTGGCTGGTGTGGGGCTGTGTTTGGATTTGTGCTGAACACAGGGTTGATAATGCATGTTGTTGTTGTTGTTGTTGTTGTTGCACAGAGCCAAGGCCTTCTCTGCTTTTTGTGAGCTCTGCTGCTGAGGGAGCTGGGGTGCCTGGCAGGGTGGGAGGGGACACAGCCAGGACAGGTGACCCCACTGACCAAAGGCACTTTCCAGACCATGCGGTGTCATGGGAAGTGGGGGAAGAAGGAGGAAAAGGGGAACATTTGGAGTGATAGTGTTTGTCCTTCCCAAGCCACCATTCCCTGTGATGGGGCCCTGCTCTCCTGGAGAAGGCTGAACTCCTGCCTGCCCGTGGGAAGCAGGGATTTCATTCCATTTTTTCCTTCTGTGTGTGTGGATTTTGCTTTCCCTACTAAGCTGTCCTTATCTCAACCCATGAGTTTTCTATTTTTTATTCTTCCCATTCTCTCCCTGAGCCCACTGGTGGGGAAGTGAACATGGGCCTGCCTGGAGCTTGGTTGCTGGTTGGGGTTAAACCATGAGAGGTGGAAAGACTTAAAATATTTTGGGTGTTTTTTAATCTAGTATGTCTGAAAAATCAGATGGGCCACTTTATTCAAGTAATATATTTCAAAAAGGTCTGGGAAACCAAATGCTTTTAATATTGAGCTAAACTGCAATGTAAAGTACATGAGATGGTATTGTGGCTTGTCTAGAAAGACAGCAGGTTCACTGTGTTCTTTTTGACTTTTAAAACCAAGATTACTCCTGGAGTACACTTCCCATTAGCCTGCTCACCAAGAGGGTTCTGATGGTGCAGCCTTTTTTGTTTTGATGAAGAAAATCTGTGTTACGTGAGCTGACTTGTACTTTACAGATAAAAAACGTGGAAAGACTTGGTTTGCATTTGGCCAAATGTCTGGAGCATGATTTGTAGATCACTTGTATGGTGGACAGCAGTATTCACACCTTGCATGTACAGAGCACTCCGCTCTTAAAACCCTTTGGTACATGGACAAACTGCAAGGGTTTGTTTGAGTTTTCTTATATGAAATGTTTTTGAACTGCGACAACTATAAAATTTACTGAGTGGAACACAGAGAATTGCTCATCCATTTCAATTCCTGAGCTCAGTTTATGTTTGCATCAGATTAAATCATGAGTAACTTGGCTAAGACTGAACATCCAAAGTGGAATAAACAAAGCTTTCAAAAACCTAGAATTGAAGGGACAGTCTCATGCTTGGAGTAAAGTTATTTACTAGGTTATTCACCTGAAGAATATTTCAATTTGCTGTTGTTGCTTGTTTTTTGTCTTCTGAGATCTGACCATAAGCTGAAATCACAACCCTTGCTGGTAGCTGGCATAAAGGAATTTGTTTTCAGGTTGATGCAATATGATAAATAAACTTCTATTCAGTTTTTCTTGAGATGTTTGCCTTCCTGCGCGGGGTGAGCTGAGGAATCTTGCCTTCGCATACTATGGGTTTTTTGGTTTAGTGACAGATTTATAGTAATAAACTTGAGAGGCCTGTATGGGAGATAGTGGCAGAGGAAGTGAAAGATATATGAAAAGCAATATTTGATTTTAAAACCGTGGCATTGCTTCCTCATCTGATGAAGAATGCAATGAAAAGCATTAAGAAGCTGCTGCCTCCTCAAGGTTTGGAAGAGAATCCAAGGGGCTTTGCCCTCCTGTGAAGTTATCTGAGGAGTTTATTTTCTAAAATATCCAAATTCTGTGTGGTAGGGTAGGAAAAAAATTTTTTTTCTGCAGAAGGGGAATTGACTGCAAAAAGGTCAATTTCTTCATTTGTATACAATTTTTTGCAGTGTTTTTGTTTATGCTGTTTGGGGATTTTAAAAGAAATTACATTATTTTAATTCCAAAATGTCTCAGTAAGTGCTCAGCACATCTCGGTGCTCAAGGTTTCATCAGGCTTAGCCGTTTGCTGACTGCCAATAAAAAAATCACAGGGGGTTGGCATGGTTATTGACAGTGCCTTTTGCACTGTGAGCACAGAAATACCAAACTGGGCATTGCCCTTCCTTCTGTCTGACTGGAAAAATCATCTGGGAACTGACATGAAACAACAAACCAGGTGTCAAACTGGAGCTCAACCCACAGCCTCACTCACCTGAAATGCTTCTGCTGGTTCTGAAACAGCTGCCAAACATAATGTAGGTGATGGCTTGAGAGGATATAACGCATATGGCAATTGCATCGATTTCTGTTGCAGTTATACTAAATTTATTATATGGGGGGGAAAAAGAGTATTTGACTTGTGTTTTGCTGCACTAGATGCAGTTAAAGAGAAAATCATGGCAGTCTGATACCACATGTGCAAGAAGTCCAGCAGGTCACCTTGATTTCTGGTGGGACAAACAATTCAAGACAGAAACACAGCTGAGGAAGGGATAAGTTGGGAATTCTGCATTTAGGTGCTTTAAGTGCTGGAAGGAATAGTAATTTACTTATGTATTTATAATAATGTGTATATATATTTATAATAATATATTTTAATTTACATTTATTATAATAGATTTATTTTTATTTATGTTTATAGTAATATGTTTAAATTTATTTATGTATTATGCAAGGCTTAGGCACATTAATGCAGTTCTAGAATTCCACAGAAGGGATGCTGCCTTCCAAGCAGCTTGGCTTTCAGGAATGTTTCACTTTGGCACAGCTGGAAGTGTCTCAAGGAGCACTGGTGACATGTTCTTGACCAGCAAGCCTCCCTGTGAGAAGTTATTTTTTCACCTCCTGGCATAAGTCAGCTGCATGAAGTGTTAATGGTCAGAAATTACTTTTATTAGGCTGAAAACAAATGCCAGGGCAGTCACAAAGGGTTGGTTTAAAAGCTTGCACTCCACAAATGGTTTTTGTTTTGAATGTAACAACTGCAGGTTGTTTTTTTTTTGAAGGCTATTGTTTGATCATACTGCTCATTTGTGATCATAACACTCTATTCCCATGAAACAAAATGAGGAGAAGATGTTCCCACAGAACAGGATATATAATGCTTGGAAAAATATTCCTTTCAGGTAGGCAGAAATTATTCAGATTGATTCAAATGAGTGAAAAGAATACCAGGAACCTGTACAAAACCACCACAGATGCAGAGCTGTTATTCTGTTCACTCAGCCTGATGAATTTGCTCTTTGCAAATTATTTTGAGTGCATCAAAGAGCATAAATAAACCATATTTTAACGGAAATTTCAATTATCAGCCTGGAAAAACGTATCAGAGGCGCTGCATTGCTAATCCTTACAGCACAAAGGCATGTTTAAAGAGTGAGAAATTCAGTTCTTGACTAGGGTGCTGTCAGAGATGTTTGGATTTTCAGATACCAGTGGGACCCTTCTGCTCAAGTGGCTTGACCTGTGTTATTTGGAACAGGCATTTTTGATTAATAAATCACTGTGGAGCTTGTAATTCCTGCTTGAGCTATAGCAGCTCTATTTGGAAAAAAAAAAAAAGTCTGTTTCTGAAAGAAATATTTCTGGTGCTGAAGAATCCTGAGTATATGGTGCCAACAATTAATCACTGCTGCTGTTATTCTTCTCTTTTTTAGCCAGTTTTCCTGGCTTTGGCTTTTGGAGATTGCATCCTGATTAGGTCTTTTGTTTCTGGATTCAAGATCCATAGCTTATTTGAAGATTTTTCCTTGTGCAAGTCTCTGCGGATCTCTGATGAATTCTCTTCCTCAGTGCCAGCTGAGAGAGCACATTGATTAGAGCCCTTCCAGCCTTGTGGGCTGGACTCATCTTTCCCACAGTGGATAACTTACCGGGAGCTTCTTCTGGGCTTTTATAATGCAATATCTGCTCAAGCAGCACTGTACAAGGGGTAGTTTCAGTTCTTTGCATTGATTCACTTTCATCACTGCATCTCTTCAGGATTTTTGCTGTTTGTATAAAAGAAGTTTTGCACTAAGAATTAATTTTCTGGTTTTTACTAATCATTACCTCCAAATAATGTAATTATTTGTGGGGTTTTTAGGCTGTGGATGAGGCTGCCATCTTAAAAGTGATCTGCATCTTATATTACCAAATTAGCATTTAAGTGGATTAGCTGGCTTTTGTAACTGATATGGCCCGAGCCAATGACTTCTGTTACAGTGATATTAAATATATTGCTACCAGTGATATTATATCTAATAATTTTCATTGATATAAAAATAGCAGCAGCAGTCACTGATGAAAATAGCAGCACCCAAAGTCATTCAGTCTACTAAAATATCCCCCATAAATAATTCCACATTATCATATTTTTTGTGATCTCTCTTCCCTGGTTCTCAGCCTCTGTGGTGAATTTTTGTGTAGTGACAAATGTCACTATGGAAATGCCATGCTTTAAAGAAAATGCCGTGCAGTCACATTTGTTACAGACCATGGTGAGTGTCAGCCCTGTTACCTTTTCAGTATTTTAAACAGTTTGCCAAGCTCTGCTTTCCTCATAACTGTGTTGGTTATTTTAATTCTCCTGCTGTGCTTTATTCCTCTGTGCACCTTGTCATGATTTAGCTTTGCACTGATGTTTTTCTGACTAACCTGTGATGCCTTAGAGTGGCTGCCTGAAACAGAGGCTAGACAAAATTAAGAGAATAAAAGTGGGTATTTATTGAATGCTCTTAATAGCTTCACCTTGGGCAGTCTAAAGCCTCTGAGGTGGACGACAGTCATGAGTTTTTCATACAGTTACAAGTGTTTGGTCCAATAACCTATCAGAGGCTAATGCTCCAATTACACTTTCAGGTAATGGAGTAATTTACTCCAAGCCTGTCCCCCCCAGTTCACTGCTGTTTACATTTCTAGGAGCCTGAGACAATGAGTTGTCCCTGAGTTTCAGGCCAAGAGAGGAAAGGTTCTGTCTGAATAAAAAGGGAGAACAGCAGCTGACAGGCCATGGAGTTTAGAGTTTTACACTAAAGCAGTACAGGATCTGAAAAATAGAAAAGCTAAAGGCATCACCTGTAGTTAATTGAATAATTTGTTATTCACCATTTAAGGTTCACATGTTGCCTAGAGTGTGGTAGTGCAGAAAACACTTCCCCTTCATGATAAGGGAGTAGTATTTAATTTCTTTCCACTCCATCGATGGTTGTGGGAACTTAAGGGTTGGAAAAGAAAACCGGGGCAAGGAAATGCAAAACCAAACCAGAGCCAAAGGATTGAGCCTTCAAGAAAAGCTATATCTGTATTAGTAAATGTGGCTGCAATTCCCTTCATGTGGCTCATGACCTGAACTAAATGTTAATACACTGAGGTGTGGTGGTGTTTGGCCTTCCCAGAGAGGCTGCGGCTCCTGGGGTCTCTGCTGATAATTTTGTGTGCTGGGCTCTGAATTGACCCACACTGCCTTGAGAGAACAGGCTTGTGGCATGTATTAAATGTTAAATATTAAATATCCTGGCAGATATATTGGGCTGGGGCATTCAGAAGGGAGTTGCTTCAAAGTCCAGGTATGAGTTCACCAGTTCTGCTGTGCTCTGTGAGGGGCATTGTATTACCAAATATACCAAGTGTGTTTGGATCCTTCCGAATTCTGTACATTAAAAAAAAACCAAAAAACCCCAACTTTTTCTGTGCTTTAGTCAAGTTCAAATGTTCTGAGAACAAACTTTGGCTTGAAATACCTCTCTGCTAATTCTTTTACTGGATGAGAGTGGTCATGGCATTTTCTGCAGTCCCATACTGAAACAAATTTTCTTATGGAAGTTGAGGTACGCTCTGAATAATTCATGAGCTGATAATTTATTTATGACAGTTATGGTTTCATTAAAAATGGCACTACCTGCTGGGCAGCACAACTATGCTTTTAACAGTTTTTATCAGGCTGTTAAAATTACACAGATGATGAATATTTCAATAGTGAGAGAGAGCAAAGCATTTAACAAACTACATCGCTTCGAGAATCTTACGCTGCCTAAAATGGCAATGCATATTAATTTGTGTAAATAACTAAAACTGCTTATTAAGAAGAGGAAATTGAAGTTTCCGAAAGCAATTTCAGCAAGTCAGAAAGGTGAGTTTTTTGAAAAGCCAAATCAGTGTTAAGAGATCATTTTAGTTCTGCACTGGATGTAACAAAATGAGTTTCAAAGGAGCAGATCCAGCCAGAGGGAAAACTAAATATCTTAAGGATGTTTAAGTTATTCTTCCCTCTAACCACAATCAATAGTGTGATTAGTGTACACTGGTAAAAATGATGGGCTATAGATATGGATGGCCTATTTGTTATTCATTGAATATGATTGGATTTGTGAGTATTGGTTGTAATTATAGCATGGATTTTTGTTCATGAATTTGCTTAGTGTAGTTTTAAGGATTTCCACTTGGTGGAGCTTTATGATTGAATTTTTAATATATAAAATTCTAGATATTTGTGATTCAGACTTAACTTCTCCAGTGAAAAATAAACTTGAGAAAATGAAGTGAAGAGTAAATGTTAGGTATTTATTGTTCCCTTTCACTTGGATCAAACAATGATGTTTTTTTACAAGGTATCATTATGCTATTTGAGACATCATTTAATACAATTAGCTTTAATAATTTGAAAACAGGGTGGCATAATAGCTCTAATAGGTACTGATATGTATATTCTTTTCACAAGTTAATGTTTCCCCTCTGTAAAAATGTGCATAGGTATACATACATATATATTTTAAAAAACCCTCCATCATTCTTAGTTAAACTAGTGAAATAGTGTAAAATTATCTTTTATTCTTACTGTATAGGGGTTTATTAAATGCTGCAGGATCCTAAAGAATTTCAGAAATTACCTTCTCAGAATAAAATACCTTAAAAGACTTCAAAATAGAATGTAAGGAGGGACAATGCATAAGGTTTCTGTCCCTGGAAGGACTCAGAATTAGACTGGACATGCCAGAGGACAGGACCAAGTATCTTTTGGAAACCCCTTTCAAGCTAAATTATTCTGTGATTCTGTAAAGAAAACATTTACCTGGGAATTGTGATAACAGGCACACAGCCACCAACTTGATGGCCTCAGGTTTTTTTTCTTGGGTGGTCAATTTGTTATGTGGCAGATTTTGGAACAAGCAGCATTTGATAGCATTGAGGATAATTCAGTTTATAAACGAGGAGAGGGCTGTCTCCTGGGAGCAATTAATATGCAGTGTGTGATGGCATTGCTTTACCCCTCACCAAAATAGATCTGCATAAAATGTAGCAACATTTCAGCAGCCATGGCAGCTAATGAACAAGGTCTGAACACACCTCTGCAACCTGCACCAGAACTGCTGTGGGAGATTTCAGTTCCCCCTTACGTGCATTAAAGATCATTTGAAGAGAAAGTTGCTGCTTGCATCTTTCCACCCCTGGCTTCCCATCAATTGTTCCCATTTTTTGAGGGATAAATCCACTCCTTGTGGTACTGATGCAGCCTAACCTCTGATTTCCCAGGCTTCCGAGTTGTTACCTTGTCTTCTCAGAGTTTAATATCATTTTTCCCAGATAGTGTCTTTGATTATTTTTAATATTTGCTGCATATAAAAAAAACTTACTTTTTTTCACCATGACTCACCAGCAAAAGGACAAAGGAAATTTAATGCTCTGCAATACATAGGTATAAATCTGACAAGATATTCTCTTTGTTTTCCTTTGCCCTGTTTGTCTCTAAGGCGGTCAAAATTTACATGTATATATCCAAGAATTTTAATGAAAAACCCCAACAAACCAAGCAAAATCACCCCAACAAACACCCCTCAAACTCCAACCAAACCAAAAACCAGAAATAAACAAGTTGGGGTTGTTCTTGTCTTAATCTTTCAAAATTAATGGCTTCTGTTTCCAAATATTCTTGCCTTTAAAATCTGAAGTAATATCTTGGGGAGGAGGGCTAATAATTGTATGCGTGTGTGTATATATATATATACACACACACATACATATATACATATATATATATAATTTTCCTCCTCCTTTTTTCCCTCCTTTCCCGGGTGATGCAGCCCTATTTTTCTGGGAATGGCTGAACACCTCTCTGCCCCGGGAATGAAAAATGTGTTTTTTGTTTTAATTTCCTTGTGGGTGTCCCCTTCCCCTCCATTCTTTTCCTGTTCCTTCCCTGCTCCAAATGAATTTTTAACATTTTTCCTTTTATCCTGCTTTCCAACTTTACCAGTCCAGGTTGCAGTAAAAGAAAAAAGTGCAAGTGGAAGAGCTGACGGAGGGGATCCAGAGGGAAGATATTTAGAGGAATAAATAGCTTTTGAAGCTAAACTTGTGTTTATAAAATACAGCTCTATAGGACCATCACATGTACGTTTTTGTGTGTTATGTATGCCTGTACGTAATCATCTAGCTTAAGAGAAATAACTTCTGAATGTTGCTGCTAAAAGCTGTTGCTAGGGTGATCTGTGGGAGATAGAAACACCTTTCCAATCTTTCTCTGTTCCCCTCATGCTCCTGAAGATACACCAGTGAGATTCTTCCCCAGGCATGGTTGATGTGGTTGAAGTGCAGGTAGTTTCATTAACTGCATAAATAGGGACTGGTTTGTCCTAAATTTTTAATATTTTAGTGTAGTGAGTTGACTTCAGTCTCCTCCATGGCTGACTCTTTTTCCTCCTCACCAGAAATTCAATTAAGGCAAACCCAGGACAATTAGAAATAATTGAGGTATCGAGTACTGTTCAAGGGACAAATTAATGTATCATACCAAGCAGTTTCCCAATAACTTTTGAAATTTTTTTCAGCTACTGAATTGTGAACTGAGAATAACCAAAGAAAGGTGTTTGCCAAGAGATGTTTCTTCTTAGCTGCCCCGTTTTCCAAGCTGGTATTGAACTACTGGCATTATTCCCTATGAAAGCAGAGTAGAATCCCCAGGTTCTGGAGTTTGACCTTCTGTGATGCCCTAAGGCTACATTTTTAAATTAAATATTAAATTTTAATTAAAGCAACATTTTACAGGTGGGACAGAGTAACAACAGAGTTCAAGCAAAGTCTGGGGACCTGTGTGATCCTCACAGACATGGGCTGTGATCAGAGAAGCAGATTATTTTGAGTATTTACTTAATGCAGATACTGTATAATACAATATAACTGTACAAATACTGTGAGCATTCTCTCAGTGAAGGTGGCTGGGGAGCTACTACCTCCTGCTGATTTCACTGTGGCATTGAAGTGGGATCTTGCAGAAAAAAACCTCACTAGATGAGATGTGCATCCTTGCTTTTGTGCAGTCTGATATTTGGGGTCTGGTCTTTCCCCTGAGATATGCATAACCTGGGCAATCGTGAGGAAGTGGTTCTGTGTGTGAATGGGGCTTTACTGCCAGTCTTCAATGTTTTGGGGTTTTAATCCAAATCATTAGATACATATGAAATTATAAAACTAATACCACTGTTTTGGGTTTAACTTTTCCTGTTTTGTAGGCTTTTGTTGTGTGTTCACAATTCAAAGATGAGCCCTGATGATCTATGTACCTGTGCTGGTTTTGGCTGGAATGGAGTTAATTTTCTTCACAGTGGCTTGTTTGGGGCTGTATTTTGGATTTGTACTGGGAATATTTTGATAATACTGGGGGATTTTTGTATTGCTGAGCAGAGTTTACACAAAGTCAAGACCTCTTCTCCCTCTTACCCACCCCACCAGTGAGGGGCTGAGGGAGCACAAGGAGTCAGGAGGGGGCATGGCCAGGACTGCTGACCCCAAACAAATCTGGTTGTTCCAGATCTTATGGCCTCATGCTCAGCATATGAAGTGAGGGGAAGAAAAAGGAAATGTGTGTGGGGAAATTCAGAGTGATGGCATTTGTCTTCCCAAGTCACCCTTAGGGGTGATGGAGCCCTGGTTTTCTGGGAATGGTTGATTCTCAATGCCCCTGGGAATGGCAAATGTGTTATTTTAATTTCCTTGTGGGTGTGGCTTTTGCTTCACCTATAAAACTGTGTTTATCTCAGCCCTTGGTTTTTCTCATCCACACTCTTAATTCTCTCCCCATCCCACCAAGGGGGGAGTCAGCAAGTGACTCCCTGGAGCTGGGTGGTTTGAAGTAAAATCACAACTCCCTGAGTGTATGAAAATGAAGATGACACCTCTACCTCTGTTCCATGACTTACCCTGCTTTTTTCCCCCCAGTCCCAGACCTTTCCCCATTCCTTTTTGGTTTTTTGGGCGGCTTTTTTTTTGGTAATTCCAACTTTGTTGATGGGAAAGAGTTGGGGTGTTGCACTTGGGCTGTACCTGTGCCTTGCCAGTGCTGCTGCAGTCCTTGGTCAGGAGGCAGAGCGGGATGGATGCTGATAGCTGTGCCTGGACTTGGTGTATTTATTTCTAAGCAGAAAACTGCTGTGCCAGGACCTGTTGCCTACAGCTGCTACCTCAAAAACCCACACCCAGCCATAACACTCTGTGAAATGCCCCGAAATTGGTGTCCCTGCCTGGGAATGGGGATATTTGTGAGGAGCTGCAGTGCAGTGTTTGGTGTGAAGGCAGAAGCTCCAGCGTGGCAGGGGGCTCAGCAGGGACAAAGGCAGGCTGGCAGTGCCACGAGCTGGGCTTTAGCCTGCCTTGGGCAGAGCAGAAGCTGGGCTGCAGGGACACAGCAGGACAAGGTTTTAATCTGGAAAGACAAATCTCAGTGCTGGAGTTAATTCTGCAGAATGCTGTGTGGGGTCACACCTGTAAATCATTCCTCATGAGGAATGGTTTACAGGCTTAAACAGGGGCTGGGAGCACAGGTAAGAGCACCTGGAGCTGAAGCTTGAGAAATGCCAAGCTCTGGTTCTGGTGGACTGATAGGTTATGTTATGCATATACACTGTATACTGTATGTTATATATACACATACTATCCTATATGGGGTTTATATATATAAATGATATGGTTTTTACATATAAAAACTATGAGTTTTATATTTAAAAACTATATAATCTATATAAATGAAGTGTTTTTATATACATGGGTTTATATGTAAATATAAAAATATATTTATATATTAGAAATATATAAAACCTATATATGAGGTTTTATATATAGGAACCATGTTTTTAGATATGTAAATGATAATTATATATACTATATGTTTTTTTATTTATTATATGTTTTGATAGATATATTTTTATGTATGTACTGCTTTTATACATACTGTGCTTTTATACATACGCTGTATATTTGTTATATATATACTATGTTTTTTATAGAAAGTGTTTTTATAGATACTATTTTTTTACCTATACAATGTTTTTTATGTATGCATACTATGTTTTTTATCTATATACTATATGGTTTTTATCTATATAAAACCTGTATATCTTTTTATCTATATAGTATAAATCTATAAAAAACATATAACTATATATACTATATCTATACACTTTATAGTATCTGTATACTATATTTATATACTTCTACAGGTACTATATGTACTATATGTTTTTATAGATATTCACTGTTTTTTATAGACTATATGTTTTTATATGTACTATGTTTCTATGTATGCATACTATGTTTTTGTTTACTCACTATATGCTTTTTATATATACATACCACATGGTTTATAGATATATTCCTATATTTTATATATATATTATTATATGGTTTTAAAATATATATATTTTATATATAAACACTCTGTGTGTTTTTTGTATGTATACATATACACACTGTAGGCTAGCCCCAGTTACCAAACATGCAGGTGTGCTGTTTGCTTAACACAGAGGCTGTGTTTGTTGTTCACTTATTTTGTTCATTATTTTATGTTCATTCTTCAAATGAAGAATTGCCATAGCAACTATGCAGGTTTTTGGTGTTCTGAAGGTCGATTATTTAGCTGTGATATGAAAACTTAAGAGTGTCTTTGCTCTTCAGGTAATGGAGCAAAATTCCTGCAAAGAAAATTGCTGCCGTGTTTTTATATTGTTTTCCTGCACAGTCGTATCTTGACTTTTCTTTAATTTCCTAGTTTGTTTCATATATAACTCTTTGCTTGTTTTACTGTTAAGGTTACTTTTAATCAGCCAGTTAGGAAAGGAGTCAGAATCTGGGATTTTTTGCTGGTGCTCCATTGGTATCAGCTGCAGCTAATGAGCTCTGAAATATTTAAAGAAAAATATGCATCTGAAAGGTGAAATTGGTTATTAAGAATTGCAGAAATTAACAGGAGCCACATCATAAATCAGCTTTTTTCATAAAATGCCCTAATATTTTGGACAGCATTTACTTTCTTGTGTTACTGCAGTTTCACTGTTTATCAGAAGCAGAACTTAAAGAAGTGAGCAAGAGAAATTTCACCAACAGAAGCTTTTCCAAACTCAGAAGTGTATTTGAAGGCTTAATAACTTAGCAATATAAATTACTGGTTCACATATAATCTAATATTAACACATGTAAATATATTATAATTAGCTTGCATAGATCCATAGAGAAAGTTGAGGGAGAAATTATATGATTCTGATGAGCTGTTAAAACCCTTCTGTGTGAGCTTTGTGTTGAAAAAACAAAAGAAAAGCCTTTTAAAATTCACTTGTACCTGAGCAGAGAATGGAGTCTGGACACACTATAAATGTTTTTTTAAATGCAATTTGCTTCCAGTTGGTGCATCTTGCTTCTTAAGACATGACTCATTCTGAGGTTTGGCTTGCTCATTTTCTTGGAGATTCCAAAAAATGTGTGAACATTTCAGACTTCAGGAATAAATGGAGAAAGAGGAGACAGAGGTTGAAGCTTGCCCTGGCCATCTGTCAGAAGGGCTTCCCTGGGCTTCTGTCCCAGGAAAACACATTTCCTGCAGATTTGGGTGGATTTTTAGGGGGCAGGAGCTGGGTGGTGGTGCGGCAGTGCTGGGGAAAGGGAATGTTTGTCACACCTAAATTCCAATTTACAAATGCTTTCCAGCATCCCTTGGGGTAATAATGCTTTTGGTGACATTGCTCTGGCATTCAACAAGTTTCACCTCAAGTCAGTGTTAACCACTCAGCAAAAAAATATAATTGGTCTATGTTTGAGGTTTCCAGTCTAGATTTTTGTTGAGAAATATTTGTGTTGTAGTATTTGTATGAGAAATATTGCATGCAGAAAGCTTCTTCAGTGCTTTGTTATCCTCAAATCCAGAGTCTGCCCCATTTGCAGACAGCAATGCCAATAAATATTAACAAATGAAGCATCTCTGAGGTCAGGGAGAAGTATTACCTGGTTTAGAGTTAAAAAAATTCATAGGAGGACTAGTTTCTAATTTGTGCTAATACAGTCAGTCTCTGAAAGAATTGGGAAATTTTTATCTGCTGACTCGCAGTTTTCTGCTCTAGCAAGAGATTGCTCTTTCTCATTTATGTGTTTTTCTCCCCTTTCTGCCTTTTCCTTCATAGCTGTTTCATCTGTATACAGGATATTGCAAGACTGCATTGCATTTTCATAGTTATGTTGAATTAAATACCATATACAAATATAAAATATATTAAGAAGATAAAAATACAATATATAAACCTATATATAAAATATATTTAAGCATAAATATTTATGAAATATAAATATAGGCACGAGTAGATAATTGTGGTTTTTAGGTATCAATTTGAACCTACACACATAAAAAAGAGTAAATCTGAATCCCCAGGAGTAGCAGTTCTAAGATTTTTCTTTATATGCTGGCTATCTTTTTTCTTTTAGCTGCAGTATCTGTGCATTTCATAACTGAACAAGTAGAATATCTGTATAAAAGGTAGCATTTTTAACACCATGAATGAACTAATGCTTAGCCGGCAGAACTGCAAGACATTTGGATACATAGGAATTCGAGTTAATGATGTAGAAATTGTATATATGCACTGCCTGGAAATCAGGCTAAATGGCATTGGGTCAGCTTTTGCATAGAAATGCAAAGAAAATTAGTTTATTTTACAGGTTTTGAGGAATTTTGTTAACTGTAGTGATTGTAGCTTAGAAAGCATTAGCAAAAAATCAAATAAAAGTATTTAGCTGCTATTAATGGAGAATTTAGTTGCATGCTTGGGGACTACTTTAAAATGTTCCACTAAGGTCTATGTATAATTTTTGTGTCTATATAACATTTTTTGGTGTTGTGTGAGAAGTTTTATTAGGATAAACCCAAGCTTAGAAGAGCTGGTACGTGAACAGTTGGTGCTGTAAAAGTCATATTGCTAATTGTATATGATAGATTACACTTACCTGGAATATTGAGTGCATTAATAAAATAAGAGTGTGATTGCTGTGTCTTTGCTGGGTATTTTTTTTCCTGCTTTCCTCAATCAAGTTTTAGTCAGATAATTCTTAATTTCCATGGCTTTCTAATTCCAAGTATGAACAGTAAAATTTTTTCACTTCAGCTTTTTGTTGCTGTTTAATGAAATGTAGATCTGGTGTATTGGTGGCAGAACAAATTAATTATTTTTATAAATGTTCAATGTTTTTGTTTTCCATTTACATGTTTTGGACAAAGTACTGTGATTTGTCTCTTACAGCTAATTAATGATTGCTATGATTTGAAAATGCAGACATAGGATATGAATTTTCTTTAGAAACGATAACACCTTGAATTGCAAGGCTGCTCAAATATGTGTGATGACATTACTTTATTGAGGTGTTCCAGCCTTCATATGCAGATTAGATTTTGTCTTTATTCTGTCCAGATTCCTTACTGAAATGTAAAATTGTTCCAGGAACAGTGAACTTCCCGGGATTAGATGTGTGTAGGGAGCATGTCTTGGGAAGTGAAGAGAGGTTTATTTGGTTTTGCTTTTGTGTTGTTACACAGAACAATAAGAGATTTTCATTCTTCTCTGATTAATTTTATGAGCTCACACTATGTTAGTTTGGAATGAAATTAACTCACAGGGTGGTAAAACTGGAGAATATTGCTGTACTGAATGTTGCAGATGCTCAGATGAGGGAGCTATTGGCCTAGAGACACACTGATACTTGGGAAAGCTGGGGAAAATATTCTATTTAGAGACCACTCTGCTTATATGTCATTTTCTGTATTTATCTGACCTTTTGCTCATTCTTTATTACTAGGGCAATTTACATAAAATAGGATCTATGCCATTTATGAGTTCATGTGCTCCTGCTGCTTATTCTTCCCTTGAAGTTCTAATCCTTTGTGGCATTTCACCCCAAAGCACTTTACAGTAATTGCTAATTGATATAAAAGGATCACTCCATCCACCCCTGACATGCAGCACCTCGCTAGTGAAACTCAGAAGCTGTTTAACAGTGAGCAGTAGGACTGCATAACATTTTTAGGGGGGGAAAAATCAACCCATCAACCTGAAAATAAATGGACAGGTTATTTACATAGTCAGGAATTAGCTGCAATATCCATTTCAGGACTCTGTTAGCATGCCAGGGTTCATATTCCTGGGATTCAGAAGAGAGACCCCTGGTCACAAGGAGAGGACAGAATTGCTGCATTACATTTTATTCAGAAAATTATTAATTTCATTTGATTTCATTCTGGAAACTTGCTACTCTTGGAATTCAGTATATTTTCCCCTAGCTTGTGAATTGGATCAGCAGAGATTGAGAGGAAAGGCTTTTGCTTTAGGGGATCACAACCTCTGTGTGCCGTGACTTTTGGGGTTACTCAGAGTTCTCAGGGTACATTTGCCACCTTGGCATTTAAATAGTGGCATTGTAGGCTTAGGTGAGAGAATGCCTGTAAAGAAAGGTTGTTCCACACAAGCTTGGGCTGGCAATGGCAGCCACAAAGGCAAGAAAGCTCCAGGAGTGCAGGGAGTAAGGTGGGCTTTCCAAAACTCAACCTTGAAGTGTGGAGGTCTTCATGGCTGCTGTGGTGGGTTAATGTTAATTACTGTTTAGTTTAATGTTAATTAAAATTAATGTCTATTGTTTCTATAAGTAAAAAAATCCCATTTTTCTCACAAATAGCAGCTGCCCAGGGAAACCTGTAATTGTGAAGTTTTTTTTTATTTTCTACAAATTGTTCCCATAATTGTGTTTATGGGTTATGTTCACTTATGGGGTACTGTTTTAAAGGTGAATTGTTCAAAAGTAAAAGTTTTCAATATCTATTTCTAAAATTATTTTCATCTCTGAGAACAGCGGTCTCATTTTTCTTCTCTTTGGGGGCACAAGATTATTCTTTTCTGTTTAAACTTACAGGATTACAATTACTATAACATCTGCTTACTTTGGTCTGGAGGCTTTTGCCTCCTGCATGGGAGCTGCATCTGCCCAAAAGGTACAAAAGTGATTTTTAATTTGTTGAAGGAGGCCATAAAGAGAACACAGAACAAGCCTGGCATGCCATGAAAACCAGGAGAAAACAGCCATGGCCAGGGCAGCAGAGTTGCTGAGGTGTGGATTAATGACTGAGGTTGGTGTAGATGCTGCTGCTTAAAATAAGGAGAGAGCTGTCTTTCATGGTGTACCCCTGGCTGCATGACAGGTTTGATAGCACATTTGCCCCACTTGTTGGATTCAGTATTATTTATGCCTATATTACCTGTGTACTCCTGAGTGATTTCATTAATTTGCTGTATAACTATGTAGCAGTCAGTGGCATTTAATTTATTTTACTGATTTATGTCTACCATTTAAAAGAGAAAGCCTGTACAAAGCTTTGAGTGACATGGTGGTAATTAAATTTTAAATAACTATAAATTAAAATATAACTGCAAGTTAAAGTTAACTATCAGTTAAAAATAAACTTCACAAGCCAGCAGTCTCTGCTATTCAGAGAGGTGGTAATTTATCAGCAGTCAATCTGCAGAAGCTGATTGGGTCTTAAATGGTACTTGAAACCTATCAAACTGGGTGACTTTTTGAAGGGTTTCTGCTTCTTACAAGTTTGAAATCCTCTTGGTCTGAAATTACCAGAGTCCCAGGCATAATTGGGATGCCCAGCTCTTAAGGATGAGTCTCAAACATGCTCCACTAAGACTAGAAGTGGTAGCCAAACACAAGGAGAAAACACTTTCCTTCAGTTAAGTTGATAGAATATTTATAATTAATATATTAAGTTCTCCCAGTAAGTGACTCATGCACATTCTAGCACATTTGTCACACACTCACAGTGTTTATGAAGTTGAAAATTCTTGTTAAAGCAGGAGTCAGCCTGTAAGCCATTTCTTTTAACAGTGGAAATCTTACCCTGTCCTTGGAACCAAAGTTATGTGAGCCTGCCAGAAATTATTTGATTTAGAAATACTGTTTTCTGAGGAAGCTGAAGAAAGCATGGGAACTTCTTATTTATTTATTTTAATAATAATAATTTATTTTAAGAGTAAAATGAAGGCTTCTTGACCTGTAAGTGGAGTTCAACTATTAAATTATTAGGATTCTTTGAAGTTACTCCTAGATTTTTCTGTCCTAAATCTAAGAGAGGAATGCTTCCTGGGAGAAAAACATTGCAAATGCATTAAAAGAGATGTAATGCAAGTGTGGCCATGTCTGTGAAGGGAAAATATCAACCTATCCCTATACTTCCTTTTTTTTGGGACCTCAGGATTTCTTTGACTGATTTTTTTGCCTGTTAGGGTGCATATTGTGGGATTTTTTTCTCGTTCATCTTATACAGCCCAGCAGGATCTACATAATTAAATTCAGTGTCCTGGTGTGGTCAGGAAGGTGGGACCTGGAGGAAGGAGTCAGCAGATGAATCCAAGTGGATACATCCACCAAGTAAAATCAGGAAAATGCTCTGGTTGGAAGGGAAAGGAGAAACTCGGAGTGAACAGTAAATGCACTTCATTGTCTGTGTCATTTCCACAAATAGAAAAGCTTAGTGCTCAGAAAACATCAGACTGTAGAAAACAGGGCTGAATTTGTGGAGGTCAATTGTTACTTTTTCCTGGTCTGTTTATTGTGGGCCAAGTTTAGGAGTTACTGCCTGATAATATCAGGATATTATCAAATATATTCAAGATTTGCATGGCTTTGTTGCATAAAACCACAGCTTTTTTTTTCTCTGGAATGAAGGTGGTTTGAGCTGGAGGTGGAAGATAGATGGTATGTGGGTGAGGAAGGTGTGAGTGCCAAACAATAAATCTGGAGAGCTAGGAGTCATTTTTTAATTTTTTTTTTAAAACTACTTTACTCCTCTGTCCCAGACACTGGTGAGATCAGTAGAATCCACTTTTTAGTTTTCATCTAACATTTAGAAGATATCCAGCTCCTTTGTTCTTGCTTAGTAAACAATTTAATGGTCACCCAGTAATGACATGTAAATACTTCAAATGGGAAAACTTAGATTTTGTGGAATGGTAAAATTGTTTTATTGTGGGTTTGAGTAAAGTGGTGTGGATCACATAGTGCCTTTTGCAAAGATCAGTTTTTGACATGAAACACTTAGGATATTTTGTGTGAAATTAATTTTGTGCAGTCTGAAACACTGATGCTTTTTACCTGATTGTTTACCTGATGCTGCATCACTTATAAATAATGTAATATTTGCCGTGTTGCAGAAAGGCTTATTCTGTTCCTTTTTTGGTTTAGCTTCTACACACAACCCCTCTCCCCTCACCATTAGCATTTTTAAAGCAACAATATTTATGTTGAGTTTCAGGTTTCTGTTTGGCCAGAAATCCCATGGGAAAGCTGTGGAGTCCTTCAGGCCTCCAGTTTTCACAAAATCATGTCCAAAAGGAAAAAAAAACTCAGCTCAGAGAGGCAGGCTTTGCTGGAGAGGTTGCTGGTGGGTCTTCCTCCCTTAGAAAATATTTCAGTTCCTTGTGTGACTGAACACTACCAGATGTTCATATTGTGAAGGTTGATACAAAATTCCATGGACGTCTCAATTCCCTCTGAGCAGATGGAGGTTTCTGAGTCCTAAGAACAGCCACTAAGCAGTCTGGACTTGATGGGGAAAAACCAAAATTTCCTTCTTAAGGAGGAAGTAGGGAGAGTGGAGTGTGGCTGAGTGCAGAGTTGGGCACATCTCACTGCAGCAGAGATCAAGTTCTTTTGCAGTCTGTAATAACCACCTTGTTGGCTACTTGGAAATCCATTGGCAGATCTGCTGCTTCTGCAGTATTTATTCTGTTTTAGCTGTAGTCTTCAGTAACTCATGGAGTCCTTGTAAGCACGAACTGCAACAAAGAAACCTTGACATATAAAGAAAAGTTTGTAATAAACCCATTTTAAGCATCAGTTTCTTTACAGAAAATTACTGGGTTTTTTTTCTCAGTAATGGGTTGTGATGATGCTCTCTGAGTTCTTAAGTATATGTGGAATATTATGACTTTTCACTGACTTCAAAACTTCTACAAGATCGGTAGGAACCTGAAACTGTCCAGACTGAAATTATTTTGCACGAGCTTCAGATATTTTGAACAGTTTTAACTCTCACCAAGCATTGTGGGGAATAAATTACTCAACAGAGCTGCAAAAAAAGCTTTTCTCTGGTGGCCTTCAGACCTTCTGATTACGTCCTCTCCTATTATGCCAAATATACATCCCCTACACATAAGAAGGATGTTTCCTCCTTCCATTGACTCACTGAGGTGTAATGTTACTTTTTTCTTTCAGCATCAGTGGCAGGCAACAATCATCTGCAGTTAGTTACACCTCAAAACTTCCAAACTTCTTTTAGATACTTGAGTAAAATTTAGGCTTAGCTGAAGAGCAGTGGGATTCCCAAATGTTTGAGGTGCTTTATTGTTGGAGTTAGATTCAGAAGTCATGTTCAGGCCCAGAATGTGGGGTATTATTTTCTTGGCATCATCATGACAAATTTTTATAGTTTATAGGTTTAATTGAAGGCCTTTTGGAAGCATTAACTGCTTGACTCATCTGCAGATAGGAGGATGAATTAAAATAATGCCACAGAATCATATTAGCCTATCAACCGTGCAGCATGGGTTCTTTTTCTGGTTGTGACACAACAGAATTTGGAAATCTTGTGTTCTATTTGGGCACTTTGATACTACCTTGTCTTCATAAAAGTCATAAATTATGCCGCTTTCCCACACAAAATTTTCCTGGAATGTGTGTTTTCTGAAACTTCTTCTACAGTTTTTGATCACTTAGCACCAGTGGTGTAATTCACGTACACCAGTAGTAGAAACCACTCTGTGGTAGGGGTTTAGCACTCAATATTATATAGACCATGGAAGAATGGTCTATTAATTAACCTATTAATTAATATATGATATTATTTCACTCTTATATATTATATTATTTCACTCTTAATATATTATGATATTATTTCACTCTTCTATATTATATTAATAGACCATGGAAGAGAAAACCCAGTTGTATAAAAATCCACTGAGTGACCTCAGAAGTCAGTAACAGGGAATGTCAGCCTGTCAGATTGCATTATTAGAATGAGCTCATCCTTATTAGGTGCACTTGAGTTCTACAAATGATGATTCACCTCCCAGGTGCTGTAATGCCCACTCACTGGACCTCAGCAAAAGTTTTCCTTGATATCTGTCCTAGAAATTAACTGTCAATGACTATTGCAGGAGATCCAGGTTATTCACTTCTAGTTACAGCCTCTGTGTGGAGCTTTTGGAACATGGGATTGATTTTTCTTCTCTTTCCCACCTTTTCTTTCTCCCTTTATTGGTAAGTCTAACCTAGAGCGAAACTGAGCCTAAAAAGAACTGGGGTCAACAACATCTTCCATCAACAGGAAAAGTAATATTGCTTTTACTGGCTTGTTTCCTCATACTTGTGATGTGGCTGAGGCAGTTAAGGTAATGTATTCCCTTCTGGATATGTAATTAAGTGTCCATTGCTGCATAGCAGATCTTCAAGCAGAGTTCCAAATCAGCATTAGATGCCTTGTTTCTTGAGCATGTCCTCAAAGGACCTTCTTCAGCCTTTTAGGGCTTTTAATTTTAGCTAGTTTTCATTTGATTTTGGTAGAATTCAGCAGCTGGACTCCAGAACCCCACATGAAGGAATTTCATCAATTTTGCCATAATTTCTGATCTCTGAGAAGTCCATTTGTCACTGGAAACTACACCTAAAGAATTTCTTGCTGATATTTTAAATAACAATCAATATATACTTGTCACCTTATCAAAGCACACCCCTGATGTTTGTCAGTTCTCATACTGTAATTGCAGTATCTGGGTATTAGAAGTTGTCCTATTTTTCTTTTAAGTAAAGAAATTATTTCTCTGTCTTTGATAGTGTGGTGAGAGATCAGCTTGAAGCTTCAGTTGCTTTCTTGAACTCATGTTTTACTAACCTTTCATGCTGGTGGTACCTTCCTGCCCTGAGGATAGACAGAGCTTCCATTTCTTGGCAAGTTCTTCCATCAGCCCTTTTGTTTGAGCTGGTGATTGACCTTGGATTAGCAGTGCTGTCCAAAATAACCAAATAAAAGATGTGCTCAGAGATGGTAAGGAAGGGGCCCCCTGGCAGATTGTGGCATCAGGTGACTGAGGAGAGGCAGCTCTTACCCACCTTCCAGGTGATCTGCTCAAAATGAGCTCAGAGGAGAAGAAAGAGCTGCTGGATTACAGATTTCTTTTTCCCATAGATTTCTGCCTGTCTTTATTTAAGTGCATAATGACCCAAAGCCTTTGCAGTTGCTCCTCTCAGGGTCTTGCTCACTGCCTTTGGAATCAGACATTGGGGATAGTGTGCCGTGAGTTTTTTAATGCTTACACTAATACAGTAAGTGATAAGCAGTGGTGGAATTTCTTTACTTGACTGAAATTTATCATTAAACTAGGACACGGTTTTAGGAATAGATAAATGGCATTTCAGCTAACTTGAAGTCCTCTGTTGACTTGGAAATTGTAAAAATAAAGAAAAATATTTGAAAATCCAACAAACACACACACAAAGCCCAACTGAGCAGCAAAACACAAAAACCATAACATCGTGAAATACACTGAATATATTTCTTTCGGTGTACTGAAAGAAAAATATTTTTCTCACTATCCTGGAAGCTGCATTATTAATTCAATTTGCAGTTGATTTGGGAAAAGGCATGGGGGGGGGGTGTTAAGAGTGTTATTCATTTACTTTTAGAAATAACTTTGTGCTTGTGTATTCCAATCCAAGTGGATAATACCTTCTTGTTAGTCTGTATAGCCCACGTAAGGCAAATTTGCACAAGAAAAATGCAGTGCATATTGGTGTAAGTTATCTGGTAGGCTTTAGACTTGCCTGCTTGCTTTATATAGAAGAATCAAATTAGCTTCACTTTGTTTAATTTTTCAGCATTTATTCCATCTTTCTAACAGCAACCCTACTTTGCTTGCCATTTTACTGTTTTGAGATTTGCAAAGGAAAACAACTTGGAATGGACTGTGCACTCCTCAGTGTAATAGCATATTGAATTTTTGTTGGGGAAAAAACCTAAGGTCAAATATAAATCTGTTAAAGATATTGATGTCTTATAAGCAGCTCGTGTGTGTTTTAGGGTATATCCGTTATATAGGTGGTTGTTTTCTGTGCTTACTTCAATATTTTACACGCATATAACTTCACAGGGGAATATGAATAATGTTATTGTGTGTCTTTAATGACTGTCAGATGGATTAGTCTTTCAATTAATAACATATCATTGAGAATGTGAAAATAAATTTAGGCAGATGCAGTCTGATTAACTCATATACCATTATGAGTATGGGGTGGGTTGTGAAAATTAGCACTGCTACAGAAGCAGGCAAAATTTGGATCAAAAGATCTGTTTGTCCTGGATGTAGCTGCATGAATCTCCTTTAAAGAATATTGATCTTGATGTTGCATTGAAATTAATTTCCTTTTCAGACATCTGAAAGGTCTGATGTTTGAAACCTCTTTTTTCAACAAGTAAACCCTTAATGTTGGTTTGTTGATAGTTTTCAGGGAGACATTAATAAAACAAACAACAAAAAGGTAAATTCCTCTCCATAAGGATCCTACCCCTCCCAAAAGAAAAGTCATATGGTCACAATCAGAATTTTCCATCAAATAGAAAGTTTTCCTCTTCCCCTTTTCATTGTAGTGTTGAAAAACCTATTCTAATTTTATTTTGGGAAAATAAGTATTTAAATAATCCAATACATTTTTCATTTCAGCTATAGAGGACGATAAATAACAATTTCCCAAAAATGTTATGGAGGGAGAAATGAGGCTTAAAAAAAAGACTTTAATCATACCAAGGCAGCTCAGTATGATGAGAGAACAAATGACCAGCCTCCCTTTGGCAAACTAAACTGAATCATAGTAAGAAAATGAGGTTGCCAAGGCAGTGAAGAACAGAGCTGGAAACCTCTCTTGAAAGTCAGGTCACAAGTGGGGAGGCATTCAGAGCCTCTGGGAATTGGGGAGTCCCAGCACATCTCTCTGACACTCAGGGGCTGCAGCCTCCCAGCTTTTCCTGCCAAAGGAGCTCTGGTGTCCTCTGCACAAAGGACAGGCTGTGCCCTCTCCACGGGACTCCACCACTCGTGGCTGGGGAGCAGGGAGTTTGGTCTGGCAGTGTCCTGGGGCTGGGTTTCCATTCCTTGGGGTGTTAAACCTGCCCTGGTGAGAGTGGCTGAGTGTCGCTATAGGACACAAAATAAAACGGCGCGGACACTGGAATCTCCAAGGTAAAAATAAGGGAAGTTTAATTTCTGACTCCAGCATTTATAGATTTCCAAAAGTGACAGTGGATTGGAGGATGACAGCGCCACCTCTCCAATGACACTGGACAAACCAACAGTCCATCAGATTTCTCCTCCTCCAGAAAAGAATGTAAACCAATAATTGTTTAGAGAAAATGGCATGAGAAAGGCCATTACAAGAATGGAAACAACAGAAGACTTAGAGGAACTTAGAAGAACAGGGTGACAGCTGAAGGGCAGGGAGCTTGGACTGGCAGTGTGCAGGGGCTGCTCTGTGGCTCCAGGGAGGGTTTCCATTCCTTGGGGTGTTAAACCTGCCCTGGTGAGGGTGGCTGGTGCTTTGAGTGATGTAAGGCTGTGTGCACCAAACTCCTGGTGTGGAAGTGCACAAAATCAGTAGAATATACCATGCTGATGATTTGCTCTGCAGTGCTTTCTGCTTTTCATCTCTCTGAAATGTAGATTCTGATTAAAAAGCCTGTCTTATTTTTGATTTTCACTATATTCAAGACTCCAACTAATAAGTTAAAAAATGAGTGAATGAGGGCTCTGCTCTTGGCTGTACCACTGACCTTGAGGAGGAGGTGACTGTGGCAAGTTGCTCTCTCAGCTTCCCTGCTTGCAGGAGGGGATTGATAAATAACAATTTTATAAAAATTGCAAGATTGCTAATGGATGAAAGCTGCTGTGTAAATATTTGGTAGCCAGTCATTTGACTTTGTAATTTTTTTGCAAAGTTAGAGGTAGGAGAGAAAAGATTGCTTAGAGGTTATACTCAAGAGGAAACTTAATTTCTTTCAGAGCTCAGTCAGTTGCCCCAGCAATGCAAAATAAATCTCTTGATACCTGTGCCACCCTTTTTTGAGCTGTACATTTTTGTATTAAACGCCTCTTTTGAAAAGCTCAGTGAGAGCTGTAAGAAGAATTCCCCAAACTTATCCTTAGAACAGTTCTTAATTCCCTAAACACCTCTTGTTTGACTGTGACTCCTGCTTTTGGGATGGGGACACTGCCAAGCTCTGTGTGCTGTGGGTGGCCCTGCCTGCCCTTCTCTGGGAGGTACAACTGCACTGCCAGAGCTCACAGAGGGGTCTTCAGCTGGGTTTAGTAGGGGTTTTCACTTTTTTCCCCTCCCATGCAGGGCTGCCTTCTTGGATCCTCTCTCAACAAGTGGGTTTCACTCTGCAGGTGGAAGGTAATTGCATTTTGGACACCACCGAAGTGAACCAGCCCTTATTCCCTGATATTTCTTACTGCTGTCTTTGCTGGTGACAGAACACCCGTGGTCACTGCTGTTGTGGCTGTGTAGCTTTCTGAAGCTAAGGGGAGATATTCACTATAAAAGTGGCAGCAGTGGTGGAAAAGGTTAAAGTGCAGGGATAGACTACCAGGAGGAGAGCTCTGCCAGAGAGCAGTGCTTAACTAAAGCTGTTAAAGGCCTCTTTAATGTTAAAGGCATGTAATTCTGTGTGCAGAATTGTGTCCTATCTGCTTCACTCATAATCCTAAACCAGCAGAGGCCTCATACAGAAGCTCATTATTTGAAGAAATAAGGCTGACTTCAAAGGGGATGGAGCAGAGCTGGTGCCAGGGGCAGGTGTGCAGGCTGACCCGAGGGGTGGGTACCTCTCCCCCTGCCCTCCCCAGGGGCACACAGAAGTGTTTAGGTGTGCTTAACCTTTCCTGCCACAGCTGCTTCTGGAGAAAGGTGTTGGGAAAGGTTAGATGCTGCAGATAACACTGGCAAGCCTGGGCTGTCCACTAGGACACCTGAGCTCACCAGCACCAGGGTGAAATATTCCAGCCATAAGGTGACGTAATAAGGAAATTAATAAGGGAGTTAATAAGGGGCCCAAAGAGAAATTTAGCACAGCTCTAGGAGTTGAATAGGCTTGACTGAAATAATTTTCTTAATTATGACTCAGTTTCATTTTTTGGTATGAAAAATTAAAAACTTGAAATGCAGGAAATATAAAATGCTAAAATTGAAGACAAATAATGGCTTCTTTTTCTCACCACTTCTGCATGTTTTATGCTTCTTCTTGCTGCTGGAATACCATAGCATGTGTTTTTTGTTATGCTTTTTTGCTCTAAAAATTTGTTAGCAGTTTTATTTTCTTTCATCTTTCATACTTCCAAAAATTATTTTATGTGGGCTGAATATGTCTTTATTGGTTAAAATAAGTGTGCTCCAAAGCATGTCCAACATGACCCTGCATGCCTATAACTTGTTGGCAAAAACTGTGACAATATACATTGCCTGAGGAGACACCCTCATTAACAATTTGTTTCCTTCTTGCAAATGGATAAAATTTTTGGAAATCCAATTAGATGTGATGCTTTTTTCCTTCCCAATTAATTCTGTAACTGATACAAACCAAAATGAATCATGACTTTCTCAAAAATCCCGTACTTTTATAAAAGTTAAAATAGGCTTCAAGAACAAATTAGTGCAGTGCAAAAATTAATACATGCGAAGTAATGTAAGCACATGGCACTTTTAATTTTTCAGTGGCCTGGGGGTACTGTTATCTGGTCTTTTCTGGGAAATCACTCATCATGTTGCTATCGGGGAAAGCGAGAGCTGCAGCCCCCTTTCTGGGAGCAATCCAGTGCAGTATGGATATTAATTAAATTTATTAAACAAATAACACAGCGACTCAGGGAAGCAGGGGTCCATCTGCCAGCTCTGCAGATTGATCTCTGCAGAGACGCGAGTTGAATGGTAGTTAAAGCTAAGTTGCAGAGCTCAGCAGATGGGCTCTTGTCTCTAGTGGGGGGAGATTTGGTGGCGGTCCAACAGCTTTTTTCCCCCTCCAGGTTTTTGTTCCTTGCAACTGTGGCTGAAGAAGCACTTCTCTGCCTTTTCTCAGCCTTGCCCCCCCCCCCTTTTGTTTATCTGAGCAATGTTTAAGTCTGAGTGATTTGTTAGAGAGGCAAGTCCCGGCTGATCTCGTTTTGTGTATGTGATGTAAACCTCAAGCAGAAAATAATTAGGAAAATGTAATCCCATTGACTTTACACCCCACTTGTGTACACTGCTACATCTCTGCCTGGTGCCTTGGAGAAAAAAAAAAAGTCTAGCAGCAGCACTGCACTTGCTATTCAAAATCACTGCCCATTGTGCATATATTGTTAGAAAAAGCCTTTGCTGGAAGGCTGTGTACAGAGTATGAAATTATTTCTGCCTGTAGTTCTGGGCTGCAGTGGTATTCTTTTGATTTCACTTTATTTTATTTCTTCCTGTTGTGTTGTCTGGCTCTTGAAAATATGTGTCTTTAGAATGAATCCCTCTGCAATCTTCCTGCAAACTGGTATCAAGCAAATACTGATCTAATGAATAGTTTGCTTTATGTGGGCTACCTAAAACCTATGGTGTTGTCTATTGTGGATTAAAAGCCCTTGTAATTAATTATGCAATTAAGCTCTTTATTTATTATATATTTGCAGGTGGGTAGGTCTTTAATCAAGTCTTGAGAGTGATGGGTAATATCTGCTGTTGGAGACCAGTCATAATGCCACTTACATCCTTGGCAAAAGTCCCACAGACTGTAGTGGGAGCAAGGCTGGCCTTAATGCTGCAGGGAATCCTGCTGGCTGTGGTTCAGAAAGCCTTCTGAGAAGGTTTTGTAATGTCTAATCAGAGTTTGACTATTCCTCAGCGAGTGCTTGCAATGGGAAAATCCCAGCCATACAAAAGTCGCTGCTCTCCTACAGCCTGCAACAATAAAGAGAGGATGAGCTACATGAGAGGGTTCTGCTGTGTGCCACAAAAAGATTGCATTTATCTTTCCAGCATGAGGGAAAAGTAGGAAAAATGGCTTCTGAACTTGGTGGGAACTTTGACAAAAACAAGGCCTATGGGATTTAGCTCTAATAATGTGTGCTCTGCAGAGTAAACAATGGAGAAATCTTCCCTGGTTGGTAGTTTATTCTTTTGTGGTGCTTGTTCATTCCTCCAAATAAATTCATTATTATTTGTATTTTCTTGGATCAGTTGTGGTTGAAAGAACAATATTGGTATTTAACTTCAGGCATGAATATTACACAGGTTACATCTAGAAAAAAAATTAGTTTTCCTTCTCTCAGTTTCCTGTGGTTTGCTATGGGTATGTTTTCTCTTTTAGACCACACTGACATTATTAACATGAATGTTTCTGTTACTATGGTAAAGGCCAGAACTAGTTGATTTTTTTATTAGTGCTCTGCCAAACAGTATTCTGAATCTAGGAAAGACATGAGTGTTCTGTGGTGTTCATGGTGTTTTAAACTGACCCAAATTTTATAGAGAGGAAAATATTATTTTCTGAGAGGTTCTTGTTGCTGATTTGTAATAGGTGATCTAGTTATTTATTTATCTATCTGGTTTGTTGGAATTGAAATTCCCCAGGATTATGCAGCCTGTATTTGACTTTATAGACTGTTGTTTTATACTGGTGCTAGTTCTACTCTCTAATTTGAGTAGCTGTCTTTAATTCTTAAGAGAAGATTGCCCATTGTCCATGACAAAGTTCTGGGAGGGATTGTCTGGAAGGAAATCTTGTGTTTAGTCAGAGTTACTTTTAGAATAAGTGATCTCAATGCATTATGTGGGGTGGAAATAAAATGGTTGACATTTTATGAATTCCCACAAACTGGAAGGGAAGGGGCATGGAAGGGAGATGCACAAATTATTTTCCACACTTAACAACATGTTGCTTGAACTCATGTCTTCGAAATGAGTCTTGCATGTTTTAGGACCAACAGAGGGGGTGTGCAGTAGGGGTTGTGGTAAATTAATATCACTTACCTGAACTATTATGTTATTACATTTACTAGGGGTGCTTAACTACAGTATTCTTAAATGAATAAAGCCTCCACTATATTTCTGAGCCTTCTCTGACAGAGAGCAGAGTACCAGCTACATGTTTAATTTTGCTCTCAAACAGTTCCACTGGGGTGCTGTTAATTAGGATGGAGTTGTAGAGGTAGAAGCAGAGAATCCTCTGAAAGTAATCAGGAGTTTTGCTATATTCATTTTGTTTGTGATTTTAGCAAAATGTTCCTTGGGCTTAGTAATTTCTAGATTTTCTTGTGCTTCCATTTCTGCATTATTTCCTTCCCACTATGAATTCTGTATATTTACACTGAGGAAGGCAAATACTCTCTCATAGTTAGCAGAAGCTTTCCTAGCAATCTCTGTGTTTCCTAAAAAAACCCATAAGGATTTGAAAATGTATAGGGCTTTGACACTGCAATGGTAAATGCAGTAGAGTAAGAAGTTGGCATTTACAGATGTTGTATCATTTCTGCTTTTGAGGCTTTACCTGGACACAGTGTATGGATCTGCTACAGTTCTGTCTTTGTCCTCCCTGAAATACTATTGATTCATCCATGTAATTACCAGTAAATGTGGGAGAAATTGAGGAACTCTTGAGCCTGGAAGTAGCCTAGACATGCCTTGTAAAATATATTAAGAATGATGATTTTTGCATTAATGTGAATAGTCTCTAATAACATGATGTATCTTTAAAGAGGGCTTTGGCTTTATAATGCCAAGTGAAGTACACTTAGCTCTTTAATAGCACTTTCTAGTTGCAGGCTTTTAATGTTGACAGCTATATTTAGTACATTTGGTATTCCATAGGGTGTTCTTAGAAGAAATGAACACATCTGATGGAACAAACCCACTCTCCATGTTCAATTAGCTCAGTGGAGGTTAGAACAGATAGGTTCTTGGATGTTTCTGGGAATATGTGGATCAGTGCTTAGGGACAACAGATCATTCCACTTAACTTTGAACTATCTGACTTTTACTAGTAGCTGTCTTTTAATATTAATAGGACATTCCATTTTGGCTTTGTATATTTCAGAAAAGATAAAGAATTTCGGTCTTTAACCTGGAACTCATTTCACTAGACTAATAAAGGTATTAGATGTATAATTGTTCTAGCAGATAAATTACTGAGTATGTGGCTTAAGTCTCTGCAGGTAATTAATATTTTAGTGTAGGTATTATCATTTTGCAAACGTATGCTGCTAATATTTAAAGAAGGACTTAAGAAAAACATGTGGGCCACTGGCAGACATATCTTTGGAAATCACCTGTACTCTTAATTGTTCCTGATTTCACAACACTGGGTTTCCACTAGATACACTAAACTTAAGAAAATAAGTAATTAATATCTATTTGGATGTGCATGCCTGCAGTGGCATTTATCAGAACTCTGAACTTTTTTTTTTGCATGTGGCACTGTTCATGCTTGGAACCCCAGTTTCTGTTTTCAGGCTGCTTTGGTCTGTCAGAAACATGTGAGGCTGCCCCACACAAGGGTTTTAACACCTGGGGGATTGCTCCCAGCCAAGCATTCAATACCTCAGGGATTGCTCGCAGCTATGCAGCGAGTCCCTCTGTGCTCTGAGGCAGGGATGAAGTTCCCCTGGGCTGCTGCAGTTCCCTGTTTTTCCTGGCAGCTTGGAGTGCAGCCCTCCTCGGGTCCCTGTGGCCTGCCAGGCTGTGCTCCCAGGCTCCCAAAGCACAGCTTCAAAGAGAAGGTCACTCCCAGTGCTCCCTTGCCTTTCCACTGGTCCAATTCCACCCTAGATTTACCACTTTATCTCTGCAACAAATAGATTTAAAATAAACTTTTACTCTCTTTCACTTCAGCAAGGCTCACTGAAGTGATGTTGACACTTATATTTAGACGTTAACAGAGAAAATAAAATACAAAGAATTTGAAATTTGACTATCTGAAGTTTGATTATTTCCAGAAAATGCCACTTAGTCTTCAGTCTTTTTGTAGGATGCACAGCCTGGAAAGAAGATGAGTGATGGGGTTTGATCCAGCTTCACATAGCCGCCTCATATTCTGTGAGCAGACAGATCAGTCCTAGAGAAGCCTTGCACTGGTTGTACTGGGTGTGCTAAACTCAGCTCCTGTGCAATGCAAAAACAACCCTAATTACTCATGGTGCCTTATTCTTAGTTTATTGTCTTCAAGCCAATGGAAATGGCAGTGGCCTCTATGGAGAATGGTATCTAAGGCTGTGTAGGCATCCTGAATCACAAGTAATACTGCACAGCTCAATTTTAAAACAGTTTCTCCAACAGTGTGGATGCACCCTTGGTCAAGATCACTTGCCCAAAGTAGCTCTGAACTGCTCAGCCCATTTTCCTTACCCTTTCCTTGGTTCAGCTTCCCCTGATCTGAGCTGCTCATGCAAGATGCAATGTGTGAGTTTTTATCAGCAGCGTTTTCCATCTGGTAAAGCCTATTTAGGGCTACGTGCCCAAAATTTATTTTCCTGGTGCTTTAGCTCTTTGAGCCTAGGTTTTTAGTTCCAATGAGAACATTTTTATTTTCCTATCTCCACAGCTTGGGGAGTAGTACTTGGTTATGTTTCAGATAATGAAGGGTCATGGGATTAACTGTGTCCTTGAGGAAGCAATGGAGGTGACTTTTTCTGAAAAATATTTTGGTTTGGGACAGGCATCAATTTCGTGATCCGTATGTCAGATTCACCATTCTCAAGTTCTGAGATCTTGTCAGTCTTTGCAGTTTCATTAATCAAATATATTGTGCTTTCAGCCTGCTGATTTTTGGGTATGGAGTGAGAAGACTACAACCAACACTCGCATAGCATTTACTCCCATTTGTTTGCTCCATATTCTCATACAAATTTTCTCTGTGTGTGTAAACACATGCAGACATTTACATGTATGCAAATATGCCACATATGAATGTGTACACAAACATATATACATGGCATACATATAGATGTGTGTACTAATATACATTTACAAAATATATATGTACACACACAGAGACTTGATTTTGTGTGATTTAGGTGGGAGTAGACGTCAGATCTGGGATTTTTTGGTGTTCAAAATCACCTTCAAGGCTGAGGATGTAGGAAGAGTGATGGGAACCAAGAGACTGGTGTAGAACAGTTCCTCACCAAATTTATTTATTTATTTACTTCAATTAGACATTTAGATAGATATAGATAGATATGTTAGATATTGGGGCAGGGGTAAGAATTTTGAAAGACTATTCACACAGCTGTAGTTGATAATAGTTCTATCTATTTCAATAGTCTTTTATTCCCAAACCCTTTAATTTTACTGTAATTTGTTCAGTGTCTCTCACAGATTGAGCAGACTATTTTAAAAGACCAAGACCTAATTTGATGGAGATCATGATTTTGGGTTCTTTTATAATCACTTTTCCCACTTCCTTTTTTGCGGCTTTATCCTCCTTTTTATTGCACATATTGACAGAATGAGAACTTCCTACCCAGTGCAGAGCCCTTCCACTGCCTTTAAGTGCCTGAACTGAAATGCACACTGTGAAGTTGTTAAGTCACTATTAGAGTTGTGTCCCTGCAGGCCAAACTACCATTGTTCTACTTCTAGAATGAGGCTTTCAGTCCAAATTCTTTTTTCTTTTACTTCCTTTATTTAACAGGGCATTACCTTTGGGGGAAAATCCATCTGCCACCATTTTTGCATGATTTTCATACGTCATTCAGTATAAGAAAATGGGAAATGTTACAGTAGTTGTTCCTGACAAGCAGCAATGCAGATGTGCAGACCCTTTTCTAAGCACAGTCTATGTGTTGCCCAACTTTTTTTGAAAAATATAAATGCTATAAAGTGAATAATTCAAACCAGATTTGCATGTTAATCTGTTTTTAAATTAGGTTTTTTTCATGTCATGGATCTATGCATAATTCTCTGGTGGTTTCAAGCAAGACTGAACTGGGTCAGATTGGCTTGTATATTTTCTCTAAATAGGATGGAAATAAAAGCTAGTAGTGGATTGGTGATATTAATCATATGACTGCAGAACTGGAGCCATTATTGGGCTCTTGAAGGACTGTAAATTAATTTATAAATTCTATGGGATTTGCCATGCTAAGGCAGGCACTCAAAGGCACTTGTATACAGTATTTAAGTCCTTCACAGACTCTTTTGCATTATGAAAGATATGTAACATTTGGAAAATGCATCTTAAAAAAAAAAAAAATCAGCTCTGCATATATGAGGACCTGGAACATCTTTATGCCTGAGCTTTATTTTTCTTCACACTGCCTACAGTACTATATCTGAGCCCTGCCATTTTCTGTGTTAACTATGTTTAGGTAGAAATGAGATATGTAAAAGGTTTGACTTGATTTGTGATCCTTCCCCTTGGACTTGGTGGCTTCTTGGGCAGTCTTGGCTGCCACTTTGAAGGAAGCAGTGTACGTAGATGTGTGGTCACTGCTCTTTTGAAAAGGTAAACTGCATGTTTTTCCTACTGGGAAGGCAAATGTACAGATGTGTTGGCTACTCCCCAGCCTGGCACTGTCCCGAGTGTTTTGAACAAACCTTCCCCCTCTTTGCTGTTTCTCACCACTTTAATTCTCACGTTTTGGCTGAGTGGAGCTCAAGGTCTGTGCCTTGTCTCTTGCTAGGGTGGATGTTTAACACCACACAATTTTATCTGACTTAAAGCTTGGGATACATGGAGGACTGCTGCCAAGTTCCTGAAATTGTACACAGAGAAGTTTTTTATCCTTAATATTCAACACAAGTGTAAATTATTTAAATTTATCATTATGACAATTGATCAGCTTCTATCTGGCTGTGAAACTCAATAAAAATGGATTGGGTAAAACATAGTTGAAGGTTTATTTCTGTGGTCATGAGCTGGCTTTCAGGAATACTAAGGCTGTATTTTCTTTGGTAAAAGGAGTACTTTGTGTAAGAAACTTTGGTTTTGTGTTTTGAGTCACTGCAGTGTGATTAACACAATGCTCAGTTAAATCTACATAGGTACATCTCTCTTTTCTGTTTATGACAGAATAATGGTTAATTATCACCTATCAAAAAGATGATTACTTTTTCATTAAATAAAACATTTTTAAATGTACCATTTCAGCTTGTGAATAAATTTATCAAAACAAATATGCATTTTCAGCTTCCTTCTTCTTGCTGGATTTCTGTGTGTAAAAGTAGAGCATAATTCTCTGAGGAAGGCAAAAAGCAAAGCCATGGATCTGTTTTCCAGCCTCTATTTCTAGGTTCTTGAGGGCTGTCGTTTTTTACCTGTAATGGAATGAAAAAGATCAAACTGTGCTAGCATGCAGTGCTACTGTCCAGCTTGTCTTTTTAGCTCCTTTTTATTAGGTAGCCCCATTGCCCTTGCAGCACTTGTCTATCAGAGCTGCCTGCTGCTCTTCAGACACATGCAGGTTTTCTTTCTTCAGAGCACTGATGTGTCCACATGGGTGGACATTAGTGTGCATGTAACCTGTAAGATGGATGCAAATTGCTTGAAAATGATTATGGTAAATATGCTAATTTTTAAATATTGCCTCTTTTAAAATCCCACCTGGAGTCCTAATCTGCTTTAAATGCTGAAGAATGAAATGGAAGTTCTCTCTTGTAGATGGACCTGATTGCTTGTACATTCTGTACAGGAGAAAAAAACCCGTGAGGGAACTACATGCACTGGAGTTAGCATGGAATGCAAGGTTCTGATCTAGAGTTGAACTCCTTCAAAATTTAGGGACATTTGGATCTAAACTCAATCTCTTCTCCCTTCAAATCTTGTAAACTACCTCTTATTGCTCAATTTTGTTGTATTTAGTGAATATAATACCCTTGCCTATCTGAAATTTCTCCAGTGCTGGGGAAGCTTTCAATTTTATTTGCCAGAGCCCATGCTTTAATTCACATCCATTCTGATGACCTGGTTTAAGTTGAGGGGGGGAGGGGGGTTTGTTTGTGTTTTGTGTGTGTGTTTGTTTGTTTTAACCTGTATCAAAGTGCCCAGTGTTCACCTCCAAGGGTGCACTTTGATTCACAAAAGGTAGATGTGCCAGACAAAGGAATTTTTGCCCTGAAGCAGGTCAGCCTCTGCTGAGGCATGAGCAGTGGCACAGAACAATTGCAGCATGGCCAACAGGCATTGCATCTGGAGTGCCTCGTGGAGCAGATGTGGTTTTCAGGTTTCTTTGTTTGTTTGGATGAGGCTTTTTGTTTTTTAATAGAGGGGGAGGAGAAAGGAGGTTGAGACACTGGCTTTCACTTCATGCTTAAACTCTCTGGAATCAGAGGTTGTATGGTAGATAGCAGGATGTGAAGAATACAAAGTAAAATATTAAAGACCAGAAGACACAAATAGATCAATAAAAAAAAAATCAAATCTTTAGCTGCCTTTTTTCTGTATATATAGCTGTATTTTGGGTATTGTGTACAAGAGTTAGGCACATAATGTCTAAGATGTGATGGATGACAAAACAAATATTGTCCCTCCTCAGCCAGAATGAGAGCAGGGGTGCACAGTGACAGAATAAAGTCAATAAGTGTATGGAGAAGAGAGTGGTGGGAAATGTTTTGCATTTGAGCCAGTAGGTGTGTTAGAGGCATCATTCTAAAACCATCTGAATGTTCTCAGTTTCAGGTTGTTTTGACATCAGTATAGGCTGAAGTGTGAGAAGATGGTGGTGTTACTCTCTTAGATGTTAAATAAATCTGTTGATGAATCTCAGGTGTCTATATCTAATGTTTAAGCAGGTTCAATTAAATTATTTAGCGTAATCTTTTGCTTAAGTTATATTGTTTCATGTGATGGATCTTTCTGAGGTATGGCCACAAGCACTTGAATAATCACAGCCTATGTGTGGAACTGGGCTGCCTCCAGCTCTTACAGAAACTCCCAGGACAGTGTGTGGATTGTAAAAGGATGCCTGTGGCACATGGCACTCAATATGGACAGGCCAGCCCCTGGCTGTGCAAGATTTAGGAAGGAAGGTTGGGATGAGTGACTTTGGAGACCAGAGTTACTCCATGACCATACTTAGCATCCACTTATGTCCCATGTGCTACAGAGATCCATATTAAAAACCAGAGGATTTCCTGTCCTACCCTTTTCCTATCCCACATGGGGATTTCTCTACCTCTCTTAACTGCCAGGAGGTGACATAAAGAAAAACAGCTTGTTGGGGCCAACTTGTCCTGATCAACATTGTCTCTGCTTTGTTATATGTGATATTACATTTTGTAGGAAGTAGAGCCTAGATAGTATGGCAGATTGTTTTTTCATGCACCATCCTGTGTTTGTTATAGGAAAAATCTGTTCAAGTAGGTAGCACTCACTATCCTTCATTTAGCTATCTCTGTGGAATGACTCATTTGTCCACAAGTCTAAAAAGAGTGATTAGAAAATAAGAGGTGTGGAGGAAATTAAGCTCTTCATGATTCCTCTTGAATTAATTCTGTTGAAGACTATTGAGTTCTTAGACTAACTTTTCCAAAGGGCTCATTATTTTGAGCATCCCACCAATGGTAAGTGTTTGTTTTACAGCACAGAACAATGATACATTTTTCCATATATCTTTACCCAGGGAAGTGTAATATATGTTGCTGAAGAAGTCTGGAGCAAAGAGATCAACAGTGATTTTTTTTTTAAGAAATCCATTATCATTATCTGAGGCTTGTTGAAATAAAGGGCCAGATTTGTATAGGAGATTTTAAATAAAAATTGAATGTGCTCATCAGTTTCCAAAAGATGTTAATTACCTTTGATCTAGTAGCTGTGAAAGACATACAATTTAATCTTTTAATCAAGGGACTGAAACCCCTGAGCATCCTCCTTGGCATTCTCTCAAGTATAATATTTCAGTGTAGTTCTTTTTGGTTTTAGGGGATTTTTTTGTAACATACCACCTCACAGGATCCCTGCTACATTTATTTGCTTGTTTGTTTTTCAATACCCCTGTACATAACTATGGGATATGCTACATGCCTGTTTTATTTTGATTGGGAAACAGAGGAACAGGCTCATAAAAAGGTGATTTTTACAGTCTCAACAGAGATATTACAGCTGGCTGAACAAACTGCAGGATCTGTGCTAACTAGAGCTGTCTAAACACTGTGGGCTGTGCACTACACAGGTCCAGGGCACAAGTCAGGTGTGCTACAAAAATATCCTGTGATTTGTGCATAACTGTAATGATGGTTGGCCTGGGAAAGAGAATTACATGCGTTTGCAGCTTTGCTTTTGGTCTACTTTTTCAATCTCTTTCCTAAAGCAACCTAAAGGATGATTTCCTTCTTGCCTGTTTGAAGATGGAGGGGGAAAAGTTGCATTTTCAGAAAAAAAGTGCCAAATTATATTAGAGAATGTATGCTGTCTTTTGAGATAATTTAATTTCACCTTTCTGCCTTTATGGAAACCAAAGTTAATACATGTTTGACCTAAAATGTACTTTAATGGGTTATGCAACGTGGTTAGTGCAGTATTATCAATTTTTATTACTCATATTGCATGCTATCTTCAGGGTCACAGAATACCCAGTGTCACTTGTCTCTGAGAGTTTTTCATTGATCATTTCAAATGAAGAAGTCCCAGATATCAGAAAATTTTTACTTTTGAATGGATTGGTGTCGATCAGAACCTATCTTTGCCTTTTTTGGATGCAAATATGAAAGTGTTCCTGCAAGGAGAGACTTCAGACACAAGGACTTCTCTGACTATGGGGAGTGTCAGACAGGGGGCAGTGATTTTTTTTTTATACACCTGCATGGCCAGACCATGCTGCTAATATGTGCTGCGTTTGAAGGGACCTATCAGAACCACTGAGCCCAGCTCCTGACCCTGCAAAGGACACCCCAGGAATCCCACCTGTATCCCTGAGAATGTTGTTTGAACACTTGAAATGTGACCTGCTTGGTGCTGTGACTACAGTGCCCAGGCACCCTCTGCATGAAGAACCCAAACCTCTGATTCAGCTCATGCCATTTCCTCAAGTCCTCTCTCAGGTCACAGGGGTGGAGAGATCAGGAAGAGATCAGTGCCTGCCTTTCCTCTTCCCGCAGTGAGGATGTTGTAACTGCACTGAGGTGTCCCCTTCTCCAGGCTGAACACAGCCAATGCCCTCAGCCACACTCATTTGGCTTCCTCTCAGGGCCCTTAACCATCCCCATGGCCTCTTTGATGTTCTACAATAGCTTAAGCAACCACCTTCATTTTCTTCCTAATAGAGGAATTAACTTTCCACCCTTTTCTGCCACTGCTGTCATTTTTTAAGCTATAGTGCTCTTTTTTGGCCCTTCCCAACCCCAAAGAGTTTTGCTTGGGTTCATAGAGGAAAGCAGAATGCTGAGCAGAACAGGGAGGAGCACAAGAGCAAGAGGGATGGAGAAGGTTCCTGGTTAGGGTCACCCCCTCCCAGGACCAGCACTGCCAGAACTGTTTGGTGTCTCATCCAATGATTTCTTCAAACATACAGGAGGGCCCTTGCACTCTTGGAGCAGGTCCTTGCAGCTGGATCCATAGCTCAGGAAGGAGCAGAGGCTCTGTGCCGCCCAGCGTTGATAAGATCAGAGGAATGGAGAGCATCCTTGGGAAAACTACACAGGCACCAGGGAGCTGGAGATGCCTCAGGCTTGGGTGGCAATTGCCGTGGAATTTTTGAGATAGCAATTTAGGGCTTAGCTGCAATTCTGCCTAAATGGAGCCAATCTTGAATTCTGTAGTATGCTGGCAGTTTTAGCTTGTTTTTAAATTAGATTTTAAAAAAATATATCAATAATTCACCTTTCCAGTTACAGAGTTCTCTTAAAATTGGAGATTCCTAACCTTTCATACTGTCTGTAGCCTGCTCTTAAAGTAGAAAGACATATATGAAGTTCCCATCATTTTGACATGTGTAAGGGGTTAAGTCACTCTTGAACAGTTTATCGCTCATCAATTGTAATTAAATATGTTTATATTAAATTATGTTCTGTAATTAATGTAAAATCTTTTAGCCTGTGCTGTTATTAGAACCAGATGCTGAAGTATCAACAATATTTCAACATGACTGTGCTGCCTTGCCAGCTGTCTAACTGTAATTACTTTAATCTCAGCTTGTTATCTAATTATCACCTTTGTAAAGGGAAAAGTACTCTCTAATGCGTACTGATTGTTTCAGATGATGATGAAGAGCGTGAAGCAGCTGTCAGATATCTTAGCCCTGCTTATCTGGATTAGAAAACTTATTGGGAGGCCTACTTTGCTTCAAACCTCGCTGACAGAACATGGGACAATGGGAAAGAGGGGTTTTTTCACCTTGTTTACCCTAGAAATGTGATTCCAATAATCACTGGAGACAATGGAGGAAACAAGGTAAACAATAGGATAAAATAGCAAGACCATGATAAGGCACAAAATGTGAACCACTTATGGATTTTCTAGTGGACAGTATATTTGTCTTTTTCATCTTTTATTTTTGTTGCAATGTTGGAGAATTACTCTTCATTTAGTTCCATCGGTTGTGCTGAAATGTGGTGGCAAAGTTTATGTTAGTTACTGAGTTTTCTATAACATATCAATATAGATAACCTCTTCCTGGGGAGTCTTGAGTGTTTTAAGCACTGAACAAATTGCACTAAGAATTGTATGATTCGCAGTTCTCTTTGGAGACTGCATTCATGACAATGCTGACGTGATTTTACAGAGTATTTTAACATTTCTTAGTGCTTAAAGCCAAGCTCCAAACCCTGCACCTAAATGAAATTCAGGGGAAGAAAATGTGAAAGTAAAAAAAATTAGTCAATTACTGGATTAGTAACACTTGAGTAGGAGTGATTTTTACCTAAAATTTTGTTGTTTTCTTTTCCCCCTTCCCTTCTGTTTCTCTCCCACCTCCAAGCACTGCTGACAGTGATACTTCAAGACTTTTCCTGGAGCAGTCTGGATTTTTTTTAGCTGAAGTATTTTATTTGGTGGCAGTAATATAATGGGTAAGAAATAAAGCAATTTTATAATAATATCTTCAAAGCAGTTGTAGCTTTTAAAAATGGAGCTTTAGTAAGGATTCTTGTGATTGAAGTTTATCTTTGTTAGAGCTGGCATGGTTTGAATCTTGCTGAAATATGTGAGGGTAGATGTGTCTTCTCTTTCCTTGACACTTTCTATACTATACCATAGAAATTTGTTGCTCTGGTAACTGTTCTAAGAATAAAGGGGTTGTTATTATTATTATTTTTTCTAAAGGGGAGGGAAGATGGTTTTCTTTGTGTGCTCTTTCTCAGTTTGCTATCAGGGCACAACTTAGTAGTTCCATAAAAAAGAAGATAATTTTCTGCTATTGATTTAATTGTGTTTTCCTTCTTGTAACTCAGATTATCCTTGCAGGCCCAGCTTGAGTGTACTATACTATAAATCATAGTTCAGTCCAGCAGAAGGCTCAGTGAATAAAAATGAACTGTAGCTTGGTGCTCTCTTACTTTTCTCTTTTTGGAGAAAAAACTGAGTTTCTGGCTACCACAGAGTTCCTCAGTCTTCATGTCTCTTAAAAGCACAAGAAATTAAGTTCTGACAGGGTTGAAAAGGTTCAGAAGAGAAGCAAACTGAGGCAGCAGAGTTTTGCTAAGAGGCTCTTGGCTGGAGGAGAGGAGCCTCTTGCCAGCAGTTCAGGGCAGTCATTTCTGTTCGTGTAGAACCACGAGCCTGTGCAAACAAATGACAATAAACACAATTTCCACGTGGTGCAAATTAGCATGCAATGCTCAAGTTTAATATACTCCTATGCAAATGAATTACTATAAACACAATTTCCACGTGGTGCAAATTAGCATTCAATGCTCAAATTTAATATACTCCTTAACAGGTGGATTTTTTGAAAATCAAATCCTTCAAGTAGAAATGTGTTCGTAGCACTTCATCTGAGATGTCAGGGTCCACTAAAGGAGAGTCAGTGATTCTCTGTCAGTGAAGACTCCTCCAAAGTACACATGGATACTGAGTTCTCTTGATGTGAAAAATTGGGATGAAGAACCTAAACCTCCCAATTCAGCTTCATGCAGATGCAGAAATGGAGAAGAATCCAGTACTGTCTTAAGTGTATCAATATAATAATAATAATAAATAATGTGCTGGCTTTTTATTTTCCCTTCTAAGCTTTTCTGATTTAATGTAAAATTGATTTACTTTAGAAAGTATTCTATATTTTGGGCAATCAGACCAAGAATAATAATTTGGGAAGTTTTAAGGTACCCATCTGAGGAAGTGGCTATAAAATATTATATTATTTTAAAACTATTTTTGACTGACATTGTCTTTTCTTGAAAATGTATTTAAAATTAAGTTATCTCTAGTATGTAACTCTTTACTTCTTGTGGAAGAGTTCATATTGGCCTGTTAAATTATAATGGGTTCTTTGTTTTTTCTTGTCAAGGACCTTGATGTGTTTTACAGTGTCCTGAACTCAGGAGTCTCCTAAAAGAGACCATGACTTCTGTAAAACAGCCACTACTGTATTTCAGGTCAGTGACTTTCCAACTACAAATTCCCAACATTGCTTCAAGTGCAAGGCTTAGTGAAAAACACAGAATACAAATTACCATTACTGAAAAATGATACTGTGAGAGAGACTGAGTAAAATAAAGCTTGAGGTGGGGATTTATGAGCTTAAAATATGGATACACAGAGATAGCTTTAATATGTAGCAGTTCATTGGGTTTTGCGATTTTAAAATGACATAGGTCTCCTTAAAAGGTGCTAATTGCAGAATAATTTCTTGAAAATAATTACTCCTGTATGAACTCCATTGATTTAAGTGTTGAGGTATAAATACTACAGATCATGTGTTTTCATCTGTGCTCAAGTGCAGATGTGGAGGTTTTGTTTTCATTAAATTGTGCTTTATTACACTGAAATAGAAAAAATATGAATTTGTTTATGTGTATATATTCACACACATACTAAGTGGGTGTCCATAGATACACAAAATACATATTTGATAGATACATAGTATATATGTACAGTGTCAAATATATATACACTAATATCTATATATAGAGATATTAGTGTATATATATCTGTATGTATATTTGATACAGTGTACTGATCATTTGGGTGTAACTGTAGAGCTGTAGGTGCAGTTGTGATGCTTTTGAAGTTAGTGTGAGCTCTGATTTCACTGTATCCAGATTGTTATTGCATCTGGAAAAGAGACTTTCAATCTTCAGTCTCTTGCTTGAACTGTTTATGTCAGCCTGGGACAAAGCAACCTGAAAGCTTATATCATTTATTTGCTGTCTTTAAATCAAATATTGGAACACTAAAACCAAATGATGTGACAGAGCAGCGTGTTTCCCTCAGTTTGTAGGGCCTTTTCTGCTGCTATTAGCTGTCAGGATTAAAGGCTAAGCTGTTGAGGTTGAAGAGGTTTGCTAATCACAGGGAAATAATTCCAGAGGTCTGTGGGTGAGGGCTTCTGGTGTTTAAGGCTAAAGCCAAGGATCAGCAGAGGAATGTGCGACTGCAGGAATGATGATGAGGAGTTTGGTCACAGTGGTGAGATTCAGTCCCCACTTTACTGCAGGGGAAAAAAAAAAAAAAGCTTTTTCTGCTTTCAGAAGCAGAAAAAGACAACTGGGTTGGTCTGGACCAGGGTGCTGCTGGACAGATGTGGGAAAGAAGCGTGTCAGTTTTCAGAGACATGGAAAAAGGGGAGCTGGGACACAAATGCCAGTGAAGAAATGGAGCTCCTTGTCTGTTAATCAGCTAGGTGGTCTGGTCTACTTGACAGCTTATGGCAAAAGGTAGATAAACCTGGGGGTTTGGTTCATAAATAAAATGTGGGATTGACTCAATTTTGCTTTCTTCAAGTTTTGCGTATTTCTGGAAAACACAGAGTACAATTTTCTTTTTAATACTTAGGAAAGTGTAGGTGTTGATCAAGTGAATGTAGGATATATTTGATGTTGCCCTGGAAGGCACAGTCTAAAATCAAGAATTTGAGTGCATACTTTGCATGGCAGATAAATAACAGGACTGTACTTTCAACTAGTGAATGATGACCTGGATTATCTTTCTGTGATTCAAACAAAAAATTACAGTTTCCCTTAATAATGGCATTTTGGGTGGAAGAGCCTCATTGGGAGCTGCTGTCTGTAGCACATACATCTGCACAAGTGGTGAGGAGCCAGTGCAGCAGGGCTTGGAAGTAAGGCTGTCAGCTTAATACATTGTGTGAAAATTGGGGCCGGAGGTCACCAATCTCCTGGTACACAAATCTCCCTCTGAGAATCTCATTTCATTCAGACTATCAGTTAGATTAGAAATACCCTAATTATCCCACTGAAATTAAATTACTTTATGTAAGGGTGATATAATGAACAACCATAAAGAAGCCATACAACCAATCATCCTATTAGTCACAGCAAGACTAGACCATACACTAAATGGCTCTGGTTTGATTATTGCTGGCTGCTCTGTGCCACATAAACTGGGGGGGAAGGGAAGGACCCAGGGGAAGATTAGTTTTGATTTCCCTTTCTGTTTCACTGGAAGGAAGAAAGTCACATTTTAATTCACAGTGCAAGCCTTCTAGGTGAAAAAGGTGTATGTTTGCCTGGCAGAGAAGCCACGAGATCATGAATTATGGAGAGGTGATTGGGCTCTCTCCTAGCACATGGTGAATTTTGTTGCTCCAGAGAGCAGGAGGAGAGCTGTAGGAATAGAGGTAGGCTGCTCAAGCCCCTCAGCTAGCAAACCTTGCCACAGGGTCATTCTTTTCTAGATACCTTTGCAGTCACACGCAGCCATCACTGCTGGAGGAAGGTGAGGGTTTAGCTCGTCTTGAGGAGATGCTTCACTGGCTCGAGAAGGTCAGCTCTTAGGAATAAGCTGAAAAAGCTGCATGTTTAATTGTTACTTGGTCTAGGACTGAGAAAACATTCTGTTAGAAGTGGTGCTGAACTGGCAGAGCCCGTGGGTCACTGGCCAGCCCATGGTGGGCGTGTGTTTCTGTCAGAAAACACTCCTGTGGTCAGCTGTGATTTCCACTTGGGGTGGAAATTCCCTCAGGGAGACTAAAGGGTGCAGAGAGAAAGCAGAGCAGCTGCTTGCTTCTTGCTGCTTGACTTTCTCAGTCAGAACTTCAGAGCTGTTTACTGAGTAAACATTTTGAAGAACCAAGGGATGCTGCTGTATAGCTGTCCCCAAACAAGCTGGCTGTATTAAAGGTGGGGGATTTACAGCTGGAATAAATTCAGGTGTAAATGTTAAATGACTGTTTTAAAAGATGGGCATGAAAGAAACCCAGGTCTAGGGGAGCATCCTAGGAAATGGAAGAAAAGCAGGGGTATCTTGCTACTTTGATCTTCTTGCAGTCTAGACTTATTTCATGCTGTGCTATTTGACTTATTTCATGCAGGGGCAGCACTGCTTTGCTCAACTTCAGTCCTGCTCAAAAGCAGACTGGGCATTGAATGCACGATGTATTTTTTTCTGAGTAGGGCTTTAATTTATTTGTCATAAAATATTTATAATAAAAAATTGATATTCTGTGAAGGAAAATATGGTAATTAAGTTCCATTTTCTTCTCTTAATCCAATGTCATTGGTCAATAGTGTAAAATGTGCTATGAAGCAGTGCTGGCCCAGTAGCATCTCCCTCAATTTCTATCTTCTCTTCTGAAGATAATTGGAACAATAAATTAAATTACACCCCGTGTTATTCAGGATTTACCTTCTAACAATAGAATCATGCTTTGGAAAAGGAGCAAGTAATCTGAATACTCTTAATATCACAGAAAATGATTCTTCAAAATTCTAGGATGCTTTTTTCTTTTATTCAATTACATACTGGATTGTTGGATGCCTTATTTGAATGAGAGAATGAAATAGATAATTTCTGCTGATCAGAATTGCAGAGTATAATTTGTGCTGAGCCATATATCTCAACTGTTGGTACAAGTTTTTTAACTCAGTAAGTAATCTCCACCTATGTATTAGAAATTAAAATCACTTTTTTCCTCTCAGACAATACCTAAGGAATAAAATATTATGAAATGGGAATGAAGGAAGAATGTTTTCAATGAAAAGAGTAAAATAAAAAAATATCCAAGTAAATCAATGTTGATGCCAAGAGACAATAACTTGACTTGTGTAGAATCTCTGAGGGAATATTAAGCCTGCTGTAACTGAACATATGTGACCTGTATTCAATCTCTGGATAGGCAGGAACAATGACAATTCCCCCCCCAAAAAATTAATGAAACCTTATTACATCAGAGTTTTCAATTTAAGAAAAATTGACTTAGCTGGAACTAATATGAAGTGTTTTAATCATGGTGTCTGGAGGTAGCAGAATTTCCCCATTGCTTTGAGCAGAAATTCATGCTGTTTCCATAAATTACTCCCTGAACACCCCTTGAAATCTTCCACTTTTTGCTTTATTCTCTTCTGCCTATCCTCTAATTTTCATGTGTGATTGGAAGAGGGGGGGGATGAGAAATAAATATTGAGCCAGCTGGTGAATGGAAATGCCTTCAAATGAAGGTGCTTTTGAAATTAAAATAGTGCTGGCAACAAAGAATATCAATTGGGGTTTTCTTAAAAAAATATTATTATGGACTAGCACAGTCAGCAACCTGTTCTGTGAGGCTTAGTGAGATCCTCTGGAATAACCCTGATTTGATGGTTAAACAGCTGGGGAGAACCACCAGCACTGTCAGGGACCTTCAGAAAATGTCATTATGACCATTGGAATGGATCCCCTGCCCCAGAGGCAGCTTTAGTGCTATGATTCACACCCCAAGTCCTTTTCTTCATGCCTTGATCTCCCAGAGCCACCCCTTGGACTGCCACAGACCCTTGGTATGGGAGAGCTTGTGTGGAAAGATGATATCCTGTTTACTGCATGGGGTCAGAGTTGTTTTAACATCTCCGTTTTTGGGTTTGTTTTGTTTTGGTGGGTTTTTGGTTGGTTGGTTTTGTTTGTTGTTGTTTTTTTGTTGTTCGTTTGGGTTTTTTGTTTGTTTTTGGGGGGAAATTTTTTTTGGTTGGTTTTATTGTTTTGGTTTTTTTTGGAGGATTTTGGGTTGTTTTGGTTTGAGGTTTTTTTTTTGGGGGGGTTTATTTTTGTGTGGTTTTCTGTTTGTTTTGGGTTTTTGTTGTTGTTGTTTGTTTTTCCCCCAAAGAAACAATCAATTATTTCCCTATTTGTGTGAAATTCCCTGTAAAAATATATTTAGTGTACATGCCCTGCATGACCCTTTGGGGAGGGCAGGGAAAATGGTGCCTGGAACAGGGTGTGCAGTACAGCTGAGCACAATTTATCACAGTGAGGTGAAGCCAGATCAAGCAACAGAGTACAATAACTATATGGATGATTGATAAGCAACAGTTGAGCAGATGGGATGTTTATAAAACCAGAAGTATTTAATTGTGCAGCCTAAAATCTTTCATGTTTATGTAATAATCTATTTTAGCATTAAAAAAAAAGTTATGTTCTGTAAACACTTATAGAAGATGCATTAACCTATCGACTCTGTTGCTGTGTCTGGAGCTCTTCACGAGAAAATGTTGCTGTAGGATTTTTTTATAGGCTGGAGAGTTGGACAGAGAGAAACTTAATCAGCTTCAACCAGGGTCCTGCACCTGGGGAGGAGTTACTGGAAGCACAGGACAGGCTGGGGAGCAGCTCTGCTGAGAAGGACCTGGGATGATCTCCAGAGGTTCCTTCCAGCCCTGACAATTCTGTGACTGGACCCGTCTCAAGTTAAAAGTTGTTACCTACAATTATCAGAAGTTAAATATTTTGAGTGGAAAACTGCAAGCTGAATTTCAAGGCTTAGGTTGGAGATGCCTCTGGACTGGGACCATGTTCTTTTGCAATCTGGCAATTTAGGAATGCACTTTTGTAAGCAGGGCTGGGGCTCTTGGATGTCCCCCTAAGAGAAGGTGATGGATTGAATAGGTTCTGTCAGGTTGCTTCTTTTAGTGTTCTCAAAGTAATAGGAAGAATATCTTGTAAGGAATCTGGTGCAGAAAACCAGATGGGGATGGTGAGCAATTTTCTCAGTTGAGTGTTAAACCTATGCTATATCAAAATTAGTTGCACTTAAAAACATAGATGGGATGAGATGGCTGTATGGGAAGTTCTACCTTTCAAAGTGGCACTTTGGTTATCAAATTTAGGCAAAATTGAACATTGTATTTGTCTTATGCCAGTGTTTAGGATGTGTTGATGCCTTTTCTATAGGATTAAATGTCAGTGTTCATATATTTTCTGCAGGATTAAATCATATCAGCTCTCCTGTGCAGATCACTACTGGAAAGAACAGGTTGCATTTAAAAAAATTTGTATCAAGGTGTAATCATTCCCATGTGCCTGGGGAAATGTCTTGCTGCAGGGTGGTGGGAACAAGAATTCCTTTATGCTTCAGCATCCAAGCAGAGATTTCAATTCATGTGCTCAAAGTTTTTTGATTGTGGAGAAACCAATGACATTACTCCATGTGCTTTTCGAGACTAAAGCATTTAATGTTGCTTCTTGCTTTGTATTCTGTCTGTGGCTTATTTCAGAATGCTATCTAACTTTTAGGATTCTGATTTTTAAAGAGAAAGTGTTCAACCTGCATTTTTGGGTTGCATGATTTCTCCTGACCATGGAGGTTTCTGGCAGCCAGGTGACAATGTTATGCACTTTGATGTAAATGAAGGTGTAGGGGTGCTGCCCTTTGTCAAGGTCACCCCAAGCAGCAGCTAATCCTGGTTTGACTCAAGGAAGGACTTTGCTTTTGGATCTGAAGGGTGACAATTCTGTGGCTAATTCTTCATATGCCCACCTTCACCAGATCTACATTGCAGAATGGCACAAAAGGGGAATAATCCAAATTTGAAGACTTATATTTACAGGAGTTGGACATATAAAAGTCACGTAGGAGTGTGTTGCAAGAAGTAGTTGTAGCAAACAAGGGCAACATTTCCAAAACATTTTAATGTGGAGATATGTGGACATATGATATGTATATATATAAGATAAATAATATATCTGATATTAATAAGTGAAAGAAAATTTGCCAGCGCTAAATATTAAAAATTATCACAAAAGACTAATTCTTGCATCATCAAAATTTACCTTCTACCCATAAGAACCTATCTAAATCTTTTTTTTTCACCATGCTTCCTTTTTTAAAATGTCACATCATTTTCATGTCCTATAACTCAAGTTAATTTTCCTTTTTCTTCCCCTTCTTCCTTCCCCTTTTTCCTTTTTTTCTCCCTTTTCCCTTTTTTCCCTTTTCCCTTTCCCCCTTTTTTCCCCTTTCGCCCCTTTTGCTCCTTTCACCCCTTTTCCTTTCATCTTTTTGCCTTTTTGCCCCTTTTCCTTTTATCTTTTTGCCTTTTTTGCTCCTTTTCCTTTTATCTTTTTGCCCCTTTTTCTTTTTTTCCCTTTTTCCTTTCTCCCCCCCTTCTCCCCCCCTTTTCCCTCCTCCCCCCCGCTTTTCCCCATTTTTCCTTTCCCCCCCCTTTTTTCCTTTTTGTCTTTTTTTCCCCTTTTTCGTCTTTTTTTTTTGTTGTTGTTGTTGTTGTTGTTGTTTTTTCTTCTTCCTCTCCTTTTGAAGTTCTGTGACTTATACTGAGCTTTAGGAGTAACTACCTATTGTTTCTGCTCTGTTCATGACAGAAAAGCAGGGAAATAGACACTTTGTTGGCCTAATATAAGAGTTTTAAACAAATAGAAGACAAGCATGCAGAGAAAGTATTAACCCCATGGGTAGTGAAACTGGAAAATCAATTGCTACAGAAAGTTGCAGAAACACAACATCTGCAGGTTCAAGGATGGAGCAGTCAAACTGATGGACAACAGGTTTGTAAACACATACTGAGAGGATTAAGTAGGGTTGTGCCTTAGAAACACACCAGGAGAGCAGTTTTGGATGCTGGGAGATGCACAGCAAACAAACCCCAGGAAAGAGCGAGGTTACCCGAGGGACCATCCCCTGTTTCCTGTGTGGGGCAGGATGCTCCCCAGGAGGGAGCCTTTACCTGGCACAGCAAACGTTGTGTGTTCAGAGCAGAAGCCACCTGATGCTGCCCTGCTGCTGGAGCCCTGTCTTTGCTCTTTATCCCTGGCTCTGAGTCAGTGCTGTGTTCCTCTGTCCCTCTGCACTTCAGAGGCAGCAGAGAGCACCAAGCAACCTCCTCACTTTGTGCAGGTGGGTCTGAACTTCCCCTGCTCATGCAGAACCTCCAGAGGACATGGAAAGTGATCTCCTTGTTTTATCTGGGTTTCAGGAGCGAACCTAAAGGGATGAACATGGCCTAGCTTTGCAAAAAGAGGAGGAGTGGTAGCTACATGAAGTTTATTACGCCCCATCAAGCCTGCCAAGTTTAATCTGCCATTACAGAGAGAGAGGGCTGGCTGTGAAATGGTTGGGATTGACTGACAACACTTAACTAACCACTGAGAGTGATTTTGTCTTTGTAGTACAATTCACATCTCTCCATCATGTCCGTGTGTGTAGTGTTTCCAAATGAGTTTAATTATGAGTGATGAACAGCAGCTTTATGGATGTGCTTTCCTTTGTGACACTCTTACTGATTGCTGTTCATCTGAACTTGTCACAAGTATTCACAACTGTCCCAGGTCTGCACTTACCTTCTCTTAGTTCAGCTACTGGAGATTTGCAGGAGAAGTTGAATTATTGTTTTGTTCTGATTTGGGGCTTGGGTTTTTGTCCAATTGCTGTTTAAATTTTGATCAAAAGTTTTGGGTTTTGTTTTGCGATTACCCAATAATATTTCTGGTTTACAAAATGTGAGTCAGTGCCCTTGTTTTCATTTGTGATTTCTCAAAATAAATACACGTTTAATTTCCAGTCTCTTGGGTACTTCTCAGCACTGAAGGAAAAAGAAAAAGACATAAATTTTTCCCTCAAGAACTCATTTTGCTGCTATTTGTGAAGTGGCTGATCTGTGCATGTGCTACAGAATTGCATCAGGTGACATGAGAAATTGAGATCATGAAGTTTCCTGCTTGAAACAAAAGTTCATCTACATTTTAGGAGAAACAGACTTATTTTCCATTTACTGGTCTATTGATAGCTTGACAGCTTTTAGATTGTGAAAAGCAGCATCAATAGGAAGAAGAGTAGAAGCCTCTGTTTCAGAGAACATAGAAAGTCAGGAGATAAAATAAATGTATAGAAATTACTGCTATTACGGAATTACTGCATTGTCATATTATGTTATATTCTTTAGGTGCTCAAAAGAAAGTGATGACTCCTTCTCCCTCCAGTGTGTACATGTTGGCATTTGCTTGCCTTTGGTTTCATTCCTGATGCTAATTTTATACAGAAGCTGGGTGACCTTTATGTGTACCACTTTTCCAGGTGTTGCCTACTTTCACCCACACAGTAACCACTGCTTGCATTTCTAATGAGGTAAAACACCAGGGACCAACTTCTGGCACCTTCTCTGCTAAGCTATAGTTTGATGATTATGCTCAGCTAAAAGGAAATTTGTTGGAAATGTCTGAAATTAATAAATCAACTTCAGAACAACTCGAACTGGCTCACAAGTGTGTTAGGAGGAGGCACATGGATTGTGGACTTGGAATCCATGGCAAATGTCAGATTTCTTCTCTCTTTACACCCCTGCTGACATTGAATAATTTCTGCCACTTTTATGGAGCTTCTCTCCAGGTGAAGTAGTGCATGTAGGAAAGACATTTTAATACCTTTTGCACATGCAGAGAACTTTTACTTGGCAGGCAGGTTTGCTGCTCTGCTCAGCCAGGTAAGACATGATCATTGTCAGTTCATGAATACAAGATATCTGAGTTAGATTTTTTTGCTGTTGGGAAAGGGTTTCTTTCTAAACTAGTCAAAAATCAGTAATTGTAGAAGTTTAACTTGAGCACAGCTGGGACAAGTCGTCATTTTGGTGTGGGCTCAGATGGCCTTCCTGTGCACTCCATCCAGCAAGCAATGTCCTAACAATACTTGTAGTCTTCACTGAGGGAGAAAAGGTATTATTAATCAAACACTTAAGGCCCTTTCCTTTATCTTGATCATTTAAGTGAAATGTTTAAGTCCATTTGTTACATTGGTGGTGTTGCCTGCTTTTTTTGTGAGCAGAACTGCTCATTTTAGCTGTTGAAAGATGATTCAGGCCAAAGGGAGGACTGCAGAGATTGCCAGCCCAGTTACAAATGTGGACATCTGCACAGTGTTTGTGAGGCCTTGGTCCACAGACCAAAGTGCCAAACTCCTCTTTATATCCTGCTCTCACAGATTTGGCTTGGCATGTGTTTTGTTCCTCTGAAGTGTAGAGTTGCTGGAAGTTCATGTCAGATAGTTACAGGAGGCATCATAAGGGTTTGAGTCTAATTGGGTTTTGAGTTAAGAGCCAAGGCATTGCACTGTTGTTTTTATTAAATAAGCTGTAGTTTGCAGTACTCAATGATTTAGATGAGCTCTAAAAAAAAAAACAAAAAAAAACCCCAAAAACAAACCAAAACCCTGAACTAAAACACAGAAACAAAAACAACAGCAAAAAAAGACATTTTTCTTTCTAGTCTTGTCCATTCATCAATCCTTGTCCATCCTTCTGCTCCCTTCCCGAGTCTGCGTCCCCTCCCTGCCCACCTGGCAGCAGATGTGCTGTGTGTCCCCAGCCCTGCGAGTGGCAGAATGCAAAATCTCAGGTGACATTCACCTGGAAGCTCTTAGCCCTCAACAGCTGCAGCCCCGTGATTACCTTGCCTGCCTCGGTGGCTCCGTGCTGCCACTGTATCAATTGCTTGTCAATTCAGCTTAGCCCCGACTTTGACTGACTGGAATGAGGGAAGTGGGAGTGGGCTGCAGGCGAATGGTTAAAATTAATTGCTACATAAGAAAAAATTGAAAGATAATTATTCCTGCTTTCCTGTCAGTGCTCGAGGGTAGATGACCTCATTAACTTGCAGCTTGTACACAATTCAATTACTAGGAGATGGAAAATACATTTTTAATTACCTCGGTGGCTTGTGCTCCATTCATCTCCATTTGCATGGCTTTTTTACTGTTGTGTTCTGAAGAAGGAGCTTGGTCTTACCAAAGTTACCCTAAGACCTTGGTTCTTGCTACAATTATTCTTGTTTGCGGTAGGATATTAAATGTGTGAGATTAACCCTGTGGTGCCAAGTGAGTTGGGAGGTCCTGTGATGGCGCTAAGGTGTTTTTTGTTAGTTTGGCATGTCAGGATTTTGAAACTTATCCTGTCAAATAATTATGGAGCATAACTTTGTTCTTTTGTGCATTTTGTTGCTACATAATTCAAGAAAGAATTAAATTAGTGAATAATAAGCAGATCACCTAGTTAGACAAATATCATATCGATGTATGTCATGGGAAAGGATTCTTTTGTAATTTCTAAAAGCCTATTATGGCATTTACTGAATTAATAATGACTTAATTGTTTAAATACATAGCTAGGCAATTATTTTAATGTGTCAGTTTTTAAAACTGTCAGTAGTGTGTTGAAGTATACAATATATGTGGAAAGAATATTTGTTCATCACTAAAAATTTAAATTCAAACTACTGCAGTACCGAAAGGCTTGGAGCTAAGAACTGAGGAACTCTCTGACTTGGTGCACAGAGGTTTTTGTTTTTTTTTTTCAGGAAAGACTTGTCAAGGATTACACAGAACTGACATGGGGTGTTTCATAGCATAACACAGAGTAATTCCCTGCTCTGATGGTGTACACTGTGTTGATGGGGAAATAAGAAATAAAGTACAGGCCACAGAGAAGTTGTTGATTGTTAGGTCAGGAGAAAGTGTTGAGGGAAGTTGTGATGTCCAAGTTGTGATATTTAGTGGTGGGAACTGAATATGTTTTATGTGATCAGTGTTTGGTAACTACTTTGCTCTCTGAAAAAAATAGTTGGAACATAATGCAGGCATTCTTGAACCATTCATGTAAGCTTCATTGTGAGTGTGTTAGCCTACTTAATTCTTCTCTAATGAGCATTAAATCAAGATAAGGTGCTTTAGAGGCTGGCTGTCAGAGAGCCTTTAAAGCTGTTTTAAGAATGTGTAAACTCTGAGTCCATGGTGACCTGGTGGGGTGCATCCTTAGGGGAGACCTTTGAGAAAGTGATGGTGACAATTTTGACACTCCTCCTTCCTCTCACTGCCTAGTGATCCAAGGGATAATGAAACACAATCTTTTTGCTATACTGGAGCATTTAGGATGTTTATTCTGTAAAATTGTCATTTGAAAAAAAACCCCAAACAAACAAGGTTGGACTACTACAAACCTTCTCAGTCTAGCAAGTTGATGGTGACATTTTTCTTCAAGGATATCTGCTAAGGAACATACACAGGAGAGTTGCTTCACTGAGCAGTCAGAAGTCTGCATGTGAGTAATTTTAAAGTGAAAGACTGTAAATATGTAAAATCATCTATGTCAGTTGTTTTTTTTTTTATATTTCCAATATTTCTTAACCCAGGAAGACATATAAATAACCAGCCTTGCAAGGATTACCTTTCTGGGTTTGTGCTGTCCTAGAATGGGACATACAAAATGCTGTATGAAGGAATCAGTTGCTTGCAAGCCTGGAGAGAAATTGTGTTGGGTTTTGCTTATAGATTATGAAATACACCTGTAGTTTCTCATGGATGTTCTTAGGTGTGAGGGTTTTATTGGTAATTTTGAGTCCTTTACTCTTAGGTTTGGTGATTTTAGTGCCAGCAAAGTATCAAGTGCAGCCAAAATTCATGGCATTTGCATGAGATGCAATGTCTGTTACAAGTAGCACAACATTTACTTTGATATATAGCATATTCCCACTGTCCTTCCAGAGACAAAAAATACTGTAGCTCTGAACTTTTTTGGTTTTTTAGCAACAGTCAGATCAAGAGACATAACACAAAGTATAAAAGCATTTTAAGAATATAGATGCATGGAAGCGCATGTGACTTGAAATAACTGTTGGGGGAAACCCACACGAGCATAGATTGCTTGGAATACACCTTTCTCTGCCTCCACTGATTATTATTACATCAGTTTATGTTGATCAAAAAAATTTAGGTCATCTGAAATACAGACAGGGCTTCTGCAGCTGTCTGGCCTGTCAAGTCTTTGAAATGTATGTGACCACAGCAGGATTATTTATTGTGCTATACCCTTGCTCTGTTAAGGGAAAATGAATATAAATGACAAGATAATAATTGGAAACGGACTTAAATGGGACATTTTGGCCAACATCAGGATTCTGCAGCGTTAATATATTTTCAGATGGCACATAGGAAAAATCATTAGGGATCTAAGGAGAGAGGCTGATTGAACTTGGATTTCTCTGTGGATTTTTTTGTGTTGAGCATCACCATTGAGCAGCAGGCTTTTTAAGCTTTATTTCTGTCTACTACCACCTATAGACTAATGACATCTGTACCATTTGTAAAGGTTGAATCCTATCATGACCTCTAGGCCTGGATTTTTCTTCAGTCAAGAAATATTCCCAAGACCCAGCTTGTGTTTGGGTTTGCCCCAGCCCCAGTGCAGGACCTCACACTTTTCCCTGTTTTATTTCTTGAGGTTCTTCTGAGCCTCTCCAGGCTGTCAGTGTCCCTCTGGATGGCATCCCTTCACTCCAGCTGCACACACAGCTTGGTGTTGTCAGCAAGGCTGCTGAGGCTGCTCTCCATCCCACTGCCTATGATGGCTCAGGTTTGGCTTTTCTATTTCTCACATTCTGTGCTGCTTTAGTGTGTGGGTCTGGGCTTCACATGAGGGCATGGTGAGCTCTGTGCACAGAGCAGGGAGACAAAACAATTCCTGCTCCAGCTGGACACCAAGGACAAATGATCCCAATCTCAGCCCAAGAGCACAAACCCCGTGGGCTGCAGAGAGAAAAACAAGCAGGATGGGACTGCAGGGGCTGCAGCTGGAACTGGACACTGAACTGCAATGTGCACATGGAGCAGAGCTGATCCCAGGGAGAGACCCCGGCAGCGCTCGTGCATTTTGGGACCATTTGGGTTCATCTTGGGTGCAGCCCTGGCTGGGCTCTGGTGCTGCCCAAGGTGCATCCATGGAGGAGATCCTTGGAATGAATCCCTGCTTTATTCTTTAGCTCTGCCCAGCCTCTGCTCTAGGACAGGCATCCCCCAGGCTGCTGGCAAAGATGTTACCTGTGCAGATCCCTGAGGAATTCCCATCAGGTCCCATGGACCTCCTGTGCCCTTTCAGGTTCCTCAGATGCTCTCAGACCTGATTGTCTCCGGCAGTCAGGGACCCTTCATTCTCTCTTGGCACAGTGGTTGGAGCACTTGCCAGTAAAGACCAAGGCAAAAACAGCTGCTGAAAACCTCAACCTTCTCCCTCTTCCATGCAACCAGGTCTCCCATTTGCTTCAGGAGAGGCCCCACATTTCTTCTAGTCTTCCTTTCATCACCAGCTTTCTATAGAAACTTTTCTTGCTGCCCTGACGTCCCTGTCCAGATTTAATTCTGTCACAGCTTTGGCTTTTCTCACCTGATCCCTGACTGCTCAAACAATTACTCTTTATTCTTCACATGTTACCCATCCTTGCCTCCACCATCTGCAGCCTTCCTTTTTGCGTTTGGGTTTGCTCAGGAGCTCTTGTTCAACTATTTTTGCCTGACTTCCACTGTGTTGGGATGCATCACTGCTAAGCTTGGAGGAGATGATCCCTGAAGATGAACCAGCTTCCTTGCGCCCTTCTTCCCTTCAGGGCTTTATCTCATGGTACTCTATCTGGTGCACAGCCTGCAGGGTGTATTTGGAGATTAAAGAATCAGACACAGATTCCCAGCTAAATGCAGAATGTGTGAGTGGTTCTAAGCATGATTCTGGAAACATTTCCAGCCTTGACATACAGGGCTTTGCTGGCACAAACCTGAGGGTGCTCACGTTTTCCTATTCAAAATTCAGGCAAGGAAGGGGAGTGCATTCCTTGTTTTAGAAAGCAAAGGGAAATTTCATGTATAAAATGAAATTTCAAGAGGGGCAGCACCTCAGGACTGTTGAAAAACATACTCTTAAGAAGATGTCATGGAAGAATTTTTCTATTTAATGATCTGTTTCTCTGCTCGCATAGTAGTAGTAACTTGTAGTTAACTTGTACAAAACAAACAGTAACTTGCTTTCTTGCAAGAAAATCCATGTTGATCCAGTCTGTTGGCTCATTTCCAAAAGAGATTTGCACATGCTGACTATTAAAGGCTTTCTTTTAATCCTCTTCTGCCCTCCTGGTTGAAGAATTATTTGAGGTGTTTTCCTGCTTTCTTTTTTTCCCCTCCTCCATTTGCAATCAATAATATTGCACTTACTGCCAAAGTAGTACAGGATTCAGTTATAATATCAGATACACAACCTTCTCCAATTATTGTTTGGTTGTAGTAGGGATATTGCAGTATCACAAAAGGTGGTTTATAGTTCTCAGAATCTTTAAGTCTACGGTCATATAAATTATAACACATTGCTTAAATTACAAAGTCCAGATATCTTTTATAAATGCAGAAAAATGGTTCATTAGAATGATTTTTTTTTTTAAGTCATAGAAAGGGAATGGGCTCATTACAAAATATTTCACACATAATCTAACTAATTAACAGTTAGTTAATAAATTGCAATAATAAGTAATGAATTGCAGGGAACCATATTGGATTATCATATAATTTTAAAAATTCCATACGGGCCACATAAGTTAATGTTTTCTTTTTGGAAAATTGTATGCCTTGGCAAATAAAATATTCAGAGGATTAACTAGAAAGAAAAAAAAAAGGCTTTGTGTAATTATTGTAATTTGAATTAGACTTAATTACATTTCCTAAATATGAAGGGAAAATAAGTGTGATCTATAGAGAGCAGACAACACCACTGAGACAAGTCTGTCTTTGCTTCCTGACCCATTAAGTGACAATTATGATACTTGTGTTAAACATCTTAGAAGTGGTATCAGCTTGCCATAACTCTTCACTCATTCTGCTTGAAAAGATCATCATAGGAAAAAGGCTTTTGCTCTTCTACTTTTAAATGGAGACCATCACTTGTGCAATACAAAAAGTTTATGGAAAAACGTCGGGTGCATCACGTGCTGACTTCACCACATCACAAAAAAAAATAAAGGATTGCTTTTCTTGCACCTCCAAAGCCATGTGGCCTTCTAGAAGGTTAAATGGCTGTAAAACCCCTGTGAAATGTGTGTCTTAAAGCCCTGTCATGGGCCACTGGGCAGTGCTGGGTGGTTTTGATGGAAAACAAACTCTAGTTGCAGGTGAAAAGTGAGTTCCTACACTTCAAGTTGAATTAATGATGCAAATTGTCAATGCTCTTAGTTTCTCCAGGGTTATTTGGGTTTTTCTTTCCCTCACCACTTATTTATTTGAAATAAAGCAACTGCCAGACAGCATAAGATGTGAAATAAATTCACTGGGGGTTCTATAAATCTTTATACCAGTTAGCAAAAACTTTCTGAATGCTTGTAGAGAGTTATGTTACCTAAACTCCTAAATATTTCATTTATTGGAGAATATCCAGTTAAGAGTGTTGTATGAGCTTGAGGATTCACACCCAAGGTCTACAAACTTTGTTTACTACTTTTATTGCTCAGTCTAAGTTGCTAGACTAAATAATCTATATTGCTGAAAGCAGATCTGCTCACATATTCTGAGATGGGAACCATACATTTTGGTCTTTTCATGGAATTTATCTGTGAATCACCTACTTATGGCTTATTCTGTTGTAACAAAGGCAAATTATAGGCATGAAATAGAATTATGTGGTTTAAATATTTGCTGAGGTTATTCAGCATTATTTATCATTTACCTTTTGATAGGAAGTAGTCCTATACAAATGAAGTAAATGCATTTTTTCTGAAATTCTTTGAGATATGCTTCTCAGAATGGATCTGTTGCTCTATTATGGTTGGTTTTGGGGTTTTTTGCCTCTATGTATGTGATAAAAGTATCTTTTGATTGTCTGCTATAAGTGTTGATGTTTTCTAGGCAGATTTTTGAATAAATTTATCTCTTTTTTTAAAATGTAAATTTTTGGGTTTTGCACAAGAGGCTCTGTTACATATTAGACTCTACTGTGTTTTGCTATTACAATCTGATTTCTCCTTGGGACTTTTGTCTTATTGATTATAAGAAAGGCCAGTGGAAAATTCTCTTGCTGCATGCGTGCTATCCCCTGTAATTTACAGCATTTTCCTCATAATCATCCTGGTTTTCCTAATTTTTTTTCATGAAAAAATATCTCCATCCATAAAACATGGTGGGATCCTTTGATTTGCAGCAGCCAAAGCTAAAGATAAAATAGGCAATTGATGTAAAAGCAGTGGTTTTATTTCTTGCTTACCTGGAAGGCCCTGTGTCCTGGTACTCCTCTTGGTCATATAACTGCTTTTTATTTACAGTGATTCTATAGTGGGAAGATGTTATCCACACATATAGATTCCCTGAACATAAGCCATGGAAATTAATTTTCAGACTTTTTTTTAGTTTCTACTGTTAAAATGCTAAGCAGCTTATTTTCTGAATATTCTTGCCCTGTTTTTCCTGAAGTTTGAACACCGTTGTGTTTCTGAGCTGCCCTTTGCGAGGATACACAGAGGAACTCTGAGGTTTCCCAAAGTTATACCACGTTGAATGTACAGACATCTATCATCTTCACGTTATGTGCTCACTTTTTTCCAACTATTTAAAAATAAAGATACAAATCGGTTCGGAGCAAGGACTTTGCTTCTTCCTCCTCTTCCTGGACTGTTTGCTGAGCCTTACTCAGCCTTCAGGCTGGAAGGTGACCTCAAGGATCATCTGCTTGAACCTTTCTTGGCAAAAGCACAGCCTAGACAAGGTGCCACAGCACCCTGTTCGGCTGAACCTTAAAAACGCCCAAAGTCGCGTATTTTTACCCCATTTACCCATTATTACAGTGGCTAAGTGTTCTCATAGTGAAAGATTTTGCTCTTGTCTGTAACTGGACTCTCCCCTGGATTGTTTGTACCAATTACCCCTCAGCTCTTTGAAGAAAGAGACTCTCCACCTTCTTAGTATCGGAACCCTTTAAAATCAAACATTAAATATTTGGTACAACACCATATTAAGTATCGTTGTAAGGTCTCCTCTAAGCCTTCCTTTTCCAAGTTCTCTTTGCCTTTCCTTGTGTAGCAGGGTTCCCTCTCTTTATGGCCTTGTCCAAGCCATGCACAACTCTTCTATACGGTAGGGGACAAAAACTCAGCAGAGTTCCAGGTGTGGCCTGACAAGCACTTTAGTTTTGACAGTAGCTTAACACTCCCTGCCCTCAACACCCATCCTGACGTGTTTAGAGTCAATTTAGATTATTTCATTAGATCCTTACATGGCACTTTGATGAAAAGGCTTTTCAATACCACCTAAATAATAACCATGTGTGCTTGGTGTGGCAGTTTTGACAATTCCTGTGAGTAGGACAGGAGGTTTTGCTCCTCTTCCCAGATGCTGAACTTGTTGAGCTTCATGCTGCACTGGGAGAGCAGCTGACGTGTTTCTGTTTGGCTTCATGGTGGTGTCAAAAAGACTCAGCCAGAGTCAGACTTTGAGCTCCTCCTCTCTGCTGCTAGAACAGACAGAACATATCTAAATGTCTATTTCATTGGCTCACATCTAGTGAAATGCACTGTGATGCACAATTTCCAGACCGATCCATAAAACGTGTCTTTTAAGCTGGTTTTAAGTATGATCCTTCTTTTGGCCTTTCCCTTTAAAAGTATTCCCTTTCCTTTTAAAAAGTATACCCATACTCACACAAAATTTCCTTTAATAACTACATTGTCTGCTTCTCTTATAAATCTTTGTCAGCCTTGTCTGATCCTAATTTTTAATGAAAATTCACTGAAAACAATCAATTCTTTTCTTAGATGTCTCGAATTTTGGAGTATTTTACCATATGTGAATAGGTTTTTGGGCAGATCACGCCCCCAGTATCTGTGAAATAATGAGATTCTTTTGTGCTAAAGCCAGTTAAGAGAAATATTTTTGTGTCTCTGTAGTCTCTTGATTCTCCTGTTCTATTTATGGATTACTGGTTAAACAGCTTAAGTAGAGATAAGTCATCTGAAACTTAGTTATCCTCCCTCTCTAGCTTTGGCTGTCCTGCAAATTCCTCTTATTTTTTCCTCTGACATCACAACCCTAAGTTTGTATCTTGCTTTCCCATTCTTCAGATTTATTTTTATTACCACCACCTTAAATACATTTTTATTCTTTGGGGTTTCCCAAAGAATGAGCTGTTTCTGACTTCCATCTTCGCAATAAATTATAATTTCCCTTCCTTAAAACATGATGTGGTTTACTACTACATACCACACTCTGAAGGGAGGTGACCCTTAGCTATGACCTCTACTGAGCTGTTCTGATTCTCTCACAGTCCTTCCAGTGTTTGATTAAGGGCTCAGTCCAAGATCACTCTCAGCTTTCCCCTTTTAGGTGCTTCACCTGTAGTTGTAAAAATCAGCCGGTGATGAACCAAACTTTGGTTTCCTAAGCTGTGCTCTCATGAGACATTGAGCCAGTTGTCCCTCTTTTCTCCTGCTCCACCACCCCCAACACTTTTGCTTTCATCTATTTTCTGATCTACAGACAGCAGATGCCTTTCAAATTCTTTGCTCTTTAAAATTTTCTACATATACAACTTCTCTAATCTCTACTATCAGATGCGGAATGGAAACCACATGCAAATATGGGTGGTGTTATGCCATTGTTCTCATTAGTCCTTGTTCCAAAAAAAATCACATAAACATAGATTCAAAACCGTTGTTAAGTGATGGTAATAACTCAGTTCTGCCAGGTGTTTAAATCTGATCTTTACAGACACTGAGGAACACAGGATTTCATGCCCAGATGCCAAAATGGTGGAAGAAGAGCAATAAATCTTGTTAAGCTGAAAGTTCTGACCCAAGTAGTTCAGTGCTTATTTGGCACTGAAATTTAGCACTGAATTTAGCTTATTTAGCCTAGAAGTATTAGGCTTTTTTTGGCCTCTGCCAAACACATCTGCAACACCAGGCAAGCAGATTTCTGTGATCTTCCTCTGGTATTTAGGATTCTGATTCTAACAGACTTTGTATAAGGATTCAGAGTCCTGGGTCACCATAACCGTGAATTTTTGTGTACTGTGGCAGTGGGCAGCATTTTATTATGTTGCCAGCTTGCACAGAACGGTGCTCTTGGCTTTTCCTGAACTCTGAGCTCACCCCAAGTTGGGATTGAAGTGCTGCTGGCTGTGCCACATTCAGGTGCCATCATCCCACAATATCCTGGTGCTCTCTGAACCTCTCCTGACTCCTGCACACCAGGAGCCACTCTACTGGAATGCTTGAGGTGGGAAGGCATCTCTGGAAGTTATCTAATCCAAACTCTTGCTGAAGGCTCAGCTAATGTAGAAGTTGCATCAGGTTCCACTTGGCTCTGTGCTGTTGAGTTTTGAGAAAAAATTTATGTCTATGGAGATTGCACAGTGTTTTTGGGCTCCTGTCCTGGTTATCTCATGAAGATTCACTAATTCCAGCTCCAGACTCTTCCCATGACTCTGGGTGCTGCTGGTATCCACAGGCACAGTAGCTGTAGCTTCTCCTGCCCCATGACTGCACTGTGGGAGCTGTGTGGTAGCTCAGGCACAGTGGATGTGGTGTAGCAGTGAGATCTCCAACCAGCTGCAGGTGTGGTCACCTGCATTCATCACAAGAGAATTCTCGGTCTTTACTTCTTAAAGCAATGAATACATGAAACCTAGGAAGCCATGGGGCCGTTCTCCAGCCACAAGACCTTTGTTATTTGACAGTTAATCTATCTTTATGCAGACCTTGGTCACGTCATTCAGGTAAGAGGTGGAAGGGGTCTGTTTTTACACTAAAGGGTTGGTCTGAACCCCCTAAGATGCTACGTAGAGATTTTTTAATGTGGTGAGGCCTATGGATAGTTTAGTGATGCAGGAAAGCAGACATTTGCTTCTCTCCCTTCCTCCCTTGCTGCTGACTTTCCTCTGAAGCAGCTCTGGGTGTACTCATGTGGCTGGTAACTCTCCTGGTGCCCCTCTGCCCTGGCACTGATGATCTGCCCTGTGAGATGTGTGGAACACCCACATGTGGGGGCCTGATCCAAAAACTACCGAAGTCACTGAGTGTTTCTTACTTGCTTTTGTTACTGCTTAAGCCAGGGCACCCAGCAAGTCATTATGTTTGGCTTGCCAGTGGTAAATTTTTTAAATATAATTTATTTTGTACACCTTTGCTTTGTCTGTTTGGCGCCCTTCCTAATCCTCTTATTTCTGTAAAGCAATTGGCAAGTGCAACGTTTTGAGGCATAGGAAGAAGCCTTGAGCTGTTTCTTGTCTTACTAAAACAAATGACACAATGGAAAAATAACATCGGGACATGAAAGGGAAGGAGGGGAGGAGAGGAAGGCGTCAGTGGGCGAGGGCAGAGGGAGGTGTCCCTGGGGAGGCTGCTGGGGTTCTCTGGGATGTGGCAGGGCACGGTGCCCGCCTGCTCCTTGCTCCAAGCATGTTTTCCTCTGTCGCTGCCCTCTTGGCTCGGGATGGTTTCCGTCCTCTCTATATTTCAAAGCTTTGTGGTAAATAATCAATTCAAACCAGGACCCAGTCTCTCTTTCTGTAATTCTGAAAACCCATTAAATTATATTGTTGGGGGAAAACAATAGTTGTGCTAATCATGCTCTGTGCATGTGCATCTTAATTTCCCCGGAGACCTGAATATGAATTTTTACTAACATGTTAATTTTGTGTGTTAATCAGTAGCTGTAGGCCGAATGAATGGATTGACTATGTAAAACCGTTTGATATTGAAACAACTCCTTTTGACCCCCTCAAATTGGCTTCATTCCACTGAAGACGGTTAAAGTTAATTAAGCACTCAATAGGTTTATGGTGTTTAAATTAAAATATATCACCGCTCATTGTGCAGTCATCAGGCGAGGACGGCGCTCCCGCCCCCGCCGCTCCCGGGGGCCGCTCCCGTTCCCGCTCCCGTTCCCATTCCCGGGTGCCTCTCCCGGGTGTCGTTCCCGCTCCCGTTCCCATTCCCGGGTGCCTCTCCCGGGTGTCGTTCCCGTTCCCGCTCCGCGCCCGCGCACGGGGCGCCGCCAGGGGGCGCCAAGCGGCCGCGCTGCGCTGGGGGGGGCGGTGAGAGGGACCCCGGGTCCATCCCTCCCTCCCTCCCTCCCTCCCTCCCTCCCTCCCTCCCTCCCTCCCTCCCTCCCTCCCTCCCTCCCTCCCTCCCTCCCTCCCTCCCTCCCTCCCTGCCTTTCCAACGTTCCCATGCCTTTCCTCCCTCCTCCTTCCCAGCCTTTCCCACCTTCCCATGCCTTCTCTCCCTCCTTCCCAGCCTTTCCCTCCCTCCCTCTCTCCTTCCCAGCCTTCCCTCCCTCCTCCCCAGCCTTTCCCTCCCTCCTCCTTCCCAACATTCCCATGCCTTTCCTCCCTCCCTCTTCCCAACCTTTCCCACCTTCCCAGCCTTTCCCATCTCCTTATGCCCTTCCCCACCTTCCAACGCCTTTCCCTCCCTCCTTCCCAGCCTTTCCAATGTTCCCATGCCTTTCCTGCCTCCTTCTTCTCAACCTTTCCCACCTTTCCATGCCCTCCCTCCTTCCCTCCCTCCCTCTTCCTTCCCAGCCTTTCCCTCCTTCCCATGCCTTCCCTCCCTCTTCCTTCCCAGCCTTGCCCTCCCTCCATCCCTCCTAGCCTTTCCCTCTCTCCTTCCCTCCCTCCTTCCCATGCCTTCCCTCCCTCTTCCTTCCCAGCCTTTCCCTCCCTCCCTCTTCCTTCCCAGCCTTCCCTCCCGCCTTCCAACGCCTTTCCCTCCCTCCTCCTGCCCAGCCTTTCCAACGTTCCCATGCCTTTCCTCCCTCCTTCTTCTCAACCTTTCCCACCTTCTAATGCCTTCCTTTCCTCCTTCCCAGCCTTTCCCACATTCCAGTGCCTTTCCCTCCCTCCTTCCCAGCCTTTCCTTCCCTCCTTCCCACACCTTTCCCACCTTCCCAGCCTTTCCCATCTCCTTATGCCCTTCCCCACCTTCCAACGCCTTTCCCTCCCTCCTTCCCAGCCTTTCCCTCTCCACTTCCAATGCCTTTCCCGTCTCCCCACACTTCTCACCTTCCCAGCTTTCCCCTCTCTCCTTTCCATGCCCTTCCCACACCCTTCCCTCCCTCCTTCCAGCCTCTCCACCTTCCCACACTGCCCTCCCCTCCCCTTGCACCCCCCCCCCCCACTTTTCAATTAAACTTGTGCCATGAAATGCCAGAGCCCAGGGATATATGTTTACTGAGAAATAACTGAAATTATTAAAAAAAAAAAAAAAACAGTTAACTCTTCCTTTAAAAAAAAAATGAAAAAAAGACAAAAAGAGGTGTTGAAAGCTGTAACAATTGATGTGCTGGCTTTCCCCTCTGGGCCCTTTTAAAGGGCTGCTGGTGGCTGGGGGTTGCCATTGCTGCTTTTCAGAAGCCATGGCAGCCACGTTAAGATCTCCAAAAAGAATTGTATAATAGGTAGAGTGCAAAAAAAATGAGATAATGGTAACTCTCAAAGGAATACATGCTTTAAATTAAAAAGCCACGGTGCTGCTGATGTGAGCATTATATCAATGCTTGCATGACACAATCCTCAAAGCTCTCTCTTCTTCCTCAAGCTGTTTACTTCACCCTTGAAATCGAGGGCTGCATGGCACGGCATAACCCGAGTTATGACTGCAGGTGCTTCACAATCTTGGGGAAACTCAAGCTTTTGTAGTGCTCTTTTCACAAATCATCTGTGCAGAAGGGAGAAGGCATTGGAATGTGGGAAGGTGAAATAAATGTTGTGGGTGAAGTCCCTGGCAGTGGGCTGCACAGGACAGCTGTGACCCCGCTCCTGGGGGGCACAGGTGAGTGAGGTGAGGCCACTCTGCCCTTCCTGCCACTGTTGAATCTCATTTTTTATGATGTGTGAAGCTCAGGCTGCAAGCCTTCTCCATCCCTGCTCTAACTGCTTTAAACAACAGAGAGCTACAAACTGCTCTCTTATCATTACAGGGATTTTGCTGGCCAGAATCACCATGGTCAGGTGCCCATTGCAAGCATAAAGGATAAAAGTTATTGTCTCCATGCTGGCCTTCCTCACCTGGGAAATGTTTCTGCATTATTCAAAACTAGAAATGCTCTGTGGGGGAAGAGGGCTGATGGAAAGAGGCTCAAAGAAATATCAGACAAAATAAAATAATGTTAAAGAAGAAGTATATTGTCCTGAAGGGGGAGAGCCTTGTTACTTGTGTTGGTCAAGTATAATGCTTCCTTTCAAAATTTGTCTTGTTTGTATGATAGGAACCCATAAGTATATCTTACTTTATAAACGTTAAAAAGGGCATGAAATCCTATCACACACCTTTGTAGTAATTCAGGATTAATTTGTCACGTTCTCCTGTTTGCCTTCCCAAAACAGAGTTGATACTGCACCTTCTGTGCACTTGGTGCATGTGAGTGAAATGTTCTTGGATTTCATAAGGTGGGCAGAGCGGGTCATTCTCATCAGAGCTAGGGGCTGAACAAGGGATTTGCTCAATTCTCTCCCCTCATGTGCAGAGCTGTGGAGGAGCACTGTTCTTGAGAAAACGTGGCCACGGCTGACAAGGGCTGTCTCTGCTGTGACTTATTCCTGCCTTTCTGCGGTAAACTGAAGCACTAAACTGTTTCCCAGTGTTTTTTTAAAATTTATTTAATGTTTCCCCACCTGTGCCAGCCAGCTCTGCTGGATCTGCTGCCGGGCAGGTGAGTCAGAGGCAGGGCTGCTGCAGTTGCATCCTCTGGGGTGGAAGCTGGGAGCTGATTCCTGCCTTCTGAGCCCTTCAGAGAGCAGTCCTCCCCAGAAATGCAGCTCCCATCTGTGCTGGCTGCTGACAGGAGAGGAGGAGGTCTGGCCCTGCTATCAGTGCTGCTTCCTGTGCAAGCTCGTAGCTCACATTTATAGCTGTCACCACAAAAGGCAAATGACATTTTTACACGGAAAGCTTTCACGGGAGCACTCAGAGGGCTGATAAACGTGCTTTGCAATTCTGGATGAGTTTAGACTGACTGCAGGAAAGATCTAATGCAGTGGACCAGCTAAGTGTTTTTATTTCTTCAATACCTTCAGATGTGATTGTATCTGCAGTGGGGATTTTATCCAACAGGGTAGCTGTGCAAATGATGCAAGTACTTAATAAGTAGGCTTAAATGCTAATATACAATGTGATTTTCTTTTTTCCCCTTACTGAAAGGGAATTTGTGATTTTCTTTTTTCCCCTTACTGAAGTGCCTTTTGAAATCAGGGCTGTGGCACTGGCACAGGTGAAGTACAGAGATGCTCAAGAATTTGGTGCTCTGCAGCTCTGCCCACCATAACCAAACCTTGAGATCAAAATTTTGCAGTGATTTTTTTTTTCCTTTGTACATCTCTCAGCACCAGTCCAGCTACAAAAATCCACTTGTTCTGTGAGCCTATATTCAGTACCATGTTTTGCACACACTGCCAGTTCACCCAGATATCTGCAAATCTACTTTGCAGCAACACAATCTGCTTACCAAATTAAATAAGTGAAATCAGGGGGATTTCAGTAATCCCTTGAGAGCAGCTTTGGAATGTAAATGAGTCTGATTGCCGCTGATAGCCATTCTCCAGAAGAGCTGGAGCATTTTGGAGATGCCACCTGAATAATCCTTGGAAGGCTGGCTGGGTGCAGAGCTGGGTGCCTTTGCTGGTTTCCCATGGGGAAGGACACTCCTTGCAGGGATAGCCTTGGCTGCTCCAGGGCTTTTGGTTGACAGAAGCCAACGTGGACATGAGATGTCACCTGCTGCTTCCTGCCTGCATTTAGCCAAGGTGTGAGAGCCTAACAATTAACAGGGGTGAGGTGGTTTCAGAGAAATTGTTTAATAATACCCTGGTGAGCGCTCTGGCCTGAGGGAACAGTAGAAAAGTTTGAGGGTTTTTTTTAGTATTAAATTCTTTCAGTGAATCATAGTGTTTAAAAGGAAATGGAGGATTAAGTCTAAACACTTTCTCTTTTTTTATCTCCTTCTTGGAGTTTTTGTGTCGAAGTTGATAAAGGGCTGTCCAAGGCAGAGCTGGAGTTTCACAGGCAGATTTAATTAAGGCATAATGTGGAAACCTGGTTTGCAGAGTTGCTCTAGAGCAGATGACTTGGTAGGTTTGCTGAGCAAATCCTCTTTCTTTGCTAAGAAGACACTTGAATATACATTTCATCAAGCATGTATGATGTGATAGCAGGATCTTGTCTGCTTCAGGAATCAAACATGTGAAAATTGTTATAGCTGTGTCTGTTCTTTTTATCATTGGCTAGTTCATATGGAGAAAAAAAGTCTTTTTCTTAGCACGTGTAATGTTCTGGGAGGGGTGCCAAGCATGTTCTCATTTCTATTTTGTTTTTGTGAAAAGGTGCTCTAAATGAGAATAATCAGCCCCACAGAGGATATGACTGTAGCCATGTATTAAAAAGAATTTTAAAAATTCCCTCAGAGGTATGATTTCAAGTTACTGAAGTCTAGCATCTGGCCTTGAAAACATGTTCTGATGCTCAAATGCAGGTCTTTAACTACTACCATTTCAACCAAGTCTACCAATTTGTTTTAATGCATGAGGTACTTTCCAGATTTGGACTGTTCTGGGGCTTCACTCTGTGTTTTCACACATTTGTCAAGGAACAATAATATATTTGATGGATGCTGGGTGTTAACACATGCTGAGGGAAACTTTCCTCCAGCCAGAGCACTTTGAATCCAGTTGTCATCGTTCTGTTCCTTCTGGATTGATGTTAATTTTCTGTGATGTTGCTGGGGCTAGAAGTGGACTCAACAACTTTCAGCTCATATGTTCTTCCATGCAGCAAGTGAAGGAAACAACCTTTCTTAATTCAAGAATTTGTTCTGCCATATCATTCCAGATGGTTATGAACAATCCTAGGAATTCAACACTTATTAGCTTTAATTTTCCATCTTATTTGGGTAATCGTTTGAAATGTTGAGAAAGAGCAGAAGATGATTGGCAACCCCCAAGGGTAGGAGGGCACGTGTAACTCAATAGCAGATGAGTTTTTATTTATTTTTTCCTGTTTTCCTGCGTTGTATAACCTGTCTGTGAGAACTTCCAGGCCCGTTGGGCTTTGTATGTTTTGCTGCTGGCTCACAGCTTGCTCATGTCCTCTGGCTTGCTCTGCCCTGACAAAACATGACTTGTAATTTAGAAGAAAATTATGTAAATTAAGATGTTAAGTTCTTACCAGGGCATTGTAAACTTCAGTTTTAAAGGTCAGCTTAAAGAAAACATAATCTTTTTGATGTTGTACTTTTCGGGTTATTTCAATTGGCAGAATGGGCAAGGGGGCACCCTGATGATGATGATATCTAACAGATGGCAGCATGAGCTGTGCTGGCTAAAACTGGGCAATAGAATCTTTGATTACCACTAGCTTCTCCTCTGAAATTTTAATCTCAGACTAAACCAATTTATCATGGTGCCAAACAAATCAGTTTAGTACCGATTTTTGTAGTTATATTGCTTTATCTACTCTTTGAAGAGTAGCTAGAGTAGAATGTTGCAGTGTGGTCAGCAAGGAGGATGTGATACTTCCAGTCCTACAGCAAGATGTGCTCTCTCAGAGCAATCCCAATGAACAGTTTGTTTGCTGCAAGTTTCATGTTGCTGCTGAGGATCAGTCTGGTGCCACCTTTGATACCCACATAGAGGGCAAGAATGCATTGGTGGTGTGGGGGGCATTGTGCCTTTGCTGGCACCCAGGCACCAATCTGTATTGATACACCTTTGATTTAATAATTCTAGATGTTATATACTTATTTATTTGGAGGTCAGAAATTTCGTTGCTAGGACATTGAGGGTTTTTCAGGTAGCTGGGGTCTCACTTGAAAGCTGTGTGGAATTGTGATTTTTGGGTTAAATTGCCTTGAAAGATTGTTTCCAGCACCACTCTTTGCTGCCTGCCATCTGCTCCCAGGGCTGTTTTCTTTTTTCAGCTGTGAAACACAGCCAATTTGGCCCTTGCTCCTCAGGGTGTTGGGAGGAAGAACTTCTCCCCAGCTGCTGCCAAGGGGAATTCCCTGCAACTCGGAGATGTCCCGGAAAGGGGTGAAAGCAGAATGAAGCCTGACAAGGGACAGTGCCAGGCAGAGCTGTGCTCAGTGAACTCTGCTCAGCTCAGGTCACAGTATCTGTCAGCTCTGGGCTGAGCTGCACGGCTGAGGAGGCTGGCCTGGGTGTGTGTCAGAGGCACACTTGGAGATTTTTGTGCGCCCCTTCCCTCCCCTGGCTCTGCCCAGCGAGGTGTGTGGCACAGAGAAAGCAGGAGCTGAGCTTTGGATTGGATTTGGAAGCTTGGATCTGGCCGTGGCCTTAATGTTATATGTGAATTCTTCCTGGTCCATGCAAATAAGGACAGCAAGACCTCCTAGATGAAGTATTTTGCTTCTCACTCACAAGCTTGGTGTGTTGTGTATGAAAATCTGCAATGCCCCAAAATCCCAGAGATTATTTTTGGGCAGCTCCCTGTAGTCATTGGTGCAGAAATAAGGGATTTTTCTAGGTAGGAAGGTTTTTTGTTTGGTTGTGTGTTGTTGTTTTGTGGGGTTTTTTTTTTGTTTTTGGGGGTTTTTTGTTGTTGTTTGGGTTTTTTGTTTTGTTTTGTTTGTTTTGCTTTGGTTTGGTTTTTTTGGGTTTTTTTTGTCTGCCAGGAAAATATTAGCATCTTAAAAATTAACCTGTTATTTGCTCTGCTCCTATTAGCTTTCCATGCCTAATCTTGGATTCAGTGAACAAAGTCAGTTAGCAGTTTTCCCATTGTGCAGTGCTACCATGGAGAACATTAACACTTCTTCTTTCTCCTCACGTGGATGCCCCCAGATGCTACCTGTACTTCTGCAGAAAATGTTACCATGTTATAGATTAAAAAAAATATATATACTCTGTATGTATTTGTATTTTGGTACATTATAGGAAAAATATATTTCTATATACAATACTAAAAATGTTTATGTGTGAAGCCCAGCCAACAACCAAGCCCAAGGTCAGTTGCTCACTCATTCCCTCAAGTTAAGGGACAAAATCAGAAGAGCAACAGTGACAAAACTCAGAGACTGTGATAAAGCCTTGCTTAATAAGCCAAACAAAGTTGAACAAGGGATTAATTTCTCCCTTCCCATGGCAGCAGGTGCTCAGCCATGCCCAGGAAGGCAGGGCTCCATCACGTGTGACGTTTGGGAAGAGTCCATCATCCAAAAATCCCGGCTTTTCCTTCCCCCAGCTCCATGTGCTGAGATGGCCTGGGACACCCCTGGGGTCAGCTGTCCTGCCCCTGTCCCCTCCCAAGTCCCTGTGCACCCCCAGCCTCCTCTCTGCTGGGGTGAAGAGCAGGGAAAAGCCTTGGCTCTGTGTCAGCACAGCTCAGCAGCACTGAAAACATCCCTGCTTTCAGCACAAACACAACATGTAGCCCACACCAGTTCCTGTGAGGAAAATTAACCCTGCCCCAAACAAAACCAGCCCAGCTCATCTTACGTGGTGTTGATCTATCTTTAATTTTCAGTGTGAGCCTCTGGGAGTCCAAAAGCAAAATATTTTGATGGTCCTGCCTGAAAATCATGCTGATATATCTGAAAAAAATTTGCAAAGAATATGAACATTAATCTCGCAAATGAATATGGATGTATATGTATAAAAATATTATAAAAGCTAAGTTCCTCTACAGAAATCCCCTGAAAATAAAGCAAAAAGAATGGCACTGCTAGGAAACAAGAAAAATACTATTTGATACAAAACAGAATATGCAACTGTTTTTAATCCTATAGCTTTATAGATCCTAAAATTACTTTGTATTGCCAAAAAAAAAAGGATCATGAGAAGAACTTTAATTTAAGAAACTTTCCTAAAGTAAATTTATATTACTGTAATGTGTATATTTTGCTATGTATAAATAATATACTGTAGTGTACATTTTGCTGTGTATTTCATCACAGAATGGAAGTAACAGCCAGTCAGCCTTGTCATGCACTGCTCATTTTGCACTTTAGGTTATTACCTGTTCTCTCCCCTTGCTGTTTCTTTAATTAAGAGAAAGCTCTTTTATTGTGCAAGATATTCTCGATGTTGATTCTGTGTGTGCACACTGGCTGCTGCAGCAGGCCTGGCTGGGCTCTGTGGATGCTGCAGCTTCCAAGTGCTTCATACAGACCCTGCTGGGAGATTATTGCAGCAAAGGCTTCTTACAAGACTTGTCCCATTTTTATCTGAGGGTCCCCCTAGCACACAAGGTTCATAACAACTAATTATTTTGGTTGCAATTGGATTTATCATGTAGTTCCCAAAAGGAAAAAAAAAAAAACAACAACCCTCTATTTTATTGAAGGAAGCATTATTAATTATTTATTTAGCACCAGGGTAGGGAGGGAGGTGCAGCAATGGCATCCAGGGATCCCTGAGCTTTCAGCTCAGACCAGCCCTCCTCAAGGAAATTGCTCCACATTGCTGCTCTTTCACTTAGAGAAAATAATTCTTTCCCAGGATAGTGTAAGAAAACTGTGGATAAAAGAGAACCTCTCTAAGCCTTTGAAGGGCAGAAGCTGTTATTAAGGAGGTTTTTTACTATCGTGCACATCTTTGTTTTAAGTCTTATTTTAAGGGAAAAAAAATTCCACGTTGCTTAAAAAGTGACACATTGTCTCTTGGAGGAGTGAGACTGGTATTGTTTTAGCATTAGAGTGCCATTAATAACCTACATTAATAACCTGGAGTGTAGGTTACAGCTGCTGCAATCAATGTGTACCTGTGGGCAGTGAAAACATGGGAATTTAGGATCCAGTCCTTTGGGACCACCAGTGAGGACTGGAGAGCAGCACATCCAATATTCTGCTCATGTGACTACATCAAATATCTCATGGTCAGCTGCAGAGCAGCACAATTTTCCTTCCCTGATTTCCTTTCCCTCTGCCCCCAAAATGATTTTGTAGCACTATCAGCCCGGGTATGGTGGATTTGAACAAATATATACATTGCTCTTTTGCAAAGAAATTCCGTGTACAGTTTCTAATTAAATAATTTTGATCATTCCAATTCAATCAGGCTGCATAAACATCAAATGTCAAAAAGAAATCTCTATTCCTGTACTCCTTTGCTGCCTCCACAGAATGGTTCTTAGCGATATAAATGATGTTTGTTCTCCTGTTACTGCATCTCCAGATAATGAGCAGTTTTATTATAGTTGGAGCATTATCCCAGCATGTATTTGCAAGAAGTGTATGACAATGAAATAGTAATTTTTCATTATTTTTCTTAATATCTTTAGACCATCTATGCCTCTGATAAATATTTATACTCAGCTTTTGTATAGAAATAGATTCCTCTTCTCTAAATTACCCTCAACTGTAGTTTCTTTATATGACTTTTTTATCTTTTTAACCATTAAAAAGCTGTTTTTAAGGTCATCTCAGTACTTTGCATGAATGCTTTTTCTTCCCTATATCTGTTAGGAATGTTTGCTATGGACAAAGAAGCATTATTTATCCAGGGTGATTTTCAGTTCTACTTTAGATCCAATGCCAACTGTGGGAAAGCATTTTATTTCTTTTAATCTATATCTTAGTGGTGATGTTATAATGACACTTTTAGAAGCATTGCTTACTGATCTTGTTTTCAGGTAGACTGCATCATAGAAAGGGGTATCATGAGATATTCAAAAGGATTCTGTTTCTTACAAGATTTGTCCCATTTCTATTTGAATGTCCCCCTAGCACACAAGGTTCATAACAACTAATTATTTGGTTACACTTGGATTTATGATGTAGTTCCCAAAAGGAAAAAATCCCCTCTAGTTTATTATATTGTTTTCTTTAAAGAGAAAATTTGGCTGATCTGGGGGAGTGACTGCACCAAAATACTTCCTGTAAATAATAATGTCTTCATCGTTTTCAGGAGTAAGAAAATGAGAATGAGGGAGCTGAGTGCCAGAGGGATATGCGTGGATCTCTTGTTTCTCCTTACTTTTTAACCTATATCCTCTTTCACAGCAAATATTAAAGATTAAACCAGTTCTGCTGTGGGCATTGTTTCCCTCTACGGCTTTGTTATGTTTGTATTGGTGATTGTCAGACAGACTATTCACATGAAATGCACTCTCCCAGTTCAATTTTGGTCTCATCTGAAAATAGAGATTCTATATCAGAAGAGTGTAATAGAAGATAATGAGATGATACCTGGAAAGGAAACACCAAGCAGCAAGAGAAAGACCAGAAAAAAAATCTGTGTGGCACTTAGCACTAATTTTGAGGAAATGAAGACATTGCCTTCTAAAACCTTTTGCAGTTCAAATCCAGCTGTTTGCTGCTGCATCCTAATCCTTTTTGCTCTATAGTTTTCTGGAATGATGGAATTTTAATTTAATGGGGTTTTAGCGAGTTTATTCTCAGAATTGTCAATCTCCCTGTCAGAAATCTCATTAACACAGATTAGATGTGAGGAACATTGCCTTAGTGACCAGAACAGGCTCATGTGGCTGCCCCTTGCTCCACACAAGGAAAGAGGCATTGACAATCTGGGCAACATAAAAAATGCACATGCAATGGCTCTGTTTTCTTTCTAATTTGTGTGTCATCACTGCAGATCTTTTCAGGCAATTTGAACTGCAAGATGTTCATATCTCATGTCTATTTGTGATAGTTTTCCATATTTTTTATTAAAAATAATGTTAATGTTTGGGTAATTCTCAAGCATTTATTATCTGTTCTTCTCAAGTGCGTGTTAAACATGGCCTTGCACAAATCCTGGTACATTAAAGGTAATTGACAGTATTATTGACATCTGCAGGTATGCACTGATTCGAAGGATTGCCTTTGAATGAGCAATTTTTCACTTAATCTTCCTTTTTCTTCAGCCAGTGTAGGCTAAGTTGACTCCACTGATTGCAAAATGGGAATTTGAACCTAGATTTTATTGCCAGTGGTGTCAGAATTCATATGAAAGAATTAATATGAAGCCTTTAATATACGAACTGGAAAAATATAGTGCAGTGAAAGCAACCTGTTTATGTGGTGGTCTTGGTATTGAGAAAAATCTGTTCTGCTTCACAACTCCTCATGGTGTTATGTAGGACCCAGGAGAGTTTGATGCCATTAGCAAGTGGAGGAATGAATGCAGAAATGTTTCAACAGATGTCAGAATTGGGCATTGTTTTTTTTATTTCTGCTCTTTTCAAATATTTTTCTTTTAACAATACCTTTGTCCAGCCAGGAGAAAAAAAACAACCAAATGTTTTTTGTGTGGATGTACAGTGTTCACCTGCATGGGACAAGGCAGCCTTGTCCTTCTGTGGTGCACTCCACACATGCAGAGAAACTGAGATACATGAAGCCACAAAGTGGAATACAAATATATTTCTATTGCTCTGTGGCAGCTGCAGTGACACAAAAGTTGTTAAAGACAACAGCCCAAAGCCTGGATTTAAAACTCCCAACAGGTGGAACAGATCTTAGTGCATTTGCCAACATATTCCAAGGCTCTCTACCTACTGTAAAGAAAATCCTTTTGTTGCTATTTTCAGACAGAGCATAATTTGCTAAGGAGTTAATGAAACAAGAAAAATCAGTGGTTCCTAAACAGGAAAAAAGTCTAGTTGTGTGGCAGCTGTATGTGAAGAAAGGAAATCATGTTAAAAGATGGTAGAATAACTTGGCATGTATATGGGTAATATTGTGAGCCTTGCATGGGGCATGTAAAGCATTTAACTAGTCAATAATTTCCATATTTCCCAAAGCACATACTTTATTTGCCTCAGTCTACATTAAAATAATAAAAGTGTCATAATAGTTGTAATTTTGTTTAATCTCAAATGATGGCTGTTATCAGAATTATCTTAAATCAGAATTTTGGAGATGTTGAACTGATATTTTGTAAGTCATGAACCTGATTTTTTTTTTTTACAAGGGGAAAGATTCTATATCAGAAGAGTGTAATAGAACATAATGAGATGACACATAGAAAAGAAATAGCAAGCAGCAAGAGAAGTTCTATATTTTTTAAAGCACCTAATTATAAGTTGATATTTTCATGATGCTGCATTTTGTCTATAAATGAATATTACAAAAAGTTATTGCCCATGCCTCAAAGAAAAAATTCTGGATTCTTTTGAGGATTGTTCTAAGCACTTTTTTTTTTTTTTTTTTTTTTTTTTTTTTGTGCTTGGAGTTGGAAATAGTTTTGATTACAAAGTGTATTTTTATTATGTTTTTACTTTCTGTCTCTGGACTGGCTTTTGCCTGTGCTGATTAACAGAACACTTCAAGGTTTACGTTAATCCAGAATTTTGATTACAGAATATAAGCTTATAGACTTCAGAGTATGAAGTGAGGATATAGAGATTCTTGATTAGTTTGATGCTGAAATGGTGCCATAACTCTAACATCATGTCCCTTTCCTCTGTGTGTACAAGTTTCCTTGAAGAGCTGTGTGTACTTCTGACTCCCACTGTGTGTGGGTCTTCTGTTCCTCCTTACTTTTTAACCTATATCCTCTTTCACAGCAAATATTAAAGATTAAACCAGTTCTGGTGTGGGCATCTAGATCAAAATGTGGATCTGGAAGCCAAATTTAACACTTCACATGTTGGGGTAGCCTTTGCCTAAGGCACTGCTCTGTATTTTGGCTTTTTCAGGCTGATGCCTCTGCTCCAGAGCAAAGGTTTAAGATCTGAAATGAGTTGCAATGATCAATATTTCTTTCTTCCCTCAATAATTCTTACAGAACTCTGAAAACCAAAAAAAAACCCGACTCCCAAAGGCGATTGAAACTTGCAATTTCGTTTTGCTCAACGTGAAGTTCTGTAATCCTTCAGCACATTACCTGGTTCTCCTGTGCCATTAGGGTATTAGTACTAATGGAGACACATAGTTATTACAAACAATTCCAAATTTCACGGTGTGGATCTTAATAGCAGAAAGGGATTTTCTTGTGATTAAAAAGAAAAATGGGTGGCAAAATAAGGAAGGAATGCTTGTTACATAGGATGATCCCCTGGAGGCTTAATTACTGCAAAAACAAATAGGAGGTAAATGTTCAAGATGTTTGCAGGTTAAACATTCCATGAGTATCTTTTAAATAAGAGTATCTGCAACCTTGGAGCAGCTAATTGCTCAAGGATCACAGCCATTTGTGCTGCCTCATTTTCCCCTGGGATCGACACTCACAACAGGATAATTCTTACCCTGATATAAGTGTCACAGTAGGGACTCAGTGTAATTTGCTGATATGATATCAAAAATAGCATTAGGGTAATTACATTTTGCACTTGTAATGTTTCACAGGCAATAATGTAACTGAAAAGTACTCTTTTTTTTTTTTTTTCGTTATAGTAACCTGGCCATTCCCCACCAGAACCAGAGTTTTCTACTCATTTTTCTTCTAAAGTTGAACAATGAAGTTACCAAAAGTTTTGGGGTTTTTTTAGCACCTTCAACACAGAATTATATCCAATAATGAGATCTGAAGAACAAAGTGAGGTAAGTATTACACTGTTTGACTTGGGAGATGTTCTGTAGCCTAAGATGATCCATTGTGTCATCTGCCTTCAGTACTGTTCCACTGCAGTTTAATTGGAACTCTTTGCTCCTCTCATTTTCTGGAGGAAAAGTAAAACGAGTAGATTGTTTTGTTGTTGTCACTTGGATGTATTCCAGTAGATAAAACTGAACCTTTCTGTTCAAAAATGTAATTCCCTGTAACACTAACCTTAGCTTGTGAATTGTGAAACCCATGCAAGGAAGACCAGCATCTGCAGCTCTTCAGTAGAAAAGTGTCTACAGCAAGAAAACCAGACCTCAGTTTGTTGGAAATTGCCATGGAGGTCTGGATTTAAATTGACCTCCCCCTGAATTTACATCAGGTGACAGAATGACCCAAGTGCTACTCACTTGGGTCACCAGGGACAAAGGAAATGGATTTAATTATGGTTTAGACTCAGCTCAACCAGAGATTTTGCAAAGCTTTGTAATAAGTTGGTGGTGCTTCTTTGAAGTCTTGCATCAGTTTCTGGGAAATGCCCAAGTCCTGGGAAGCACATCTTTATTTACAGCTGAAATCTTATTTAGGTGGTACCCACCATCTTGTTTAGACATATTAGATTACATTTACAACTTTGATATTACAGAAAGGATCATTGTTCATTAAATCCTGGCCCAAACAAGTAACCCAGAGATGACAAACATGGGGGATCAGAGTTTAAGCTTTTGTAACTAGAAAAGACAAGTTGAAGAACTGATGGCAGCTGGCGTAACTGGGATGGAGGTTGGCACACAAAGCCTCCAGGAACTGCGCTCTGGGACCAGCTGTGGTTTGGCTCTGCTTCATCCACACCTCCAGTACTTGCAGGGGAAAAAAAATAAAAATATTTGTCTACCTGGCTTTGAGGGGCTCCCTGACCACGCTGCCCATGGGTGACTGTTTCCTGCCTAAGCTGGTCACGAAAAAGTGTAGAGGAGCCAAGCTGGACTGAAAATTTGTCTTTGCAGCTGTAATAATTTCAATATACAGAAACAACTATTTAAAGAGAGATTGTTGTATAAAAAAGGCACTCTGGGAATCTCAAAATTAAAGCCTGGAAATGAAGGTGAATTCAGATGATGTATTTGAGGGCTCTCCTGCAATGGGCTAAATTGCACAGAGGAAAAAACAAAAAAGAAAGGCACATTGGAAGATAATTTTATTTTGCCATTGAACAGTGCTAGAGACCCTTTTGGTAGATAGACAAATGCTTGTCATTACTTTGTGCTCAAAGGCAACATTGAAAGTGACCTGGAACAGGCAGGAACTGACTTTTTTCTACTAATATGATATGAAAGTTTTATCGTATTAGGAATTTTCTGTCATGGTGGATTAGTATCAGGTCATATTAATGTTCCTTTTTACTAACTTACAATGAAATGTGCTAACGTGACTACACTTCACTATCACATGAGAAGAAAAGCAGAATGATTTTATATTAATGTGATACCATAGAAATATTTCAATACCTCTGTCCCATGGCGAGTAGGAAGAAGTTAAAAATAAAATAAAATATAATGGCTTGGGACAAGGAGTTTATGGGTTGTTTTTTTTCCCAGGGATGAAACTCCTTCTCTCACCCTCCCTGCCCCCAACATCATGTCTACATTTGTTAAATGCTTTCTGGATTTTTGAAGTGATTAATTTTGAAGCAGTTTGGGCTTGATTTCATAATTATAGTTGCTCTCCCATTTCTAACTAAAAGTCATTGGGAGCAGCAAATGCTGAATACCTATACAAAACAACCCAGGAAGTTCCAGGCTGACTATCCCTTTACTTTCAACATTGCAAGTGTTGACTTCTCAAAATGTTGATCTAGAAGCCAAATTTAAAAAAAAAAAAAAAATAGAGAAGGCGGGGGGAAAATAAGGGGGAGGAAGAAAAAAAAAGGAAAAAGAAAAGCCATCATATTGTGTCCATGCTCCATTATGCACTGAATACTGTGGCCAGAAATAATTAACAGGCACAAAGGGTGGCAGTTAGTCATTTGGCTGTATGATTGTACCTGCAAGCTTTCTTTCATCTGGAGCCAAAATCTGATAAAAATGGATAATGTTTGAAATGTTCAGTCTTATCTAAATTATGACCAGAAAAAGCCTGGGTTTAATCTTGGCTCCAAACTTTTACAGGACAAAGGAGATGAGTTTGGCTCCTAGATTGAAATTCAAGTCATCTCTAATTCTAAAAATCTGTAATGTGGTTTTCAACGTTTCCTTTTTGATGCAGCTAGCATTCCTAAAAGCTTTGGTCTAAAATAAAAGGGATCAAACCCTGTCAAAAACACTAAAGAGGTGATAAATTAAAGCAGAGTTATTTTTAGAAGGGCAGGATTGGTCCATTGGATGGCATCCATGAAGAAGACTGAGTTCCCTGCTGGAAGGTGATGAAACATATTTACACCAGCTCAGAGGACTTGAGATGGTTCTTCTTGCTGCAGGCACAGCCCTTTGCTTCAGGCCCTTGGCAGGTAAGGGAATGAGAAGAGACCCCATTGTGTTCCCATTTCCAGTGAGAGGAACACAGCTGTATTTTTCAGTTGCTATTCTGACTACCAGCAGTCACTGCTCTGGAGCCCCTTATCCTTTTGCTGTTTTGGGGGGTTTTTTTGCTGGGTTTCTCATCCTAGTGCTGTCCCCATGAGGCTCAGCAGCTTCTCATCAGAACGGCCTCAATTAAAACAGCAGCACCACTATCTGTAAATTGCTGTTTTGCACCATTAATGTTGTGTTAAAGGGCGAGGGTCTGCAGCCCCTTGTCCTTTTGCAGTTTGCTGTCCTGGCCCTGCGTGGGTTGGGCAGTGCTGCCTTCCAGAGCACTGTGGAGCTGCAGGGCAGGGCTGGGCATCTTGTGCCAGCCCTTTTGTCTTAACAAACACCTACAAATGAGACAGCCCTTTGTGCTCCAAAGCATGGCAAGGGGCAAGGGCAGGCAGAGGTGCTGGGCTCCCTCTCTCCACTGCTGAACCGGGCACTTCAGCACTGCTGTGGAACAAATCTCCCACTGATCCAGGTTGTTTATGACTAGGTCATGGTGGTGTTGATCTGAGCAGCACTCAGAGATATAAGAAAAAGGTGGGCTCTACCAGGGAATTTGGAACCTGAAATACTCTGCATCATTGAAAACACTGATTTGGGAATCTAAAGCAAAGCTAATCCTAATCCACAGCTCAGCAGAGCAGTAACAGCCAGCTGCTAATGCATTCTGGGGGGAAAGTGGGGATAGCCAAGTCCAGCCTGGTCTTTCTGAGACCTGTAGAATAATGTTGTATTAGAGAGGAGAAACTCTGAAGTTTTTATGTCAGGTTATTAAAAACATGTTTGTTAATCATGTATTGTCATTTAAAAGCTCTGCCAGGTTAGAGAACCTGGGCTTCTCATCCTAAAGCTGTCCCCTCAGCAGCTTCTCAATTAAAACAGCAGCACCACTATCTGTAGATGACTGCTTTCCATCATTTATATTGTGTTATCTCTCTCTTCAGACTGCTTTTTAATTTTTATGTTTGCAATTATAAGTGATTTAAAGGAAAATTCATTGCACGACCTGTCCAGAGTCATTAAATTCACCTAGGTTGAATAACCTGATGCTCACTTGGAAATAACCACATCAGGGACATTATCTTACTGAATTTTCAGCTAACTTAGAGGTATAGTGCTTATCTTTTCTTCCTTTTTCTCTTCCCTTCAAGTGTAGTGGTGGGGGAGGGGGGAACATTTTTAATTCACAAGAGATAATTAGCCAAGTCTGAAAGCTGTGCACTAATTACAGAATGCTGTATATCTCATGTAGCTGATTGCAGCACAGGTTTCTGAATAGTAGGTATGATTTTTTTCCAAACACTGTTCAGTAATTTGAAATGTTATTAGGGGATTAACTTTCCATATGAAAAGCTAAACTAATACTTATTATACAGATTATAGCAGCAAGTGGCCTACAAAGCTGTTGAGGCCATTATTTTTGCAGGCTGCCATCACTGCCAGGGACTGAGGAGAGTGCTGGAAAACCATCCTGGCCAGGGGAATATGCAGAGCAGCATCCTCTGCTGCTCCTCATCCTTCCCTCCTCTGCCAACACCAAATGAGGAGGCAGAGGAGGAAAGGTGTAGGGCTTGTTTTGTGCTATGCTGCAAATCAATCAAACTCTGCTGATCTTCTCGAGTTATTTAGGCCAATCTTTGGGACAATGCTTTTAAATGTTTATTGTTTTGAGAAAACTGAGCAGTACGACTTTAAGTATCTATTTCTGGACACAGGGTGAAGTTAGTTTCTGCATCAGTATTTTCAAACCCCATTAAATAGGTTGTTTTGATTCACTGTTGATGGTGCTAGGTAGAAGCTGTTGCTGATTCTTCTTCTCTCCTACTCACTTTTTTATGCTCTTATAGGGTCACATAGTCTCCCTTTGTGTGACCTCTGATATTTGTCCAGCCCATGGGAAATCTAACTGGATCCCTCCAAGCTAAAAGCATGAAGCTGATGCTTGTAGTTCCAGTGAAAACCTCCCATTCCCTATGAACAAGGCAGCAGCAAATGCAGACCTGCTTTTAAATGCAGGCCATGCGGCTGTGACCATGGAGAATGGGAGTCTGTGGAGCAGGACAAGGAAGCTCTTAGATTTCTCTGCTGAATAAGTCAGCACTTAAGTGTAGGGCTCACACTGGGGCTGTAAAATGCACACTAACCAGTGGATGGAAAATACCTGTGTACAGTTTGTGCTTCTAGGGGAAATGTAACCTGATTTTGGAAGAGAAAGGGATCAATGATAAAGTTTGCTCATCTTTCTAAATCTGTATGATGGTCTAGTGTTAAATTTCAACACCACTTCACCACCAGCACCACCTCCCAAAAAAGAAAACAACCCTGCCATTGTTTTAAAAAGAAATTATTTTAATGTAAAAATGTACTAATTGCATAATATTATTTAGACTGAGTTGAGTTGTATTCTTTGTTTTGGAAAGTACTTGTTCAACTCTTTATTAATAATTTAAAACAGATTTCATTATGACTTTTTTCTCTGCCTTTTTGTCTTCACTTTGCATTCTTTGATAGATCAACCAGCAGAGTTCTTCCTAAAAGGACTTGCATATTCTCTCTAACAAATGTCCAAATTATTTATTAAAAAGCAAATTATCTGTTCTCACATCTGCCTACCTTATTAACCAATTCTTCCTTTGCTTTTCTTTTCTATGCTCTTTCTGTTTGTAGAATTATAGCTTCAGCCCCTCTGTTTGTGCTGATATATGATTGAATAGCTTATTGAATGCACTTTGTCCACATTTCTGGAATACATTTGCTGTTCTAAATTTTTTAATGCATTTAGCTTCCGATATGAAACTTGGGGAAATGGTTCTGAACATCTCCACATCAGGTTCCCATTGCGTCCCTTTGTCTATCCTAGCAGTAATATCCTCTGAGATTTCCTCCTGCAGGCATCTCTGAAACCCTTAATTGAACCACTAGTGTGCTTGTTTAAAGTGTTTCCCTCGCTTGGCTTTCTAAAATGATTTTTAAGCTTTCCCTACACACGTTTCCAGTCTCCCCAGCCTTTCCCTTAACTAATGGCATTATGATGGTCTCCTGCCTTCAGGGATCTCTCCTGAACTACATGAACTCCTGAAGTGTCAGTAAAGACTTATCTCACTTTCTGTTCCCACTTTTATTTCTCTCTTGGATACCTGGGCTTCCTTCAGGCTCAGCTGTGAGTAGCTGTGCATCCTTTTGCAAGAGAAGAAAGGGGTGTAAGTCACTGCCTCGCTCCCTTGCACGGGCTGCCACTAAACTGCATTGCACAAGAAAAACTTGGCATTGATGCCATTAGGAGTGGATCAAACAGCGAGTTCTTCTGGCTTTTTATATCAGGATAAGCCCATGTGGTCCTTGCATCCTCAGCTGTCTAACCAGAGTTAGGAAACCCAGGCTGAAGTGCCAGTGAAGCTTCCAGGTTATAGCTCTGGTTTACATACCAAGTCAGAGATTTGGGAAGCCTTGGAAAAACTTGGCATTGATGCCATTAAGAGTGGATCAAACAGTGAGTTCTTTTGGCTTTTTATATCAGGATAAGCCCATATGCTCCTTGCATCCTTAATTGTGGAACTAGAATTAGGAAACCCAGGCTGAAGTGCCAGTGAAGCTTCCAGGTTATAGCTCCGGTTTACATGCCAAGTCAGAGATTTGGGAAGTCTTGTGGGAGAGATTAAGGAATTTAAAATTTCCAGTATGATGGAAATTTTAAATTGTTTCTCCTAGCAGTTTATTTTGATTTATAAAAAGCAAGCAAAGCAAGCAAAACCCAATTCTATCATAGGTTTTTTACTAAGATCAGGCACCATGAAACCCTTCACTTTTGCAGTTTTGATTGTTATGACAGGGTGAGGAGCCAGACAGGACTGAAAAAGCCACTTTGCCCCAGTACCCTGCTGCAAAGCACCAGTATTCAGGTAGGAGGTATTAGATACAGTTATACCTTGGAACAGTCAAATTAAGGCAAATTAATTCTTTAAATATTCCCCAGTACCCTGCTGCAAAGCACCAGTATTCAGGTAGGAGGTATTAGATACAGTTATACCTTGGAACAGTCAAATTAAGGCAAATTAATTCTTTAAATATTCCCAGTTGTCATAGGATTTTAGTTTGATGCTTTTCACTCTGGTTCTGGAAAGTGAATTCTTAAATCTTTGGGTTTGACCCAATTAAAAAAAAAAAATTAAAAACCCAAACAAGGAAAAAACCTCACACTGAGAGATTTTGACTGCCTGATTCACTTTTGGTTTTGTTTCATTTGGTTCAGCCTTTTTCTTTTAATACTTGATCAAATCTTTCACTTCAGATATTCTGTGGATGGGTTCAAAAGCAGTTTTGTTTGTCTTACATATTGTTCCATATATCTGTCTTGAGCTATGCTGGCTTCTCTTGTCATTTTGACACTGATTTACTGGAATGAATTTATATTTTAAACTCCGTTACTGTTCTTTAAATGCCTTCCATTCCACATTAACATTTCTCAGCAATGGTTGGTTCTAATTAGTTTTTATCCAGCCTGTTTGCAAATCTAGCACAATATCTTTTGAAAACAAACTTACTGAAGAATATCAGACATTTGAAGAACATCAGTGATCAAATGACTTTACTGCTGGTAGTTCATCTATGTTCTGAGTGTGCTTGCACCCAGTTATATAAATCATTTGTATGTAGTCATTTAACTCCTAAAGGAAAAAATTAATTATATTGAAAGGTCTGCTGCAGAAACTCATTTTTTCAATGACCTATAGCAAGTAGAGATTCAAAGGCTTGTGAGTAGGTCATGGATTTCTGAAAGAAATGTTGGAGAGTTCTGAAAGAGCTCACTCTGTCAGCAGCTGAGCCCCAAAAGCTCACTCCCACCACACTGGGATGGGGGAGGGACTTGGAAGGGGTAAAAGTGAGAAAAATCTAAGAGTGAGATAAAGACAGCTCAGTAGGGAAAGCCAAAGCAATCCACACAAGTAAAGCAAGGAATTCATTCCCCTTTCCTGATGGAGCTCAGCCATGCCCAGGGGAGCAGAGCTCCATCCCAGGGGAGCTCCATCCCAGGGGAGCAGAGCTCCATCCCAGGGGAGCAGAGCTCCATCCCAGGGCTCCATCCCAGGGGAGCAGGGCTCCATCCCAGGGGAGCAGGGCTCCATCCCAGGGGAGCAGAGCTCCATCCCAGGGGAGCAGGGCTCCATCCCAGGGGAGCAGGGCTCCATCCCAGGGGAGCAGAGCTCCATCCCAGGGGAGCAGGGCTCCATCCCAGGGGAGCAGGGCTCCATCCCAGAGCTCCATCCCAGGGGAGCGCAGGGCTCCATCCCAGGGGAGCAGAGCTCCATCCCAGGGGAGCAGAGCTCCATCCCAGGGCTCCATCCCAGGGGAGCAGAGCTCCATCCCAGGGGAGCAGGGCTCCATCCCAGGGGAGCAGGGCTCCATCCCAGAGCTCCATCCCAGGGGAGCAGGGCTCCATCCCAGGGGAGCAGGGCTCCATCCCAGAGCTCCATCCCAGGGGAGCAGGGCTCCATCCCATGGGAGCAGGGCTCCATCCCAGAGCTCCATCCCAGGGGAGCAGGGCTCCATCCCATGGGAGCAGGGCTCCATCCCAGAGCTCCATCCCAGGGGAGCAGGGCTCCATCCCAGGGGAGCAGAGCTCCATCCCAGGGGAGCAGGGCTCCATCCCAGGGGAGCAGGGCTCCATCCCAGGGGAGCAGAGCTCCATCCCAGGGCTCTATCCCAGGGGAGCAGAGCTCCATCCCAGGGCTCCATCCCAGGAGAGCAGGGCTCCATGCCATGGGACAGGGACTTGGGGGGACAAACACCACACTCCAAACATCCCCTTTTCCTCCCTCTCCCCCCAGCTCCGTGCACTGAGGATGGGCCAGAGGGTCTGGGACACCCCTGGGGCTGGCTGGGCTCTGCTGGGTCCTCTCCCAGCTCCTTGTGGGCCGGGGTGGGAGGCAGGAATGGCCTTGGCTCTGTGTGAGAGCTGCTCAGCAATAACAAAACCACCCCTGACTTACCAACACTGACCCCAGCACAAATCCAAATGCCAGCTATTATGGATAAAAAATCACTCCATCCCAGTCCTAACCAGCACACATTCCTGCTGGCATGCTTTGATGGCTTTCCACCTGCCCACATGTATGAGTGTGCCAGGGTTTGTCTGGATCTTAAACAGGTTTTCGGTTTTTCTAGAGACAGTGGAGAACCAGAGCTGTACCAGGATAGCTTTATAATTTTCAGTGAAAGAAATTTGCATGTATGTTAACATTTTTGTTCTGTTTTAAACCAAACAGCTGAATAATTTGCTTCTTCATCTGTCTTTCATGTGCTGCTGCACACACATCCATTACATGTCCTCTACAGCAGAAAATTCCTGTGGAGAGATGTTTCATTCAGTGTTAGTTTTTTTCCCTAGCAGGACTGTTTGCAGAAAAATATATTTTACATTTATTTTAAACAGTGCCTGTGGATGTAAATGAGCATAGGTACCTTGAAAGAGAGAGAGAAAATGTCATTTTTAGAACCATACAATTAATATGAGCTGAGGGTTGATGCATTTGTGGTGTGCCATTCTGATCTGTGTGATTATTTTCTCTCTGCCTTCTATGCTATTTCTTCATGGTTTGGTGCTCTTGAGGTATGAATTTTAGTCAAATAAAGACAAAACTGTGGTTGTTTTATTACTTGTGTTACTGTAATTCTTAGGAATCCAAGTCATGAGGCATAATTTCACTGCCCTAACCACTGCAGCAGTGCTGAACCAGAAGAGATTGCTGAAGAAATTACAGCCCAAGAGAAAGGAAAGCACAGGGGTGGAGGCAGAGGGGGAATGCACAGCCTGAGTTCAACACCCTGGATGGGGCTGGTGGGAGTCTGAGGAAGTTTCTTCCTCCCCACTCTCTGCAATGCCAATTGCTCTATTAGGTCTTCATTTCTTGCTCTCTGTTTAGTCTTGCTGATGGAGGAAACATAATTAATGTGCTGCTTGGCAGTTACATCCTTCCCAGCTGTGGCTGAGGACAGCGTTGGGACCTAACTAGAAATTTAGAAAACCCTCTGAAATATGAGGAGCAGCATGGAAGCATATGCACATTTTTTTTGCTTGTATTTGGCCTTTAAAAAAATAACTTAGGTGAACAAGAGAAATAAAACTTTCAGCACTGGGTGAGAGATCAGCCATCTTGGGAACTGTGAGGATTTTTGGGAGTGAAGATGAGACCTGTGGCACTGGATGGACTGGAGGGAATGAATTGTTGCTCTGCTTTGCAGTGGTGCTGGGAGCTGTGCATTCAGGAAAAAAACCCCATTGTAGTAATAAAGTTATAAATAATGAGGGACTGCCTGGCTAAAAGGCTGAGCTGTGAGGTCTTGTATGAAAAGAACCTGCAAGGCTTCAAAGATTGCACTCCAGAAACTGGGTTTGGATGGATATTTAAGAGAAGTGCAAGTGCAGCTTGATGAAAGCAGATAGACCTTGACTGAGCAAACTTTTACAGTAAATTTGGCTTTCATTTTGATTTTAATGTTACTCAGATTTTTAAGGGAAGCAAAGCACCGAAAGCCAAGCAGATTTCATCTGTGCTTGATTTCCAGGTTTGATTGGAGAGCAGGAGACAGGGAAAATTCCCCTCCCCTCACAGTACTATTGCTGTCTGTCCATCCCCATCTGCTTGTTCCACCCTAATCCCTAATGCCAATTTCATCACACTTAGGTAACCTTCTAAGCGTGGTTTTTGGCTTCTTTCCTACACACCAGCAGCTCAGGGAGACACAAGCATGACACATGGACCAGCACACCCTTGAGAAAAGAGGATTTTTGGAAAAAAGAGCTGTGGCAGTCTCATCAAGGAAACTGCCTTGCTCCATTCCTCTGCGCTGTACCACGGCATCAAAGGAATGCTTGGCACAGCTGCCACGTCACCTTTGCTCCCAAACAACCTGCAGGACCTGCAATTTAGGCAAAGCACTCCGATTAAAGAAGCAAGGAAGGCACCAAGCTGCTCCCTGAGTTGTTGTGAGAGTTTTGTGCACTGCTGTGTGCAGGGTGCAGCCCCATCCCTGTGCCTTGTTACAGCTGCATCGTGCTCTACCACCCTGGCTGTGAGAAATGAGTGACTCCTTGTGCCACTGCTGAGCTCTGAGAATCTCCAGGCAGCAAAAAAAAAAAAAAAAAAAAAAAAACCAAAAAACCAAAACAAAGCACAAAAACAAACAAAAAACACCCCCCCCCCAAAAAAAAACAAAAAACAAAAAAAAAAAAAAAAAACAAACCAAAAACCCAAGAAAACCAAACAACAAAAAGAAAAGGCTGTGTGGGATTGTTCTGGGTTTTACTAAAAGCAGGGAGGGCTGGTGCAGAAGGTACAGGAGCTCTGAGGCTTTGCTTGCCTCCACAAGCCTGTTCCAGTTGGCAATAATTTGTCCCTTTGACGTAAAGATTTGCTCACAGTGTGTGTAATCTTTTCCCACTACACATAATTTTTAATTTCATTGTAAAGCACATGTTTGGAGATAGTGCAATCCTGCCTACAAAGCACATGTGAAATTTCAGCATGCAAGTGAGTGTAAAACATTTGGTTTGATGCTGCTCAAACCAATGCTTTTTAGCATCATGGCATACAGGTAGAGAAAGTATAAAAATATGGTGTAATGCAGTGGAATGAAAAAGTATCTTTCATTTCTATTCAGAGAATGCAGCAAAAATAGCCCAATGTCAAATGCTGTTTGATATCACTTCTTAATGGTCTGATACACTTATTCTTTATGTGAGCCCACTGCTGTCTTGCTTATGCTGCAAAAATTAAAAAATACCTATATTCTTTTTTTTTTTTTTGGCTCTAAGTGTACCAAATGAGTTTCTTGATTTCATTCTCAACTCCTGATGATTTTTGCCCTAATTGATGACATTCCTACCTTCATGCTGTAGAAGAGAATTTGAACTTAACAGCTCTCTGTAGAGTTTACCAAATCTTGTCTGTCTGCAGGGGAATGAATCCCATGCAGTTTCACTTCTTGCCAAATTGAGAGAAGGTGGCTGCAAGGAATTGCAGCCCCGGCATGTCTGCTCTGACACCAGTGCTGGACAAGAAGTAGCAGTAAGAAAGCAACTTTCAAAGCTTCTCTGTAAACCCTGGCAGATTCAGCAGTGCTGAGCGTTTGGATTTTATTCTAACATTAAAGCAAGCAATTGTAATATTAAAGCAAGCAGATAAATGGGAGAAACAGGTAATAAACATATATTGCATATTTTAATTGCCTATTGCATCTATTGCATATTGCATATATAAACATGTATTACATATTGCATATTTTAATTGCATCTTTTAAAATTAAACAGCATTTTGAGCTCAATTAGTTGGTCTGCACACCCTGGCAGGGCTGTGCTGCTGTGCTGTGTGTCAGCTTTGGGCACAGCTCGGGTTGCAGGCCCGAGCTCTGTGCTGACAATAACCTCACTGTCTCACTGACCTCTTCTGACAGTTTATGTCTGGCTACTTTCAGTGATTTGCAAAGCTGACATTTCCCTTTAGTGAACCTGAAACTCCTTTCTGCTGTATTGCCCAGATCTTGTGGACACAGCAGGCAGTGGTGAAAAGCAGGGAAAAGAGGGCTCCTTTCTCACTGAACCCGGGGTTTACAGCAAGTCCGAGGGGTGGAAGGAGCTGGGGTATAAACAACAACTGGGCCCCAGATTCGTTGTGGTCAGAGATTTATTTCTATTAATTTGTCATGCTATAAATGCCACACTACTCTTCTGTTCCACAGCAGATATCCTCCTGATCTTACAATATTTTCCTTCCTTATGGTAAAGTGTATCTGATTGAGCCAATTTGTACTGACAGCCTTCCTAAGTTAACTTCTCTGTGAATTCCCAGTTCATTTAATATATTTTCCTCATGCTTCCCACATTTGAGCTACCTTTGTTCTGTGTCTGAAGGATAGGAAGCTGATAGTTATTTTATATTTATATTTCAAGGCTGCTTAATGTTTAATGAGGCTGAATATGTTGTAAAAAGCTTCAGAACACTCAGGCTGGTTAATATTTCATGTCGATCTACAGAGACAACTTTATTGATCTTTTAAGCATCTGCTAAACAAGACAAGGAATAAATTAGATTTTGGTCAGTTTGATTTGGCTGGTGAGTTAAATAGCTTTTAGAGCATTATCACCTTTTAAAATGTTTTGTTTCCAGTTGAATAAAGTAGATTTTAAAGGCAGTATTTCATGTCGTTTCTCATTGCCCTTCATCTTGCCTGTTTCATTTCAGCAGTGTTTGTGTGTGTTATGAGGGATGCAGGAATACAAAGAGGGGATGTTTGCACTGGCTGCTTTATGCACCCATAATTAGACCTTCTGAAGGCACAGTAGAAGGGCCCTACTTGTCCCTGTTGCCTGCATTTTGAACACTGGTTCCCACTATTAAATTAATATTTATTTACATCACAGCTACATGCCTAGAAAATTCTCCGTAAAGCTGGACCATGAATGCAGTCTAATTCAGGGGAAAATCTACCTTATTCCCCAAGCTCCTTATCCCAGAGGACCTATTTTAACATCTTGTATGCAAGTTTACTTTTTACCAGCTTTGGGGTAATAAGTGCAGAAAATGGATTTCCTTGCAAAAAGAGGAAAAATAAATTATCCATTCAGATGTTTACAGAATTGTCCTGTAAAGCTACTGCAAGGCTTTACAAAGGTCCTTTGATACTGAAATAATTTCAAAACAGGTTTGTGATGATTGAAAGTTGCCAAACTCCGTGCCCAGAACACATAGAGCTGATCTAAAATAGACATTTTTATTAAGAAGCTGAGTAGGCAGCCTTGGCACAGAGCCGTGGGGTTTCAATGTTAGCTCAAGAATAGGTCATGCAGCTTACCCCATAGAAAGACCCATGAAACATTTGGCAGTTTGACTAAACTCAAGTGTAAATTACTGCATTTAATGTCTCCATGAAAACAGTACTCTCTAGCCTGCAAGTATACAAATACTTTTCTGGTATAGAGCTAACTTATAAATTATTCTGTAGTAAACTAAATATTCCAATTCAGTATAACCCTAAATAAGTCTGTTTCAGGTTAGATATATTTATAAGTATATATGGGAGTAATGGAATCATACTTTTTTTAGTCCCTTGCATTTGTGGAGTTTCTTTGATTGATCGTTTAAATATAGTTTGCTGTATCCAGTTTGGAACAGATGTAATAGCTATGAAAACTTCATTTCTTTGGCAGAAAACAATTAAAAGTTGTCAGTTATCAGCGATTTGAGGAGGTCTGGGGGCTCCCAGAAATGTTACACCTGTACTGTTAACTGAATTTAAAACTTAAGGACAAAACAAAAAAGGCAAAAAAATTGATGCCAAATATGTTAAAGTAAGAGCAGGAATGAAGAGAAGGATACCTCTAGGATACCTCTCCAGCACTCCTTTTGCTTCATTCCTGCTGCCTGTGGAATTTCCTTGTGAATCCACTCTTTAAAAAACATGCTTCCTATGATTTTAAAATGTCTCACCTACCTTTACATGTTACCATGTAAAGATTTCAGGAAGTTTTAGCCATCTGAAATCTGTTGCAATTGTCATTTGATTGGTTCTCAACAAGAATTCCTTCCTTTTGTGTCCCAGTAACCTGTGTGATGCAGTGAAAGCCATATTTAAATTTAAATTAGGAGTAATTTGGGGGGATATCTCTGACCTGTCCATCTCATCAGTACTATGTTCTGTATGTCTGTGTTACCTTACAGTTGATCTAATGATCAAAGCTCATCCCCACTTTTATTTCTTCCTGAAACATTAAATTCTCTCACTTTTATCCAAACAGGAGATATGTCCTGAGAAGCCCTGAGGACATCAGGCTCCTGGGAGTTCAGTAAGTACAGTAATTACTTCAAGGTACATTTTCAAAAGCTATACTAATTTTTCATCATTAGTACTCCCATTGGTCCTTTTTTAAAAGCTGTCAGGCTATTCCCATATTAAAAAAAATTTCCTACACATCTCGATGCATATCTGAATTCTTGTTGATATTTGAACTTTGATAAATGATATTTGAACTTTGAGAAATGATAAATGAACTTTGTCATTTCTAATGTATGTGTCCCCCTTAATTAGTACTCAGATTCTAATAGTACTCATTCTAATTAGTATTCAGATTTGGGATTGTCCCATGACTTGTTCTATACAGCTGTTCTGGAATTTCAGGTATGTGCTAGTTCCAGTCCACAAATGTGACCAAATTCACAAATAAGGCCAACTAAGAAACATTTAAAAATAGTAAAACTTCAAGTTAGCCAGCCAGACCATTTTTGGACCCTTTATGATTATGAAATAAATTCTTCCACAGGGAAAACAGCTAATATGCATTATATGAAACAGAGCCCTGCTGCCCTCAGAGCCAACACTTGTGCTGAGGATGGCTATCCCTTACTCATCAATGGGAATAGTACTGCATGCTCAGGACCATTGCATCCTTGTCACTGCCACAGTGAAGAAATGCTGTTTGTTCCTTTATCCTGTGGAGAGGCAGAATGCAGGGGTGAAATTGGCTGTTGTGTCACCTGCACGTGTGTGCCCCTTGCTCAGTTTCATACTGGGGAAAGCTGGTACATTCTTCTGACGTTGCTTTGAAATTCACCATGGCTGGTGATTATATAATATAGATATTGTCCATAATATAGATTATCAATCTGTATAGCACTCAGGGACATCAGCCTTACTGGTGCCTGAAACTTCAGTGGGAAATAATCCTCAATTCTCCCTCTGAGATTAGTGGAAATGGTTAATATGCTGCTTGCTGGACACTCTGAATGGAACACAGCACAGCTAGACTGGGGCCATGAAAAGAGAAGTGGTGGATGCTTCCAAGTGCTTGGCTATAGACCAAGTCAGGTTTTGCAAAATTTTTTGCTGTCAAATCTTTTTTTGTAGATCCTTCTGTCACTCTGTAAAACTCACTTCATTTGCTAAGGGTGATGCCACCATGACTCAATAAAATGCTTCAGGCTCCCTGAGCAGACCACTAAGATTTTACACACTGCCTTCCATGAACCAGACTTACACCCTAGCCATCTCACAGGAGCATGAACCAGTCTAATTCCTCAATGTTAGTGCTCAGTAGCAGTAAGATCAGGATGTGATGGTTGTAGGGTTATTTCTGACCTCCAGTCCCACCACCCCATTGTTCTGCTTGCCTTTGGGTGGCCAAGGCCTTATACTAGGCCTTAGAGTAGTTCTTATACTCCTTAGAACTAGGAGTTCATGATAACTTCACTGGGATCAAGATCAGCTTCTGCACAGCAAATAATAAAACATTCTGCAACTATTGTAAGGTACTCGTGTAATGGGAGCAGGATGGGCTGTGATCTCCTTTCTCTAGGGAGTTCTGCACAGTCCCTTTTACTGGAATAGGAGAGAGATTCAACCTGACTGAATCATTAAATGGAATTATAAGACAGCGAGCATTATCCACTTAGCTCATTTCATAAATCCCAATAATTAAAACTGCATGGGCAATAATAATGGCTATTCCAGATATCTAAGTAAGAAAAATGCACCTTTGATGCATTGTGGCACAGGCATGGTGAAAACACTGAGTTAATGGAGGATCTATGTAATAAGTTACCATACAGAACCTGCAGTTGGAAATATATAAACACATTTCCCAACAGAATTTCACTGTGTCACAATTGATTAAGAAAATCGGCAATAACTGACAAGATAGGCACAAAATGGATTTTCATGTTGCTGGGATGAAGTATGGCTCCCAGCAATTAACGGTTTTAGTCATATTAAGAAGATAAATAATGCTATCTGACATTTCAGTATTTCACATTACACTAAAATTTTGTAACGTTTGCTCATAATATGAGTTGAAATATGTTACCTAGGAAAAAAAATGTTATCTCTGGAGCAGTCAAACCCCATTAGAAACCTTAGGCTTGAAAAATCACAATGTTAACAGTTATATCCCCTAGCAAAGGTTTGCTTTCCTTAAATAGTGTTAAATTCAAACCCAGAAGCTCTAGTCTCTTTTGGAGTTACTCTTCCATAGTGCATTCAGCTTGAAAGGGAAATTTAGAGCATGGAATGTACTGTGCCATTACTGAATGTTGGTAAGAGAAACATCATGGAGAACTGCAGAAACAGGGGAGCCTTTAAAATGAAATCACATCAGGGATGCTTATATTCTCTAAAACTGCTTCTGCACTCTGCTTTGTTAAAAAAAGCTCCTAATCTTAATATGACCCCATAACCCACTATTGATAAATAATTTGATAACTTGACACCTCATTCTAGTTGGCATGTTTGCCTTTTTCCTAGCTGGATATATGCTATCCGAGTACCATTCTTTTGGGAAAAAAAGGAAACCTTTTCCTGGATCTGAATTTTCAGTTACTGTTTGTTTGAAAAGCTCCTCTGATTTCAGCATTCTTACTCACGTAAGTACAGTTTTATCCTGGAAAATACCACTGTGTTCCAAGCAGTAACAGGAATCAAGAACAAAGATGAGAACAGGATTTTTCTCCTGTGTGCTTGCTAATTCTGTTCCAAACTCATTTAGTAATGTGGAAGAAAATGTGATTGCTTGTCAAAGCACAGATGTGTTTTTTTGTTGGGACGGTGCACAGAGCATTCACAAGTGTCATGTTTAGCTGAGGGCAACAATGCTTAGTGTCTCAGCACCCAACTCCCACTGAATTTCAACAAGAGTGAGCAAACAACCTTCCCCTGGGCTCCAGTGAAAATCCTTGGCTTACTATCCAGTCTGAGCTGCAGTTTCACTCACAGGAAACAAGCGTTTTTTTTGAGGTCTTTTAAGGTATTGTTTCCTGAAATAGCAGAAGATAATTTGAGTACATAGAGAGTACTGAAAATCTGTTAGCAAAATATGTTAGTTTGATAAAGATTGTCAGGATTATTGAGTACAATAAACCTTTCTAAATCCAAGCCATAAAGAAAATATATAATCATTTACACGTGCCAAGATACAATTTTATTGCTTCCCAGATAACACTGCATTTAGGCTTTTATTTAACTAGAGGGTACTGTAAAAGCAAAACCAGTTCACTTTTATGACATTTGCCCTACTGTATGTTAGGAGGAGAGGTAGGGATTTTTCAGAGACGTTGCTGGCAATGTCACAAGACGTGCACCCCAAAAGCTTAGTGGTGGTGCAAGCACATGGAATCTCTGTCAGACTCAGCAATCTACATTTAATTATCTTCAACTGCAAGATGTAAAATATTCCAGAATGGTTCTATGATTATAAAAATGACACTGTTCACAGAGCTCACAGTTCTGCACTGTCTCCTGATGATTTTCACAAATATGTTGAATTGCTGAAGTGTCTCACAGCCTGGGAGTCTCAAAGCTCCCCTCTGGATGGTTATGGGACCAGGGTGTGATGTTTTACACCAAACCTTCCAGGAACCTCCCAGAGAAGGCTGCTGTGGAGTCCTGATCTCCCAGTGTTAGTGTCCAGAACAAATTCTAGTTACAGCTACTACATATACTGCACTTCTTTTTGGCTTCTCTTTTTATTTAATGAGGTGACAAAGAACAGTTGGGGCTGTATATCCAGATGCTTTTGGAAATAACCATCCCAGTGCTTTGGGAACTACTGGCTTTAGAGCTTGGTTTGTGTTTTCACATCATCTCTCTGCTAATCTGTGTTACTGTTATTGCACCTTCACAGTATCAAAAAGAAGTGTTGATTTTATTGTGCTTCTTTTAAAAACCAGTACAGTTTTAAAACAACCAAACTTAGAGAAGCTGGTTATATAAAAATATACAAGTAACAACTCACATTATACAGTAAAAAAGAAAGCACCTGTGTGGAAAGCTTCCCCCCTTTTTTGGAAGGAGAGCTGTCTTTAGAGTTGCTTCAGTAACATGTATTTATGGGTATATACACACAAACCCAGAACTTCAGCCACAAGAATCTGTCCTCTTAGTGGCAGAGGAGACAGAAGGCCCAGAGGGGTGACATGTCTCATTCTTTCTCCATCACAGAGCTGCTGCCATTCACACTGTGTGAACAAGAGCAGGGCTGGGGCAAAGTGTGAAAAGCAGGAGGTCAATTATGCTCCATGTGGCACAATTCCTCGCAGGAAGCAGCAAGGCCAAGGGCCCACCAACAGTTGTACATGACCCTGTTGTGGAAGGAGCAGCTGCCAGGCTGGACCCTGCATCCCTGGCTGGGAATGCCAGGGACAAGGCCACAGTGAGGCAGGAGCCACGGGGCTGCTGGACACTCCTGCAGCAGCACTGACCCAACTGGCACACAGAAACTGTGTGGAGACAAAGCTGGTATCAAACTCTTCTCTGGGTAGAAAGGAGGCTCAAAGGGTTACCTCTAAACCATTACATGCTATTAGAAAAGACAACTAAATAACTTAAGTCTGTTTAAACATTAGGGTTCTAATCCTAGGTGCATTTCACTATGGTAAAAGTGGGTATTTTAAGAAAATACTTGGCTATTAAAGATCTTTGCAATGTTTTTAGAAGTGCTTTTTCCATTTCAGGGTCTAACCTATTCAGAAAAGTTACCTTCTTAATTTTTTCAAAAATAAAACTGTAGTAATTATATACTGTATTTAACCATGTGAAAGGAGTAAAAAGCTATTTCTATGTGGTTTCTGAGGTAATAAGCTGGCATGTTAAAAATAATATTAATACAAGTCATTCAGTTGTGAGTGTCCCTTGCCCATCTTCCCTCCAGGAGGGGATGGACATGGTGATTTCAGTAAAGTGGAGAAAAGATGTGTGGCCCACTGCATCATAGCTCATCATGGTTTCTGGTGAGGTCCTCCCCATAATTAGTAGCTTGACTTCCAACAAACATATTCCAGTTGTCTAGAACTTCCTCTTTTGTTAGTTTTTGATCCTGGTAGAAGAAAAAGAAAACAAACCTCTGTAAGAATATTTTCAGAGCTGAGTCAAAGACACACCAACACAGACTTGCAAGAGCCCTGGGAAACAGTTCTTCACAGCAGCAGGCGGCAGGCTCAGCAATCATTTGTAGCTGTCACAGTGGGTGAAATTTGGACCTCAGTGAAAGACAGAAGTCCCACAAGCTTCAGGTAGGTCAAACTGCAAACTGAAAGTCCTTTGTAATGCCAAGCAGTAGGAACAGTAGGTTAACAGTGGACTACCTAGTACACAGTTTTGCCCAGTGGTTTGGTTCATCTTCCTGACTGTAAAAACAAAAATCCTCTGGTGCACTTTGTGGGAGGTGGTTGCTTATGTTAGCAGTTTACACTTTCTGTGTTCAGAGTATTTTGGCTTTCAGGTTCCAACTTTGCTTGCATTACCCTTTTGAAGACCATCTGGAATATACTGTGCCTCATCAGAGCCAGTGTTTAAGTGAAAGGTGTGTGCTTGAACATAGAACTGAGAGTGGTTTTGCTACCCCTACCTTTGAGTACAAGGGGTATCTAAATGTAATTTTTTTTTCCTATTTCAGTCTATATTAACATGCAAAAGTAATGACCACTCTTAAAGGAAAAAAGAGTATTTTTGCTGTGTTGAAATGTCCAGGTTTAAGATGATAGTTTCTCATCAAACCTAATGAAAGCCAGGAGACCCCTTCCAGAGCTGATAAACTGTATTTTACTACTTTGTAACTCTAACACTATCAGCTGAAACCAGCATGGAAACATGAATCCACTGGCAATTCTCTAAAGAAAAGTTATTAGAAATAAATTCTTGCAAGCTGGTATTTTAAAAACCCACAAGACCTTGTATAACTTCTTTAAAAACAATACTGGAACACTACATACCTTGTCTACATCAGATTCATAGACTAAGTGCCTGGCTTCAGCTAGTGCATGGTCATAGTCCTGGGGGAGGATCCAGTGCTGGATCTCATCTTTGTCCATCTTTCCATCCTTGTTGAGATCACGAAAATCTGAGAACTGCTCACGCTCTGTAACCACCCAGTCGGGCTCTGGTCCACCCTCTTCATTTGCAAACATATCAGCTGGAGAGGAAAAAAAGGTCTTGCTTGAGTCCTATTTACTTTGCAAATTAAGCACAAACTAAAGATATTTTCACAGTGTTCCTCAGAGGGCACTGAACTTTTCACTCTTTGTACAGTGTCTCTGTACAGAACAAGAAATGTGGGGTATAGATAGAGTAGCTGTATCTTCTCCCAGGCCTATTTCTTCACTGCTGGTGATTCTGCCCATTCTCACAGCACCCTCTATCATACCTGTGCAATTCTGGTGGGGTGAACAGGAGAGCTCAAAGGCCATCATCTGAATTTCAGAATCAACAAAATCCTCTAAGGATCCTTGGCTGAACAGCAGTCTTAAGCTTTAGTGCTAGGCTTAGTCACATGGGGAGAACTCAAGAACTCAGCCATTTTATCTTGTCCCTGCCAGAAAATGTCTTTGTGGATAAGATCAGACTCCAGACAGCAGAGTGATTACAGGAAAAAAGGCACAGGGGGAATTTAGGCAAACAAAAATTGCTAAATGGAACTTTTCATGCATTTGTACTGCTTTTAGAGAAGTCTGTGTGAGAGACATTCATCTTAGCAGATCAGTTCTCTTTTCACCATGCAGTGCTGCAGCACATTCCAGTAGAAGACACTCTTCCAGGAAGAAAGAGATGGAGAAGTCACAAGTCATGGACGTGTGAGGAGCCACAGGCACAGTGCACTTGTCACACACTGGTACCTGGGGAGGGAGCACTGTTTGTGACAGGCTGCAGAGATTACACACACGAGCTGCTCTGCTCATCACTCCTGTGCTACATTTTGGGAGCACTGGTAGGACCACACCACGGTGGCAGTTGCTTTCTGCATAACACAGGAGAGCAGCACTGATTATTAAAACCAACTGACTTCTACATGTGCTTTACATCACAGGCCTTTCCAAATAATGAGTGGTGTGTCTGTGTCATTCTTCTGGTCACTGTGGCCAATCCTTTCCTTCTCATCTTATTCCTCAATAATTCCTCAATCAATTCCTCAATATTCCTTCCACTCTTCTATTTAGAATTAAAGCCTGTTTTGTGATACTGCTCCTCTCCTCTCCAGTGCCTTTTGTATTTGGTTTTCAGGGATGTGCTAAGGAAAAGTGTAGCCACGTGGATGGTGTGAGGGTCAGAGGCTGGCTGGTATCTGTGGGAAACAAATGTTGAATTCAAAGGCAGGAGTAACTCCCCTGACCCTGCAGTATGTGTACATTGGGCTGAGGTTCTCCATTGTCACTGTCCCCAGTGTCCCTGAAATATTCTGTTACCTGCCCATGCACAGTGATAATTTAGTTCTCTCTCCTCAACATTGTTACAGGCACTTTGCTCCGCTGCTTGTGTAAATCTAAACCAAATTTTGCAAAAGACAAAATGGGAGGAAAGAAGGGAAAGGAGGGTGGGATCATTCTATAAGCTTCAGCAAATCTCCCCAACAAATGTTCCATCTAGAAAACGAAATTTTTGGACTTGTTTTTGTTGATCCTTATAAACTACTAAAGAAGATATTTCGTTTTCTGTTAGCTCCTTAATCCCAACTTCATCAAAATTTCAAAAAACTACATCTGAAAAAGGAAAGTAGGAATATTTTAAGCATAGTTTTCTCAACTCAGGAAGATAACTTCAGACAACACATTCACTTTCTTTTTTCATTTTTTAAAGTGCAAATTATATTGTTTATTTGAAGCAACTGACATGTCCTGTCAATTTGATTTTTATCATCCTTGCCAATGTGGGGTAATCGTGACTAGAACATTCTATGTTCCTATCTATAGAAGACAAGAAAAACCAGCATTCACATGGTAACAAATGTTGACAATTACCTTATAATTATATGTAGGTAATGTCACTGAATGAACTGAAATTACTGTGGAAATTATGCTGCTCTGTTATTTCAGTCATAGATGAATAGCATTCACTTTCTGGGCTAAATATAATTTACAAGGAACAGAACCCCCTGCCATTAATTAGCGTGTGTATATTGTTCCTGATTCTATGTGAAGTGATCTTTATAGCACCACTAGAAACAGAAAGCTTCATCCAACTTTGCACTAATGCCTTCTTAGTGCTACTTTCTGGATTTAAAACTCATCAAAATATAATGGTATCATCAGTACAAAAGTATGGGCTTTACTTACTAATTAAACTAGGGAAAAAAACCTAGTAGGAACAAGGTGAACTTTCTCTTTTTGCAATGAATGGTTGCTTCCCAGGTGTTTTGGATATTTGAGAACCATCCAAAACCAGTTATTTGGAAAAAGATTATTGCATTTTCTGACCCTCCTGCATTTCTAAACAATGCCTTCAAACAGCAGTTGATATGGTGCAATATACAAAGAATACCCCTGCCATGAAGAATATTATTCCAGATTCTCTTCTTTTGTTCTCATATAACTCTTAGCTGAGTTAAATAAGAACAAGAGGAGAATTTTGTGCTGGGAAGCATGAGGAACTCTTCCTGGTCATGTTGCTATCTACCTAAAATGAAACTAAACTTTCTGGGTTGGATGGTTGGTATAAAACAGTTGAAGTGTTTGCTCTGGGTTGTTAATGCTGCTGCAAACTTGAGAGAAGATGGGAAAATGGACTGGAGATTATATAGGAAACAAGTAACACCACCTACCAATGTACTCATCTTGATCCACAAAACCATCCTCGTTTTTGTCTATGTCTTCTAAGGTTTCCTGGAAAACAATTTTGCATTAAAGTAATCAAAAAAAAAAAAACAAACTGAGAGCTCTGACTACCTGCCTTTGATCATTCAGCATTCTGAGGCCTTGATCTGCCCCTGTACACAAGCGAATGTAGTCTCACTGAATCCAGTGGGACTGTTGGTTACACAGTGAATATACAAATAGCCTTTCATGTTGAAAAAAATCCCCTGTATGAATGAACTGCTTACGTTAGGGGCAGATACCAGCTTGCATGAAACACTCAGCTGCTGCATCTCAGCACAGCAGCAGCTCCTTTTATTCTGGTTTAAGTCTGTGCCCCAAGATTGTTTCTTGATTCCATTTAGGAGCTGTCTAAGCGCACTTTAAAAGCCTTTCTTATGTTGAGACTTCTAAACCAAGTGAGTATCATGAAAGGCACCCCCATCTGTTCCCCACTTAGCTATTATGTGTGTCTCTCTCTCTAAACCCTGCCTGGAAAGGTGAGAGAAGCCTTCAAAGTTCACCTATGAAAGTGCAAACAATGGCATTGATTCTGCTTTGCTTACTAAGACAACAATGTTTTTCATATGCTCAAACTCCTCTGGGTGCAGGAAAGCAGTGAACTCTTCACGAGTGGCAGCCAAGTCTCCATCCAGATCTGCAGTTTTGAATCGTCTTTCATCTCTGGGCAGCATTTTCTTAAAACTGTGCTGATCAGTTGCATCTTGGAATTCTTCTGGATTTTCTGCAAACGAATCAAGACGATCTCAGAGGTGCTTTCCTTTAAAACATACTAGCAAAACAAAGCTGTTGGAGTCAAGAAATAAAAAGGTTTATTGCCAGAATAGCTGTTGTTCTAAATGGGAATTCTCTTCCCCATGAAGTTTTAAATTCAGGGGTCAAACACTTGGTTTGATTTTTAAAGGTGACAGTAGCAGGAGGTAAATTTCTGAGCAAGCCTTCTGTTGCAATCCAGAATAATGGATTTTGCATTATTGTAGATTATCCCTCACAGATTTTATCTGCCTTTACAAGCACCACTGAGGCAATATTTGGGGTAGACTTCATTCACAGAAGTTTTCTTCTTCTTTAGGAATCAATATGATCCACACAACTTTTCAGTTTCAAGAAGAGCAAACCAAGGAAACACGGTTTCAGAAGGTGGCAGACTGACTGAAATTATCTCAGCGCTACGCCTCTGCTACAGGGAACCTAACAATTATTTTCAGTTTGAAACAATGGCATTTTTTCAGAGTGTTCAGTGGCATAAAAGGAATGGTATTTGATATAATTTTTTTAATAGGATCATTAAACTGACTTTAAAAATGAAAAATACTCATAACAATTTCACAATTGATGTGTTGGGAGACAAACACAGGTGAAAAAGACTGGGCCAGGAATTACAAATGGGAATTTTAAGTATCCATTAACACAAGCTCACCATGCTGCTCTCCAAATCTTGGGGCTTGGAGGGAGCAAAGACAAAGGACTGAGAAGGGTTCCAGGGATAATTCTGCAGGGACTGCGTGTCAAACATTTCCTCCCACAAATGTAACAAACTCCATTTAAATCGAAGGTAGACTTTGGAATTATTACTGCTACAGGAAGCTTGCTCTAGAAACTGCCTCTGTGGTAGGTAAATATTGTTTTCTCATTTCCAGTAAGTATAAATGGTCAATTAATACTGATTTGTTGCTCTGTCAGCATTGCCCTTTAGCTTAAGTGATCTCTTCTCCTCCTCTTCCTTCATTAACTTATAAAGCAAAGGGAACATAGAGGGGGGTGGGAGGAATTCAGGTATATTTTTAAATAAATGTTTCTTTTGCCTGATTTGTTAAGGACTTTCATTTGCTGTTGATCACAGTCTGAAGCATGTTATTCTGCAAGAATGATTTTAATCAACAACTTTGCTATAGCTTAGACAGACTAAATTTTTAACATCTAGACTTAGGATTTTAGAAACTAAATTCACAAATACAGTTAATTAGACAATATATTATTTTTTAATTAAAGTACCCTTTTCAATGTTAAAAAATAATGTATTTCTAACTGGAGGAGGCTTTAATTCAGCTGTGTCAGTATATTTAATGATACCTCTTCAAAACCTTCTCTGTGCTGGTGACCCATGTGCAAAGGGCTGCAATAAATAACTAAAAAGTGCTTTTGACCTCTGAGCATCTATAAAATTTAATGTGAGCTTCAAGAGTCCTAAATGTGACAACAACCTCCAGCTGACTGCAAGGCAAGAAATCATATTTTATTATCTCAAAAATCCTTGATCATACAATCTGTTCTCTTACCTAGATAATAACCATATGTGGCTTGTTTGTATTCTTCCCAGGCAATTTTATCATCCTTGTTTAGATCATAGTCTTTCCAAACTTTGGCCACATTTTCATAGATGTAGCGTTTCTGTACTCGTTTAATCCAGGTTTTTAATTCCTCTGTTGTGATATAGCCGTCTTTGTCGTCATCTATTCTATCCACAATCTTCCTGTAAAAAGAGATCAGCATCTTTAAGAGCTGGCAGAAAACCAAACTGCATGTCAGGCCAATTTCAATAATCTTTATCTGGCCCTTGATTTTCCACAAAAACGGAATGCCCCAAACTCCTAAAGCTGTCCTACTGGTTAAGGCTTTCCTGCATTTTACGCATCATCTTGAGGAATGTGTCTCTATTTGTTATTCAGCATTGCTATGAATAACTCAAAGGGAACTTGCACAACCAAAATTAGTGAGCAGAGAATACCTGGCTTTCTTTTTCTTAGGTTGTGCCTCCTGTTCTTCACTGCCTACAAGGAGTGGCTGTGCTGGCTCAGAGCAGGAGACACCAACTTCACTCCAGGACAAAGCCTGTACTCAAACTTGCTGGAGGCAACCAGGGCAAAAATCCAGGACTTAGTGGACACCTGCAGTCTCTCCTTTGGCTTTCCAGCAAGCTGACACCAGGGTGAAGTGAGCATATGAGTGTGTAATGCTGGGGATGTACACCATCTCCCCTTCCATGCCTGTCCCTCCACTTGTTTCTTTTCTTTCATTCCCAACGGAAACCAGTACTGCTGGTGTTGCCAGGAATGCCTGTTACTCACTAAAGCAGTATCAAGTCTGCAGCAGGTCTCCAGCCATTGCTGGCAGCTGGGCTATAAACCTCTGTCCAGTGTAAAGCTGCCAGCACTGTTGAAATCAGCAGGAGTGAAACATTCTGCACACAGCTGCAGTTCAAAAAAAAAAAAAAAAAAAGGACAATGCTCTCTGTACCATTTATTTCTCTGCAACTAATCTCTCTGCAATTGATAAACTCCACCATTCTGGGGCTGAGCTTGTAAAACTGCTTTCTGTGCCTGCTCTTGGAATTGAGCACATCCACCTTGGCTCTGGGCACATCAGCACCCTCCACCTTGCCCATGAGGTGCAGGGGCAGCCTGTCTGCAGTCCCCTGTGCCTCATCCAGTGGCCAGCTCATGCCATGCCTATGGATATGCCACTGGAATGCGGGGGAAGGAAGAGCAGGAGCTGACTTGTCTAAATCCTGACTTGACACTCAACAGGTGAGCTTCCTAAACCTCAGGGGAAAAGATCTGCACTTCTAAACATTCTTTTCAATTCCACATCTTGGTTCTCCACAAAGAAACCACATTTGGCCAACTGGAACTGCCCGAGTAGTGAAGCAATGTCTCTGCCCAAGCCTTTGTTACAAAAGTGGTTGCTGAAATAGCAGCAGCAGCTTCTTTCTGCTAAACTTCCAGCAATCTTGTGTGAGTCTGATAGTATCAGATTCAATTTACGAACATGCTGTTTCTGAGTTATGGGGTAAAAAAGGGGCTGCTGAATTTCCTTTCTGAATTAGTGTGTGGATTAACTGACAAGAAAACCTTTTCTCTTCTGTATCCATTGGTTGCCAGTGGTCCCTTTCCCTGCATGATGGACTCCATTTGTCACCAGATTTTCCCCACAATGAATTTAATTTCATTTCTTTAACTGGTATTTTTTTTCTACCATTAAGGTATCAAAAGATTATGCTGGTCACTCTTGGCAATGTGCAATGTGAAAAAAGTCAGGACTGTGTAACAGAAAATGTTTCAGGCCTTCTCCTTTTCACCTGTTTTTATAGGTCCAGTGCATCTATGTGCACTGTTCCACCCCACTTCTCAGCTGAAGATGAGGACAATAAAACAGTCTTATCTACAGGCTCCCAAAGGCACAAGTAAAAAGCTGTTGTGTGGACCTCACTTTTTACTGTTATTATTGGGATGACCAGTGTGCTGCCACGTTTCCTAAGCAAGGTAAAATGCCTTATAAATAGAGCAGCATGCACTCTTGTTAGAGCAGCAGACTGTATGTTTGTTTTCTCACAGTAGTCATTTCAAAATCACTTTTAAGAAGCATATGACTATTAAGCCACAAGATGTTTTTTTAATCCTCTCTTTACCTCCCAGTGTGCTGCTATCCAAAATTACAAGGTTGGGGAATGCTGGAAGTTGTGAAACTTTCCCAAAGGCCCCCACAGGAGCCACATCCCTGATGCTGAGATGCACAGTGCTCACCCCACAGCCTGTCCTCAGAGGGCCACTTCACTTTACCATTTAAAAGGTAATTATTGACTGTGGCTGTACTTAATGTGCCTGTGTCATCCCTCCAAAGGGCAATCAGTGACATCAATGAAGTCACAACTTCTTCCCTTGCTGAGTTAGCATTTGTAAAAATTGTTTAAAAGCACCTGTACTGTTAAATCATATCCCTGACTGAATAATCTGTGCTAGTAAATACAGACCAATATTAGGAGGGCATGTCCATTTTGGTGACACAACTCATGAGAATCTAGGTCATAGCCATGTATGCTGAGAACATGGTTTCTTTTGCTCCTTCTTGAAACAGTGAGGATGGAGTCGACCATTTCTGGCAATCACTTCATCTGTTTACTCACTGAGACACGCAGTGACAGCTCTGAGAAGGATCAAGAGGTTACTCAGTGAGGCTGCAGTGCTACTGCTAATGCTAGGACCAGACAGAAAATTAGCAAGTGCCACTCCCTATGGAAGGGAAGGCAGGGGGGAATCTTAGTGATTCATGCAGATATTTTAAACAACCTTCTTCATGCTAACTACATTCAAGGATCTTTCTTTAACTCCTATTAAATTTAGTTCAGCTTAGTGATCTGGCTCCCTGTTGGTGTAAAGGAGGGAGAAGCAGTAAAGGAAGACACGGTCCCTGCGCTTTGCATAAAGAGCAGCGTGGAAGTAATAGCAACTGAAACACTGTGAGTGAAGAAGTCACAAGTGGGAAGATGCTGCAAGTGGACTTGTAAACGTAGCTGTAGAGAAGGAATGGTTGAAACTCGATTGACACTGATGTGGTGTGGGCAAGTGTCCCGGAGGCAGGGAGCCACAGCAGCACAGCCCTCCAGCAGCAGGTCCAGCAGCTCCCTCTGCCAGCCTCATTGCTGCGAGGCAGAAGAGGCAGGAGGGGAAAACACCAGAGCATGAATTGCTGGCTGCTCCTTTGCAAAACCAGCGGGGTGCGAGAGAAGTTGAAACCCAGAGGTTCGACCCGCAGGCTACTTTGGGCTACAGGGTCCCACTCGGGGGTACAGAGCATCACAGTGGGGTTCAGGGCACCACTCTGGGGTACAGGGCATCACACTGGGGTTCAGGACACCACTGTGGGGTACAGGGCACCACTCTGGGGTACAGGGCATCACACCGGGGTTTAGGGCACCACTGTGGGGTACAGGGTCCCACTGTGGGGTTCAGGGCACCACTGTGGGGTACAGAGCATCACACTGGGGTTCAGGGCACCACTGTAGGGTTCAGGGCATCACACTGGGGTTCAGGGCACCACTCTGGGGTACAGGGCATCACAGTGGGGTTCAGGGGACCACTGTGGGGTACAGGGCACCACTCTGGGGTTCAGGGCACCACTGTGGGGTACAGGGTCCCACACTGGGGCTCGGGGCATCACTCTGGGGTTCAGGGCACCACTCTGGGGTTCAGGGTCCCACACTGGGGTTCAGGGTCCCACTCTGGGGTACAGGGCCCCTCAGTGGGGTACAGGGCCCCTCAGTGGGGTTCAGGGCACCGCTCGGACACTCCGGCAGCCCCAGGCCGCCTCCTCCGCCCCGGGCCCAGCTCGGGCCCTCCCCCTGCCACGTCTCCCGCCCGGGCCGGGCGCTCACCCCAGGCGCTCCCGGCTCTCCTCCGGGCTGAGCTGGTCGAAGCTCCGCGCCTCCTCCTTGCCCAGGAAGGCCTCGTGGTCGTACTGGAAGCCGGGCCGGTCCTCATGCTGCGCGGCCCCGGGCCGGGCCCGCTCCTGCCTGGCCATGGGCTTGCCCAGCGCGCCCGCCGCCAGCAGCAGCAGCAGCAGCAGCAGCGCGGGCAGCGCCCTCAGCGCCCCGCCGGCCGCCATGCCCCGCCGGCCCGGCTCCCAGCCCGCTCCGCTGCCCGCACCGCCCCGCCCCGGCCCGCTCCGCCCCGGGGCCGGCCATTGGCAGCGCGCCCGGCCCGGCCGCCACGTCCGCACGGGGCCCGCGCTCGGCCCGGTGACCCCGCGGGGCTGTGCCGCCGCCGCTCCTTCATCCCGAGCGCCCTGTTGGCGGTGGTTGCTGCCGTCATCCTAAATCGGTGGGGAAAGGGCAAAAGTGTGATTTGAACACAAGCAAACAAAGCCCTGCGCGCTGTCCTGGGTGTCGGTACCCCAGAAGTGCGAGGGGAAAGGGTTGCCAGCGCTCTCACAAAGGGTGTTTATCGTGATGGGGTCACTGTCGCTGTAAGGGAACCAGACTTGTGATCCTGAAAGTGTGGGAGACGGGAAGCCCAAACCATACAGCAAAAGTTTTTGTTTGTTTTGCCTAGTGTGAAATTTATTTTGTTGACCGTTGTAAAAGTCTCTAAGCAGAGGTAATTGATTCCTTTTCCCAGGATGGTCCTTTCCTGTGTATGTTATGATTGGCTTTTCGCAAGTATTAAAATTAATATTGTATGTGTTATGTTAGAAAGTTATGCTGTATTAATTTTCTTAAGTAGTGTATTAAATATAGTTTTCGGTTATAACATAATGTTAAAATAGAAACTGCCATGTAAGATATTTGTTTAAGAAAGGACTCGCACCAGATGGAAGCCACAGGACACCTAAATCTTTCAGAGAAAGGGAATTTATTGCTCCCTTATCAGAAGAAAACTAACTTCTTCCCACCTCGCTCAGACTGGAAGATGGCATGAGGATTCAGAGGAAGAAGCTGACAGTGACCAGACAGAATCCTGCGTTTGAATGGAATTTATGCATCATGTATGAGGTGTATGAATATGCAACAGGCGATTGTTTTTAAGGGTTGATCCTCTGTTAACGGAGGTCCTTTTTCGGGCTTGTGTTGCCCAGAAAAAGGTACTCGGACGTCCGTATCTCTTTGTTTTTATTGTCTCATATTGTCCTAATCTCAATTGTTCAAATTTTATTACTCTAATTATATTGCTATTTTTACAACCATTTTATTACTATTAAACTTCTAAAATTTTAAAAACAAGTGATTGGCGTTTTTCCCATTTTCCCTATGTTACACACGTCATTCACAACTCCAGAAATCGAGTGTAGAGAGGATTGTCACTGTGTGCAGCCCCTTGCAGGGTAATGACACTGTTGCTAAGGGGTCCTGTGGTGAGCTGTGCTCCACCGCCGAGGCTGGCCCACCCATTGTCACTTTTCCAAATTGCAACAACTGGTTTGTCAGCCCAGCCCACAGGGTGTAAAAACCACGTCTGATGTGGCCTTTGGGTGTACCGCTAACAGGGATGTGCAGGGTGCTGCACCAACCCACAGCTTCCCCTTGTGCTGCTGTTACACTGGTAGAGGATTTGGTGGTAATGGCCACAGAAATGTGGTGTTGGAGATTTCCACGTGTGCCTTTTGTGACTTGTGCAAAGAGTGAACGAGACCCAGGCGGGGCTGGTGCTGGTTTGCCTCAGAACCGTCGGCAACAGCAGCAGATTTCAAACATTTAAGCAGTCAGATATGTTGGTTTGTTCGTTAATTAGACAGAGAGGAACACTAATGCACCCCCTGGAGCTCAGTCACTCGGTGGGCTGGGGCAGTCTGTCCTCTGGGGCTGTTTGTGCATCCACAGCTGAGCAACTGCTCCAGTGCTGTTTGGAGAGAGCTGTGATGTGCATGTGGCAGCTTGAAAATGGCTCAGCTGATCAGACCAGCTGTCTTTGAGTTTCCAAAGCTAGTGAGACATAATCCTTCTGCTGCGTTTGGGTTTGTTTATTTGTTTGTTATTAAGCATCTACCTTCAAAACCAAGTTTTTCTTAATGTATTCAGGAATCTCATGCTTGTTCAATAATTCAGATGTTCTTATTTGCATCTTGGTCTTCTAATATTCCTGTCTCTGCCTGCTACCTCTATAATATTGTTATTAATGTTATTCCAGAGGTGGGTTTGTGCTGAGGTGCTAAATTTTTGCTTACATATCCACAAGTACCAGAGTGTGTTGCTAGTTAAGAGACAGGTCATTTGCATGAGTAACAGGTGGGTTTTACTGCCCATTCACCCCATCAGTGTTGTACTCAAGCATCAGCTTGATGCTTGATCTTAGCAGCAGAGGGATATGAAGTTATTTGAGGGAAGTGGGAAATGAATTTCTATGTTTTGTTGTCAGAACAATTTGGAGGCACTTCTGTGAGGAGAGCTACAGTAAGAGCAATGCAGAATGGGCTAAGTGCACACACTGGAAAGCCTCCAGACACTGGGAAGTTTTGCCTCAGGGATATGGGTTCTGCCCGTCGGAACATTTTAATTTTGCCCCATGTTTGGGTTCCGGTGAGAACGAGCCCTGAAATGCAGTGGTCTTATGAAAGATGGGAAATCGTGAGTGTCCTGATCCCTCCAGACTTGGTTCGGGACCATTGGTAATAACAACAAAGATTTGATTGATCCAATATGACTTTTTGTGGAAAAGGAATGATATTGCCATTACTTGTCCTTAGAGGACTGAAGTCTGAGATGGTAATGCTGAGAATAGGCTGCACATTCAGTCAGAACAGTTGTTGATCTGGTCAGTCTTAGCATTGCCAAATCTTTGTATCACTCAGATTAACATTTACAGATTTTGCTGTTGGGCTGTCGTGACCTTGAACTCTCAATCCTCTGTGAAGACATGCCTTCAGCTCCTTTTATCCAATTCACAAAACTGTAGTTTTCTCTTAAGTCCTTTATCCACAATGCCCCTTTCTTAAAATATTTGTATTTTCTGGTTTAGAGATGTTACTTCGAACATCTTTGAGAGAAACTTACTCTTCTTGAATGATTAATTAATTTTAGAGTTTGTGGGGCCATTGTCACCATCCCCACTTCTTCCAATAATGCATCTGAGTTTGATACACGTAAGGTTTCTTTGAAACATTGCAAAATACCAGATCTGCAACATCAACCATGTTTTTTAGCAATACATTTATGCAGGAGCAGGCATGCTGGGTAGTTCATAAGCTTTTAATGAAACGCTGGCAAGGTATTAGGATTTTATGGGCTGGAAAACAGTGCAAATCAAAGAGCTTTGCTAACTGTTTATAACATTTTTCCTCTGAATCTAACAATATTTATCTCACTTTTTCCATCTTGCATTTTGCTCTTCACATATTTACTTTCCCTTTCATTGATATATTTAAAACCAACAAACTATTTTGTATGAAATATATTTAGAGTTACAATATTCCTGTCACCGTGGGTGTTCAGTCACTGGCATAAACCCTGAGATTACTTATTTCACATCTGTGTTTGTCTTCAGTCTGCCTTTTTCCTAATGACATTACACATATCTTGCATCTTTAGCCAGTGTTTGTGGACATCTTTAATTGTGACTTCCCTGAGACCATGCAAATGGTCCCTAAGGGCTGCTGTGCTTTCTGACTGCCTGCTGGCTCATACCTGCTCTTGTCACACTTCTGAAGCTCTTCTCAGAGCATACCTCTATCACTATGTTTTTCTAGTTCTGTCTGCTTAAATAGTCAAAATATTGGATGGCATTATAATAGCCTGGTACTACTAGGAGGTAAAAATATATAAAATATATAAAAATATATGTCTGAGAGAAGCAGATGATTTCTAAGTAAACAAAATAACTTTTTTTTCAGAGAAGCTACAAATGGAAAATACTACTCTTTTCTCCCCAATTCTACTGTAGTTTGTAAATCTGGATTAATCACAGTATTTCTCTGTACATGGAAAATATGGTTGGTTTGAATGGGTATAAGACTCATGTATGCCACCTCAAATTAAATTGTAGAAACGTATTTTGTGCTTTTCAGAATTATATTTTATGTTCCTGTTAGCCTAATGTGGTTTACTCAAGTCACAGTGTCAGCACTATTTTTAAAGCTTTGTCTTTTCCTGAGGACATAGAACACCTACTTCAAACTTGTTGGAAAGTTTTCATCGATACCAGTAGACTGCAGCTCAAGCTGTTTGTTTACAGTGCAGCTGTGTTTTATTGGAAATGTAACAGTATCAGTATTTCAGAATGAGCTTTTAATGTCTAATTTACTTTGTTTGAGTTAGTATTAGATACTCTGTATTTTTACTTTCCTCCAAATTCTGCTGGGCGTTAATTGCTACTTTCAGCTTGGGTGAACAGGTGTGGATGGACTGTAACTTTTGTCTCAGCTCCTGTGGGAAACCACGGGGAGCACAATCAGATCCCAAACTGCAAACAGCAGCAGAAACTTTGCAGGAGAGAAAACATGGGAACTTCCAGAGAGCCACTTTGATTAGACTTAATTTTGGCTTGTCCTGACCAGCTGCTTCATCACAACACCATATCTCTTGTCTTTTTCTTAGCATGGGTGTAGTCTGCATCACTCCTCTTCCTTCTCTTCTGTTCATCTTTTTGTGCCTAGTTGCCAGAAGAAAGTTTCATGACATAATCTACCCAAAATAATCGTGGCCTGTGCTATCAAGGGAGCTGGCAATCTTATTTGCTCTGTCTGATACACCCCTTCTCCTTCTCTTTGCCTTTCTCATCTGCTTATACCTCAGACTCTTTGGGAGGGGTTTCTACTGTTCCTGCTGGTTGGTTTCTGCTCACTACTACTGGTGACTTTCTGCTGATTTTCTGCAGAGCCTGTGCAGTGTCTATCTTCACTTGGACATGGTCTGACTTGGTCCTTAAGGTGTCAATAAGCATAGTTAACAACAATTTTGGAGTACTCCAGAAGTTTTTCTCATATCAGGAATCTTTGTGATTAGTGGTTTTTTTGAATATGTACATTTTCAAGTGTATAAAAAGATCCTTTGCTTCTGACAGCATGAATCCGTGCGCTGTATGTGCAATTTGCCCTGGTAATTACTTATGTATGGTGATAACCATAGCAACATCCCAGGTAGATAATGTCATGCAAATTACTGCAGCTCCAGGGATGGGAGATGTTAATACAAGTATGTACTTGCACCCCTGGTCTTCAACATTTTGCAGTGACTTTCCCTTTCCCTCCCACTAAACATATTGGTTTAAAATTTTATTTCCTCCCTATGATCAGGAAGCCAAAGAAAACCTCTTACTATGTTTCTCATTGGTATTCTCATCACAGAGGCAGGGGGGAGGATGGTCCTTCAACATTTCTGTCATGAATAATTTTGCACAGTGGAAATTCCACGGTGTATGTAGGGCATAAAAGTCTGGAGACTTGGATATGCTGCTGGGCTGTGCTGTGCTTAAACCCAAGTTCCTGCATATGCAAACACAGAGTGTGAGCACGTGGGGGTGGAATTGCAGGCACAGATGTTTGGACTGAGGTGTAAACTTCCTCAAATCAGTTACAGAAGGTATGGGAGAGCAGCTTTGTTGCTCAAAGCAGACACTGCTGTAGCTGAATACTTATCAGGGCGCATGTATTGTTAGTGAAATGGGGAAATAGCAGAGAAGGAGCTGGAAAAAAATTATCCCTTGTTTGTTCATAAGCAAGAGCAACAAAATTAAATCTGTAGGAGAGCTGAACTGCACACACACCAGTCCTTGTATAACTTTAGAACCCTGGATGTATGAAAGTAAGGTATGCCTCTGAATAGTAACTGGAGGATTTTGTTAAAGATAGAGAAAAAGCAGACAAGGAAATTGGTTAAGTAAACATTTTGTTTTTCTTTGGTGAAGAATGAAATTGTTGCTGAATTCATTCTTTTTTGGAGTTAAATAGTGAAAATGTGGGTTTTGTGCTGTAATCTGTGCTGAAGTTGCTGATTACTGAAAGCTGCACTGCCCCAGCCTTTAAATGAGAAAATACCCAAATAGAACAGCGTGGAGATTTGTGGAGAGTGACAGACAGACTGGTGCAGACAACCACAGGCACAGCTAGATCTCAGTTTGTGAGGGACATGATCCCAAAGCAGGCTGTGCTGTTCAGTGGGCCAGCACTGAATAGTCTTCATCATAAAAACATGGTTTGTCTCAAACAATGACAAACCATGGGGGAGAGTGCAAACAGAATTATTGAAGTCACAATGAAATTTTATTTGTGCTAAAGGTAGTAGACATAGAGAGCATCAATTAACTGGAGACTAAAATACTGCTAATCTGTATCCCTTGGTATCTGTACAGGAGGGTTTGCCACTCTTACAGGTCTGCCTGCAAATCCCAGATTGCAAGGTTTAATCTTTTCCCCTCTAATTTCTCTGTGATTTAACAGTTCAGCACTGCTCAGCTGTGCCAGCCTCTCAAGCAGTGCAATTTGAAAGGTGCCCATGTTCAGGTAATCCAGTTTGTGGTCAAACCTTGCCACAGCATCTGAAGTTATGGACAGCCCTGGTTTACACTGGACTATTTCTTTCAGAGGAAACCACCTGTTAGGATGCCTACCTAAGAAAAACAAACTGCACCAGAAAGAAGTATATAAGGTCAGGTTTTGTAGTCATCTGACAGAACTATTGAACCTAATTATCTGCAGGAAATCTTGCCTGTCTGCCTGCTTTGCATTTAATGGATATTTCTTTGTCATTTCTATTTTCAGCGTGTGATTGTCTGAGAATGGCATCTCCTTAAAACTCAACTCACATCAAAAGAACAGGTGCCTTGGAATTACAGGGATACCTGAGGCCCTGGCACATTAAATACACACTTCAAAATAAATTTTGTAGTAATTGCACTGCTAGACCTACTAAAACCCTGCTCACAGGCCAGTTTCTGAGCAGTACCATGGTCAGAGAAAACACTTGACTGCAGTTATCCATTCCTCTTCTTCCCATGGCTAGGATGTCTTCTTCAGGATTGAATTGACCTCCTCCTAAGTCTAGGGCATAATTTTTGTTTCCTGGTGGCTTTATTGTGAAAGTGCATCTCTCTATGGTTTTGATTTATTGCTGTTTTTCACAGAGTGAGGTATGATTAACAATGTTTAAAAGCAAAAAAGGCTGCAGGCAACCTGAGCAATGGTGTCAGCTGTTAATGAAACTCGTAGCAATTGAAGATCTCAAAAGTTCATCTCAGAATCTGCTGACATTGCAAAGCTTCCCTCAGAGCTGCAACACAGAGGAAAAAAGTGTGCATGAGCAAAGATCTGTCTAGGTTAATGCCACATGCAGGGCTAGTGTTGGATTTAGTGACTCTGGTTCCCTGCTCTGTTGAGGGTGCTGCTTTCCCCCACCACCTTTTTTGGTTTGCTTCTAGCTATCCACGCTAGGGGACCTGCAGCATGTGAAACCCTGCTGTATTAGCTAGCTGGGCAGTTTGTATTTAACAGGTGGGTATGTGTTATCAACAGGCAAAGGAAATAATAACATCAAAGTCATATGTCACAAAGGCAAGTGTTTAACAAGTACTTTTGATGTACATGATTTTATTTACAGTCTTTTCTCCTCACTTTTTCTGCCTCAGCAGTTGCTGACCTTTGCTACTTTATGACACGAAGTTCAAGGATACATTGCATTATCCCAGACATCAGTGGAGAGAAACTGGCTTGCCATTAATAAAAACTGTAAAACCAACCCTACAATAAACCCTGCTTTTGGCCACGACCTCTGCCTCCTGGATGCAGCAGTAAAACACAGCCCAGAGCTCTCACTGAACATTTTTAACCCAGGGTTAAAATCTCCCCGTGCAAGGTCAGCTGTAGAAAGGACTCAGGGCTGAGAGATGCATAAATGCTGTAGCTGCAGAGCAGCCTGGAATGGGGATATCCAGGGGAACAGAGGAACTTGGCTCTTTCCTGGCTCTTTCATAGGACAAAGGGGTCTGTTCAATGTCCACCAAAATCAGCTGAAAGCATCTCTGTAACTTTATTTTGCCAACGATGCAAAGCAAAGCCACGCAGCTTTTAGGGCAGGAAGTGCAGTTTGCTGGAAGCAATGTGAATTCCTTTTGCTCCTTTTTGCATCACTAATTTTTATTTATCACACAAAATCATAAACTGCACATAAACTTAAATGCAGACATAATGTACATTATTGTGATAATAGAGAAGCCGTGCTCCTTTAACCAGACAGATGAAATAAAAATAGACATATTGAACTAGTTCTCCTCAGTGGAATGTTCAAATTCCTCCTTTTTTCCAAATCTTTAAATTCTGGTCTGTTAAGGATAAAAAAAGTATAATTACACTAAAATGTGCTTTCAAAAGGCAACGCATCAGCTACATTTCTTCAGACAACAGCATATGAATGTCCCAAGATTGGTTGAAAGCCTTTCACACAGGGCCTTGCAGGCAGTATCTTTTCCAAATCTTGTTGTAGCTTGACTATTTGGAATTCACAAACCATTCAAGCAGAATACACAACAACTACATTTTTGAATGTGTATAAATAGCACTCCTGTAAGTTAGGTTAGCTGCTTAAAAATATTAATTAAGGGAAGTCTATATTTCCAGTTATTGTTTTGTTTTGTACAAGGTCACAGGGTAGCAGGGCTTAACCAATGACAAATACAGCCAAATTTGATAGGCAAAGCCAAAACTCCTATGGAAAAACATGTTAACTAGTGCCAGAGTTGTGGAGTGCAGATTTAAGTAAACTGAGTTATGAACTGAAACTAGCCATAGGATAGTTGCAAATGTCAGTAAAGCAAACAAGCTCATTCTTTGCCTGGGAAGTAACGTTGGAACACATCCTATGTACAGTCTGCATTTAAATGTAAATATGGGATTACCTTTTAAGTTGTGAGACAGAATCATACAGGCAACAAACATTACATCTTGGGTCTTCTGTGAGTGCAAACTGTTGTGTCAAATATGGCTAGATTAGTAGGGTTGATGGGCTTTATTCAAGGTTCCTAGAATTTATTTGCCAAGCATAAATAATTATTTAACAACTAATAGGGCGAGGCCAGAAATATAATAGTTTTTATGTTGAAATTAACATCAAGTGATCTGTAGACATCTGCTAAGCAGGCCAAATGTGGTCTGTGTGCTGTATGTTTTGCCTCACTGCCTCAAAATAACAAGCAGTGCTTATATTTGGAGGGGCAGTTTTCCTTGTTGAAGTGGAAAAAAAATGTTCTGATAGAAAATCATTTGCACTGTTAGGATCAAATGTGTGACGAACATTAAATAGCCCTACAAATTTAAATAATGCTCCGTGTTGAGATTTCAGCCTTGCAAATGCTCACTTCCTGATGTGAGCTTACTGTTGTTTGGAGAGAAACAAAAGTTCTTTCTTGTTAGAATGAAAACAGAGTATCATGCAGTATATTCTGGCTCTTAGCCGTTTCAGCTTTCTGGGGCCCAGTAAGTGTGGGAGCTCCAGTGATTTAATTTTTTCCATAACAACCAGAAGAGTGAGGGAATCCTTAGAAAAGCCACAGTGTTAAGAAAGCCTGAAAAAGTTCCAAGTAGCAAAGACCCTTTCCAAGCAGATACTGGCTGTTGCCTTGCAGGGACCTGCATTGTGTGTGTAAGTGTTTGGGTGCTGTGGATGCCAGAACAGAAACTGTGCTTCCTTTCCTTGAGAGCACCACTGCTGGCATGGCCTCTTTGCTTTGCTGCCTGCTGCAGTTGGTCTGCTTTCAGGGCCAACCATTCAATCTTTGGCATCTTCTCTAGAGGTCTTGGCCTTTCCTCTGTTTTAAAAGTATTAGAAGGAGGTTGAATTGCTGAGTGGGGAGTGTAATCTTTGTGAGGCCAAGTCTAAAGATGTTAGTAATCTCAAAGGGCTGCGCTGGCAATTTACTGTGTACTGTGCAGGAATGAATGAGAGCCTCATATTCATTGTGCTTATGTATGCTCAAGTTCTTTATGTCCATATTTAGATCTATTAACACAATAAGACTAAGCCAACTTGGATTTCTTGACTGAACAAAGCACTGAATGGCAGAGCCTCAACAACAGACCCCATAAATGTGTAGTGCCACCAGCAGCATGACTAGCACTGGACCCGAGATCCTGTGGGGTTTGGCAGTGACACAGAAGACACCGTTTTGAACAAGCTGGATTCCCTGTTGTACAGGAGCCTTGGCACCAACCTCCCTGTAAGCTGGCTCGGGCTTTTATGGGGGCCCTGGGCTCTGTGCTGGACTCAGTGTCTCTGCCCCAGGCTTTCCTGAATATCAGAGTGCAGCCTCAGGCTGCTCTGGTTCACCCTGCCAGGA